>NW_006159562.1:2196492-2207380 GCF_000334495.1 Tupaia belangeri chinensis | reverse complement strand
ATTCCTGCATTCATGGTCTGTTTTTTGAGTTAAAATGAAACTACTGACTTTAAGTGAAAGCTCCTTGTTGGCTGCAGTCATCTCGGAGGATGGAACTGTGCCAGCACACAGTAAGAGCTCAATTCACACCTACTGACTGAATTATTGTTGTTCCATGTTTATCAGGATCTTCAATAGTAACCTCTCCATGTTTTCACCTATCCCCCACCCCCACCCCATGATTTTACACAGCGCCTTCTAATTTATCAGCCATGGCTTTAGGGGTCAATACGACTGCAAGGAATACAACGTCAGTGAATTTTGAGTTCCAGTTTTTTAAAGACAAAATGAGAAGTTTTAGGGAGTTTTACACAGGCAAAATGGAAGATTCTTCTCCCCACCACACCCCCCTGAAGTTAACTGGGAAGAAAAAATAAAAACCTGATCACCTTGTCTCAAATGGAAAAACGCAGCATTAGCCTTTCTTTTGAAAGGTGAGATAACTTAGGGTACGTACTGATGCAGACTGGAAGAATCCTCCAGGAAACCAGAGCAAGAGCATTCTCTTAAGAAAGTGACCCCTTTGGATTCACAGTTACCCAAATAAATCGTGCCCTCTGGTTGTCCTCCTGTGCGGAGATGGTCTAAATGCCAGGGGAAATACTAGCAAGACTATCTGGTCACAGATCTAAGGCAAAATCTTCCAATCTCCTTTACAGATGATAAAGATCATATTTGGACTTCCATTTCTCTCACTTCTGATTTGGGTTCTCATTTGACTTTTTACTTAAGGAAGGAAGCAGGCATTACTTCTTGACCATCCTCAAAACCCTGTAGCAGACACTATTGAACAATGCATGGATGTGTTGGATACTTGAGCCTTTTAGATGGATCACTACAATGGTTATTTTCCAATAAGATTTTTCATCATAACTGTTACAGTGGGATAACATTGACTGCAGTCATCCAAAGCAAGCTTTTTAAGAGACATTGTGGCCAGCAGGTGGTGTGGTGGTTAAGGTATTGGACCACAGTTCAAGTCCTGGACCTGCCAGCTTGGAAATTATGCCAGCTACATTTGTATGCATGCCCAAAATCCCAGGAGGAGAAGGAAGGAGAAGGAATTGAGGCATAGTCACACCCCTGCAGAGTGATTGCTCACTTTATCTCTCTGTCTGTCTCTGGTGAACACACATACCCTATGGCAAGAACCTTCAAAATAAATAAATAAATAAATAAATAATGAATCAATCCATCAAAGGTACATATTTTACTCTGAAACCTGCCTTTCTTTCTGCCATTCATTTCTGAATGCCCTAAATTCTATTTTGGTGGCAAAACCATTTCATGGGTTAATTCACCAACTCTTGAGCCTTACTTCTTAGTTTCTGGCTTAGCTCCTGCAATCATTCTTTTTATTGCCTCCTTCAGAGCCAAAGGAGAGGCATTGTTTGTCACTGTCATGAAAAGAGAGAAAAGACCAATCAGGAATCTCCTTGAGAGTGAAAAACCACTGGCTCTTCCTTACAAGGAGGAGACATTATAATACTCTTTTTTCAGGAATAAATTTTGGATGAAGAAATTATTTGAAAGTATTGTTTTCAATTGCCAGAGGGCACATGCACTCATCAGAGACAGACTGACAGAGAAAAAAAGGGAAAAATCACCCCTGGGTGTTGCATGGTCATGCCAGTCTTTTTTTTTTTTTTTTACCATGGGGGGCATATGCACTTTCTGGAGAAAGACAGAGAGAGACAGTGAGAGGAAAAGTGAGAAATCAATCCCCATTGGGGGATGGTCACCCCACAATCTTTTCTCCATTCTCCTCCTGGGATTTTGGGCACACATTCACAGGTACCCAGCACAATTTTCAAGCTGCTGGGTCCAAGACTTGAACTGTGGAAGTCTAGTGCCTTAACCACCATGCCATCTGTTGGCTCCATGCTGCAATCTTTTCTCCTCCATTCCTCCATCCTGTCTGGATTTGGGTCGTGGATGCACATGTGCCTGGTGTGTTTTCCAAGTTGCTGGGATTTGGACCGTAGCTGGCCATGTGGGAACTGTCTCAAACACCAGGCTGCTGGGTCAGTCCCAAAGTATTTGCCTTTATTTCAGTAAACTCATACCTTAACTTAGGGAGCCAGACAGTGGTGCAGAGGTGAAATGTGATGCTCTATGAGGTTGATCCACATGGGAAGGTTGCCAGTTTGGGTCCACAGACCCTCCTGAGTATGCTGGGCACACACATGCCCCAATCCTGGGATGGCTGAGACTGGAGACTTTGTTGGAGGTGCCATATCTCTGTCTCTCTCATTTATAGAATACATAAACTTTAAAAATAATTATTACTTAACTTTGATGAGTCAATCATCTTAGCAACAGCTTGATGTCACAGTTGTTTCAAATACAAATGGAAAGCCTGTTTGTGATCATATCTGAATCTTATCAGAGCAGAATATGTTAAAAATGTATTTCGAAATTTATTTATTTCTTTCTTCTGTGGGAGAGAGAGACAGAGAAAGAGCAAAAGAGACTCAGAGACAGGCACCCCCAATAGCGTCACCTCCAACAGGGTCTTCATGACAGTATCCACTCTAAGTCTATGCAGCCCTGATCATGGGCTCATGTATGTGTGTGACTGGTGTGCTGAGGAAGGTCCCCAGATGAGAACCCAAGACCTTTCCTACATGGGTTCAATTGTGTTACTGCTGTTCCACCACTTGGTCCCTTTATTTTTTATTTTTAGTTTTTTCCATGTGCTCACTAGAGAGAGAACAAGAGAGTAAGTGAGAAATCACCACCCTGGGAACCAGCAGTTAGCATAATGGCTATGTCGCTGGACTCCCACGTAGTCGACCGCGGTTTGCATGCCGGACCCGGTAGCTTAAAACTCATGCCGGGCGCGTGTGCACGTGTGCCCAAGATCCCGAGAGGAGTAATGGAGGAGAAGGGATTGCAGTGTGACCATCCCCCCTGGGGGGTGATTTCTCGCTTTCTGTCTCTCTGTCTCTCTCTGTCTATCTGGCGAGCGCACGCGCCGTATAGCAAAAACCTCTCAAAAAAATAAATAAATAAAAAATAAAAGAAATCACCACCCTGAGAGAATGGCCACACTGTAATCCTTCTCCTCTATTCTCCTCTTGGGATTCTGGGCACATATGTACACACACCCAGTGTGATTTTCAAGCTGCCAGGTCCAAGACTTGAACTGTGGTCAGCCATGTGGGAGTCCAGCATCTTTAGCACCCATACCACCTGCTTGCCCACCTATTTGGCCCCTGTAAATAAAACCTTTGTAATATCTTGAACAAATATTTATAATAGTTTAATGACATGCCTAACTTACTACCAAAGAACAATTTGTACATTCTCTGGAGAAATAATAAAACATAAGTGGCTATTCCTAACACCTTTATGGAATAAAGATAGGGGGATTATTAATATACTAAGTATTTCAAAAGATTATTGCCTAAATGTTAATAAGTCTCAACCATTACAGTCAGAAATAATGGCCAAATGTAGTAAGACAAAGCAAAAAGCCTCTTGTGGCAGGAACTCCTCATTAGCTATCCAATGTTCAGTAACATGCTGGTTAATATCTAACCATTGGCTCTCCAGTCAGTTTTTGTAATGTAAATACTCTCACCTTTGCTTACCAATATGTTCAATAAGCCTATAAAAGACCTGACAACTTAATCATCAGTTCTCACAAGCCAGTATAAGTCATTTGAAGCACACTACTGTATTTATCTTTCACCTTCTTCCTCACTTCCTCATTTTGTCACAGTGACCATTTGCTTAAATTAAAAAAGAAAATGACAATTCTCAGCCATCCTTGTAAATGGGAGAGGTCGTATGAGAATTCTCACCAATGTGATGCAGGCACATTTTGTAAGTAGTGGTGACAGCCTATCAGCTGGTGGTGGTAAGTGGTGTCTTCATTAAAGAAGATTCAGACTCAGTTTACTCCTTTTGCTTTTGCCCTTTTACTTTTCTTAGAATGCAGATGTGATGACTAGAGCTGCAACAGCCATTTTATAATTGATGGTGAAGAAGCAAAGAAAATTGCAGAAAACTTGGCCCTATCAACTTTAAATTGTCTCACTACCCACTGGAATTTCTATCTCTGACATTGTGTGTGTGTGTGTGTGTGTGTGTGTGTGTGTGTGTTATCTTATTTTGCATAAGCCACTGTTATTTGGGTTTTGTGTTAAACACAGTCAAATTGATTGCTTTCATGTAAGAAAACTTACCAACTGATGCAGGCATCATGAAGGAAATTGCTACTAGAAGCAAAACTATTGAAAAACATTTTTCTGGAATCATGCAGTGATTAAAATTTTAAAAAGCAGATTCATTCACTAATTATTCTGTTGGGTGTGAACCTTCCTAAAATACTTGACTTAGGAGGCACAGCATTATAAACACTCAGGGAGAAGAATATTGGTAACATTGACTGAATACATATATGTCAGATGCTGTGTTAAGTACTTCCGAGGCAACAGCAGACCTGCTGTGTGATCTTGAGTAGGTCACTTCTCACATTGGTGTTCCAGTTTTCTCACCAGTAAAATAAAGATAACACAGAAATCTCACAGGATTGTTTTGAAGATTAAAGGGGTTAAAAACGGGGACATGGTGGTAACACAACTAGATCAACACAGGAAATGTCTTGGGGTCATGTCCTGGGACCTCCCTGAGCACACTGGATACACATGTGAACCTGTGATCAGATTGACTGAGACTAGAGGCGAATAGTGGTCTGAAGACCCTATTGTAGTCCTCCTCTGTCTCTCATAGAAGAAATAAATGAATAAACATTTTTTTAAAGGAGTTAACATTCATGTAAAATGTTCCAAACAATGACTGGCAAATAGTAAACACAAGTGTTAGATATTATTATCACTATTGTTATTATTATTCCTCACAAACCCAATTGAGTAGGCACTAATATTTTTCATAGATGAGGACAGTAATGTCTACCTCACCTGGAGGTTCTGAGACTATGAGGCCTCTCAGGTGTTTAGTGTTATGCCTAGTAAATGCTGAGTAAACTCTAGCCATTATAAATTTGGTTGGTAATTGCCCTTGAATGAAGTTCTTCTAGTGAGAGTAGTGACAGAATATTGTGTCAGTAAAGAGAAAGAACTAGTTTTTTTGTGGGAGGGAAGGCCAGTCAGTGTTTACCCATCTCTACAACGTACTTCCAGGGCCTCAGGATATATAATGAATGGGTCAAACGATGAGTCACACATGGCACGTAATAGATATAAACCCAGTGTAGGACACAGAGGGAAGCAAGTAGGGAGGACTTTGTGGATGAGTCTGTGATGTATGGAAAAGACAACTTTAAGTGACTACTTCTGGAATTGGTCCTGATTCTGCCTTTCCTTACTTTTTTGGCTTTGGGTGTATTATCTAACTTTTCCAGACCTCATTGTCGTAATTTATTAAAATAAGAATTTGGGTTGGGGGGGGGGGGTCAGCCAGTAGTGTGGTGGTTAAGGCGGTTGGATCTAATATGATCAACTGTTTGGCTGGAGTCTAGGACCCAGAATATTAGGCACTCATGCCAGATGTGTGTGTGTCAGTGCCTGATATTCTGAGAGGTGTGTGACCATCCCCCCGGGGGTACTTTATCATTTTTTGCCTCTGTCTCTGTGGCTCTCTCTGGTAAGTACATGTGCCCTAGAGCATTTCTTTTTTTCTAATGAGAATTTTGAATTCAAGGTAATTAGATCACGAGGGCTCTGCCCATGAATGGGTTAATGTCATAGAAGGAGATTATTCAATATCTGAAAACGCTTTTTTTTTTTTTTTTAAGAATTATTTTAGGAGCCAGTAGGTGGCATGTGGTTAAGGGCACTGAACTCCCACATGGTTGACTGCAATTCAAGTCCCGGACCTGGTGGCTTGCTTTCTCACTTTTTCTCTGTCTTTCTCTCTCATGCTGTCCCTCTCTGGTCAAATTAAAATAAATAAATAAAGTTAAATTAATAAATAAATGGAGTTAAATAAAGTAATAAAAGAATTATTTATTATTTTAATTTGACCAGAGAGAGACAGAGTGAGCACAAGAGAGAGAGACAGAAAGTGAGAAAGCAAGCTGCCAGGTCCGGGACTTGAACCACAGTCAGCCATGGTTCAAGAGAGAGGGAATCCAGAATCCTCAATCACCACACCACCTGCCAACCCCAAAAGGTGTTTTTGTTTGTTTGTTTTTTTCCAAAGCAAGCTCAGATCCTCTCCTGTTCTCTCTCAGCCTCTTGTAGTCGTGTGACGTGCTCCGCCATGTTGTTACACAGCAGGAAGGCCCTCACCAGATGCGGCCCTCCAATTTTGGATTTCCCACCCTCCAGAACTGTTAACCAAATAAACTACTTTTTAAATAAATTAACCAGAGTGTGGAATTCTATTACAGTGTCACAAAATGGACTAGGACACTGAGGGAGTGGGAATGGAAGGACATGAGATGTTCTGAAGAAGGACAAGATTATCTTCTGAAAGAAATGAACTGATGAACTGGTGAGAAGTAAATGTGACAGTTCAGTAGTGTAGCTCAGGATCAATCCTGACACAAAGTGAGAAAGTACCCCCACGGGGAATGGCCATGCTGCAATCCCTTCATCTCCACTCTCCTCTTAGAGTTTTGGACACTCACCCACATGCACCTTAACCTTCGCAGTCAGACATGTGGGATCCAGCGCCTTACCCACCATGCTGCCTGGCTGGCCCAGAACACTGAAGTTCTGTGTTGCAGGAAAACAGCCGAAGGAATCGTTCTTGAAGGCCTGTGTCTGGATGCGACCAATACCTTCTGACTCTACCGGAAATGTGGCCCCAGAGACTAATTCCGTTAAGCAAAGAATGTGGAATTCCCCACAAATTTCAAAATCTGTGAAAATTAATGTAAAATGACACCATAACCATAATATTTACCACAAAATGTCACATGAAAGTTGTAGTTTACAGACAGAAATCTAAGAAAAAGAGCTAATTTTTAAAAACTTTCTAAGTTTGTAATTAGATCTGAAATTCAGACTTGATAGTGAGGGCAATCATGATGACAGTGACTGTGAAGTATGTTTTCCTTTACAGAGAAATAGCAGTTGGAAAGTAACCACAACGGTTATATTTCAGATTTAGTCCCTCAGCAAATATAAGGCGACTTCAAAAAGTTTGTGGAAAATGGAATTAAGGTACAAGTTTATTTTTGTGCAAAAGATGGTGAAATCCATGAGTACTTTCTTTTTTTTAATTGCTAGATGGTGCATTCACCAGCCAGAGAGAGAGACATAAAGAGAAAAAGAGAAGGAAAAATCACTTCTCATGCATGTCATCACACCATGATTCCCTTCTCCACTTCCCTTTCCTCTTGAGATTTTAATAGACATACATGCACATGTATGTGGTATGCTTTTCAAGCTGCGGGGTCTGGGACTGTAATCTAGGGATGTGCCATGTGAGATCTGGCCTGAGGACAGGAATTTTTATCTGCTTTGTTTGCCACCGTGTCTCCTGCAACTAAAACAACACTTGCTTGATTGATTAATTCATTAACTTGTTCATTTAACAGATGTTTAATGATTTTTTTTTTAAGGAGAGATTTTTGCTATAGGGCATGTGCATTAAACAGAGACAGAAAGCGAGAAGTCACCCCCCAGAAGGGGTGGCCACACCACAATCCCTTCTCCTCCATTCTCCTTTAGGGATTTTGGGCATGCATGCACACACACCTGAGTTTTTAAGCCACTGGGTTCAGGACTCAAACCGAGGTCGATTACATGGAAGTCCAGCAACATAACCATTACGCCATCTGTTGGTCCCATTTAGTGAGCTTTTATTGGGTGCTAGGCACTGTTATAAGCACTGATACTATGGCAAGGAACACCGAAGACCCAAGTCTTTCTCTTTTGGCTAAGTAGTTAAATAGTAAGTGGAACATCCACAGCCAAACCAGGAAGAGCCATGTGGGGTCCAGTGCCTTACCTGCCATGCTACCTGGCTGGCCCAGAACACTGAAGTTCTGTGTTGCAGGAAAATGGACGAAGGAATCCTTCATGAAGGCCTGTGTCTAGATGCGACCAATACCTTTTGACTCTACTGGAAATGTGGCCCCAGTGAGGAGTGGAGGAGGGAATAGGTAAAATGTTCAGTGGTGGCCAGGGTAGATCTCATGAGATGGGGACATTCGAGTGAAGATTCAAGGGAGAACAGGGAGCAAATCCTAATGACATCTGCAGGATGGGCTTTCCAAAGAGGGAAAGTGCACTGGGACTCAGGTGAGAGTGTGCTTTGGTTATTCCAGAAGAGTGGGGAGGCCAGGATAATTTGAGGAAATGAGCAAAGGGGAGAGTAGAAGACAGGATTAGAGTGGTAAAGGGCAGTAGAGAGGAAAGATCCTGTAGTCTTGTACGCATTGTAAGAATTTTTATTCCTAGTAAAGAAGAGCCAAGGAAGGGCTTAAAAGTAAAATTGTAGGGTCAGCCCTATAGCCTAGCAGTGAAGAGAGCCAGATCCCTCATGACTGACCTCAGTTTGAGTTCTGGCCCCAGTGACTCGAGAAACACAGCAGGATAAAGAAATGGAAGAGAAGAGAAGGCCAAGCCTCATGGGGGATGCTTTCTCTCCTCCCCCCCAACTCTCCTGCTTTGGCCAGCCTTTCACTGGTGAGTGTATGTATCTTCCAGGAATTGAAAAAAAATACAAGAATAAAATAAAAATTTAATACAATGATATTAATATATATTCCATATTCAGCTTTTTACAACTTTTCCAATACTATCCTTTTAAAAAGAGTATTTGAATTTTTATTACCATTAAAAAAATAATTCCACAGGGGTAAAAATCACATTTCATAGCATGCATAATATTAATGATTATCATCTGGGATTATAGGACTGAAGTAAGAAAGGCCATCTATAGGTTTAAAAATTTACCAGGTTTATAATGTAACTTTATAGCCCCCTCTCGGGATCCTATCAAGGATCATATGCTACATTTAGTTGTTTTTAAACAGCTTTATTGAGATAAAACTCACATACTACATAATTCACCCATGTAAAGTGTACAATTCAATGGCTTTTAGTATATCCACAGAGTTCTGTAACCATCACCAAAAACCAATTTTATTTTTTATTTATTTATTTTTTTCTTTTTTTGGAGAGGTTTATGTTATAGGGTGCGTGTGCTCGCCAGACAGACAGAGACAGAGAGACAGAAAGCGAGAAATCACCCCCAGGGGGGAAATGGCCACACCACAATCCCTTCTCCTCCATTCTCCTCTCGGGATCTTGGGCACGCACGCACAAGCGCCCAGCGTGAGTTTAAGCCACCGGGTCCGGGACGCGAACCGCAGTCAACTACATGGGAGTCCAGCGACATAGCCATTACGTGCTGACTGCTGGTCCCCAAAAACCAATTTTAAAACAATCTTGTCATTCCATAACCTTGTCTATCACCCCCCAGGCCTCTCGTTCTCACAGAACTTTCAGGACTTAATGATTCCTGGCCAAGAAACAAATGCAAATTGTTCCATCGCACAGTGGATTTGGATGAAAACTGGTAGTAAACTCAGGTACAACTCCAAGAAGAGATACTGGAGAAAAAAATACTGGGTCTACATGGAATTGCACACAGGATGGCTGGCATACACACTTAGGTGATATCAAGTTCACTATCATCTCACCAGATCAAGCTGCAAATGTCATCACTATCTGGACAGTGGTGACATTTGTCTTATTGCAAAAACAAATTTTCTCTTTGTTTTTATGCTCTGCCTTAATAGGTTGGTTCAGTAATAAACACATGAGAACTTCTGTTTGGGGTAGGAAAAAAAAAGACCAGCCAGTGCTCAGATATAGCAGTTCAACAAAAGAATTTAATTAAGAGAAATATTTTGATACATAATTTATAAACAGTCTTTTATGACTTTTGTGAGATTTGTTGTATTTCTTTTGAATAATTAAACTTGGGCTGTGGATATAATAATTAAATAATTAATAAATAAAAATTTGAAACAGAACGCCAAACACGTAAAGGTAGGAGAACAATCAGTTATCATTCATTTACATTGCTCTTTAATATTTCCTTCAGATTGCTGGTAACGATTCTTTTGGTCCATGAGCAATTTATTCCTCGGAATAATGATTCTTCTCTAAACATAACTCACCATTACGGTAATTATCCAAGATTTCACGCCAGCTTCCTGACAGTTGGCCAAGAGAAAAATTGATTCTTGCAAGGAGCTATGTGCAATGTTTCTGCAGATCAAGTAGATAAGAGTTAAGTTTGTTTTAGTTTTTTTTTCTTCTTCTTTTTTCTTTTTTTGGTCTGGTAGGTGTCATAGAAAAGATAGTAGAAAGTGGGCCAAAAATTCGTAGAATCCTAAAGAGATTTCCTCGTGGCATCTGCCATTATTTCAAGCAACGAGGTTTTACCTACTCAAATCATTGGGTCCCGAGCTGGCACCGCACACGTTTGTTGACTCAGAGTTTGGCATAATCACAAGCAATAGTTATTAGGCCGTTCGGTCCTGGGTGCGAGCAACTCCTGGCCCGCGCACCTTTGCGGAGTTGAGGGGCGATGGCAACTAGGCATAAAAAGGCGTCTGGGAAGATAATTGCTAGTCATAAGATAATTGCCCGTATATGCAGGACGACTGGGCGGGCGCGGTGGACGTGTTAACGAACATTTCAGAAAATCCACACACGAACATGGAACTTCACTGGCAGATAACGCACGCAGCCCGCCCCACCTGGACTAAAGGAGGGAGGGTTGGGAAAGCAGCACGCGGCCGCGCTGGGTTTCCTCCTTCGAATAAATGGGGCTGGGCTGGGCTGGGCAGGGCTGGGCTGGGACTGGGGCGGGGGGCGGTGGCTCGGGTCGCTCGCGGGCCGGGGTTTCTCTG
>NW_006159562.1:2195565-2195999 GCF_000334495.1 Tupaia belangeri chinensis | reverse complement strand
GCCAGCCCGGCGGAGCCCCGTCCGCGCCACCCCAGCCCATTGTGTCCCGCGCGGCCGGGCCACCCCGGCGGGGTTGGAGGACAGCGGCCAGCGCTGCCCTGTGCGCGCGGGGCCGGGCGGGTCTCGCCGGAGGGGGACGCCCTGCGCCCTGGGGCCCTCCACATCCCGCACAGGCTCCCTTCCGGGTGCTGGTCTTTGGGGTCGAGGTCAAGGAAAGTTCGCACTGAAATTCCCTCTAATTTATTCAAAGGGTTGGCAGCGGCGCGTAATTTTTTCCCCCTCTTCCGCCTACACCCCCTGCGTCTCCGAGTGTCGTCTCGTTCCTTTCCCTTTACCGGAGTCGATTGCCTCCCTGCGTGTGGATTCGCGAGTTCGCGGCGGAACAACTGTTCCTGGCCGCGGCTGCCTGCCTTTGTTAGGGCTCGGCGGGGGAG
>NW_006159562.1:2189124-2195477 GCF_000334495.1 Tupaia belangeri chinensis | reverse complement strand
CGGACGGTGGGGGCGGTGGGTGTGAGACAGACGGGGGCTTGTTTTTCTAGTCGCTCGCCGCGAATTTACGAAGGCTTCCAGGGAGAGGGTTTCCTTGATGTGCTGGAGGGAGGGAGGAGCAACACACGCCTGCCGGATCTCACAACTGCTGCAGCGGCGGCTTTTGTTTATTTGGGGTCACTTGCGATTTTTAAATGCACTACAAGTAAGGCGCTTTCCGTCTGAAGATCGAGGCCCGTCTCAGAGCCAGCTCCCGAGGAAGCACCGTTTTTTTTCGTGAGTGCGGTGACAACCGGCCTTTTCCTTTCCCCTCCTGTCCGCTCCTTTCCGTGGGATCTGAAGTTTCCAAGTATGTAGAGTGATACAGAGTTGCATGATTTCTGTGACGTCTTCAGGTCGCTGAAACTTAGCGGCTAAATCAGAGAATGCCTTTATTTCGGAAGCTCTCTCGCTCTAATCGCCTGCCGTGGATGACATGCCCACACTTTACTAACACGTGAGGAAACTGTTCCCTGCTCAGGTGGATTTTTGTCATCTTGTTTAGAATGACCACCTTAAATTGTACTGAGAGTAAGGTGAGCTGGTCTGAGAACCACTGTTTAGAAAGAATGGAGACAGAACCAGTATCAGCGGCCCCAGCAGTTTGCAGTTGGTATGAATATGTTTGCATCAGTGTTATTCTGATGTAGGTGCCAGGCCTGAGAATGCTGGACTGATGAAAGTGTTTGTCCTGTCCCCTCCCTCCCTCTTTGCCATTTGCAGTTATTTGATATTTCTGTGCAGGTGGTGTACCATTTGTGTAATACTGTAATTCTTAGGAAACTGTAACCAGGGTCATGAGATGATTTTCTGGAGGTGGGCGATGCTTGAGGTTCTGGGGGGATCTGGACAGGATCGAGTTTCTTCCAAGGGTAGAGATTCGTCCTTGATTTAGATTCTACCCGTCCAACCATAGGTATGTAACCAAATACATTTTTCCTTTTCCAGTATCTTTGGTTTTATAACCTTGAAGAGCTAATGACTTCTGTATTTTAGAGATATGACAGTTTTAGGCAATTAGGAATGTCATCCTCTTTAGGCCTCTTGGAATTTAAATTTCCCCCCAAGTTTATTAATGTATTAAGAGGAAGTCTCATTTTCCAACTACATTTATTACAATTTTTTGACTAAAAGCTAAACTTCAGTTTGTCATTTCAATGTCTAGCAATTCTGGTTCAAGATAAAATTTAATGGGCAGCTAGGTTGGAAAAAGAATAAACCGGAGTGTAATTAGGCGAGTGTCTTGAAGCTGCAGTAGCCTACCTAATCAAGGCCAAGTCGTGTGTGTCTAAAAGATCTCATCTGTGTAGTCTTACAAGGCTAATGGAGGCATCATTGAGGCTTTATAAATAATGTAAGTTGTGTATAATGTCGAGTCTCCAGAGACAGCAGAGAAAGCATCATTACCAGCCTTTTCAACCTGCTTGAGATCTTAAATTGATTTACAGCACTGAACTGGTGCAAAATGATACATCAGGATGACATGGGGTCAGCCTGTAAAAGTCTATGATGTCAGCCTGTTAGTTCAGTCATCATAATTAAACCGTATTACAGGGGCAGCTAAGCAGTAGTCTGGCGTTAGGCTTCAGATCCGGGAGGTTCATGCATTTGGTTTAGGGTGGAAAGGCCGAGATGGCCAGCTCTCTAAAAGAGGAAAAGAGCTATGAGTGTCTGAAAAATAATTGAAGATAAATGCAGAAATAGTCTGCATCGTATAAGTAGCTTTCTCTTTGGTGGCGGAGAAATAGATGCTTTGGCAGTGCTGGTAAGACCTTCGCAGCTCTGATGCACGTCCTGAATCATGCTTCCCATGAACTTGAATTTAACCTGGCCTTCGGGACCTTCCGGAATAGTAGAGTACCACATACTTCCTGTCTCTGATCCTTCTATTAACAGTTCGCACTGTATTGACATGTTATTTCTTTAGACATAGTTAACTAGTCGTCTGAAAACAAAGATAACCTGAACATTTGAATAATTCAGGAACAGAAAACCCCTGGTGTTTGCTTGAAAGTTCTGGCAACTCATATCTCATTTAAGCTTCCAAACGTCCCTAAGTGCTGTTCTTACCACATTTTACAGGTAAACTGAGGCCAGAGTAATTCAGGATAGTCCCTCAGGCTGCATAACTAACTACTCAGCGGTGAGGATTTATAATCATAGGTGGGTATGAATAAGGGAGTCTGACCCTAGAGCCTCATTTTTTTTTTTTTTGAGAAGTTTTTGCAATAGGGCTTGTGCGCTCACCAGAAAGACAGAGAGAGACAGGAAGCGAGAAATCACCCCCTAGGGGGACTGGCCATGCCACAGTGTCTTCTGCATTCTCCTCTCAGGATCTTGCGCATGCACCGCACATGCCCGGCATGAGTTTTAAGCCACTGGATCCAGGACTCGAACCATGGTCGACTACATGGGAGTCCAGCGACTAGCCATTACACCAACTGCTGGCCTCCCTAGAGCTTCGTTTTTTAAGTGTGTTTTTTAGTTTTTCATCTAGAGTACATCTAGTCACTGTTTTGGTGTGCTTTACTATGCCAGTATAGACGCGATACTGCTTTTCTTTTCTTTTTTTTTTTTTTTTTGAGAGATTTTCACTGTAGGGCACGTGCGCTCGCCAGACAGACAGAGAGAGACATAGAGACAGAAAGCGAGAAATCACCCCCCAGGGGGGATGGTCACACCGCAATCCCTTCTCCTCCATTCTCCTCTCGGGATCTTGGGCACGCACGCACACGCGCCTGGCGTGAGTTTTAAGCCACCGGGTCCGGGACACGAACCGTGGTCGACTACGTGGGAGTCCAGCGACATAGCCATTACGCCAACTGCTTGTTCCCGATACTGCTTTTCTTATTTAGGCCTTTAGATAAATTTGCCCTCTTAGGCTTTTCTGGGCTGTCTTCTCTTACTGTCCTCCTGTAAGCGTTTAAGAAAGAAAACACCGTTTTAATACTTAGACCTAAGTCGTACGTAATTTGAAGAGTAAGTGGTAAATGAAAGTGTGCATTTCAGAGCCACACTAGTTTGATCTCTGCCTTGGTGCACAACGTCCCCCATGTCCCTGTTGTGTTTTTCTGTATTATCACAAGCCGATGGTTGTTCTGGTCGTTCAGTGTATCCCTCTTACCAAATTCGCCTGCCTTCCCTGAGTGGTTTAACCCTGTCCCTTCAGATGAGGATAGTTCATTGCAAATTCCTCCAGGATTTAAAAATAGATTTAATGTGTACTTTTGTGCAGTGTCTTACAAATCGGTTCTTTCATCTTTTCTTGGTCAGGGCTGTTTGAGACTCCGATGACACTATGGATCCTATATCTTCTCCTCTCATCCTCCTGTCCAAAGACACCCCTATGCCCGGGTGAGACAGTGTACACTA
Organism: Tupaia belangeri chinensis; assembly: GCF_000334495.1. Classification (NCBI taxonomy): domain Eukaryota; kingdom Metazoa; phylum Chordata; class Mammalia; order Scandentia; family Tupaiidae; genus Tupaia; species Tupaia belangeri. The sequence goes on along the minus strand of NW_006159562.1, from coordinate 2,192,066 downwards.
AGTACTCGAACCACGTGATCTCTCAGGTCATGGCCATCCGCAGAACTGCCATGCCGAGCGCTTTCGTAAACATCGAGATTTGTAATTTCATTTACGGAGGTAGAGATATGTAGTGTTAAAAGTTGCTTTACAGATTTTCTAATCTGGTTGGTTCATATCAAGATGAACCATCTGAGAACCAGGGAAGATAACTTGTTTAAAGTCACTGGTGTAGTGAGAAGAGGGAAAGCCAGCACCTGGATCCCTCCTGGTGTTAAGTGGTGTTTATTTGTTTTTCCTACCCACTCACTCGATTCCAGAGACTTTGCCTGGAGCATATGCTGTGTGTTCTGTGTTCTGGGAAGGGGAGAAAAGAAGAATTTAGAGGGTGCGATACTGACTTTTTATACCTAACATTGTTTGAGCTAAGTTGGAATCAAGTCTGACAACTGTTAGAGGTGTATTTGATTCTTGCAGATTGAAATTGATTTTTTTTTTTCATTTTGGAATTGGAAAAGAAGAACCCTATGCTTAATTTAATCAATGGGACTTCATTAGAGAATGGGAGATCCAAGATTGCACCAAGTTCAGATAAAATCAGGCAGTTCTGACATGCAGGGAAATACATGGATCTCCCCCTTTGAGTCTCAAAAACAAACCACTTTCCGACCAGAAGCTACAGTTTGGGGCATTTAGGGAAGGAGTTAGGGCAGCATAGGGAGAGAGTTGGAAAGGTCTGGGGAGAAAATGATCAGTAGAATGTGAAAAGGTGGAAAGAATTGTCATTAAGTCATAAAATGATTTAAAGGTTGGTAAAATGTTCTGGTACCTCTACATGTGATTTCCCTTCCCCCCCCCCCCCCCCTTAAGACAGGATCACATTGTGTTCACAGTCCTGCCTCAGTCTTCCGAGTAGCTGGGACTATAGGCGTGTGCCACCACTCCTGTCTCTTTCAGATAGGGTCTCACTGTATTGCCCGTTCCAGCCACAAGCTCATGGTCCTCCTGCCTCAGACTTGCAGGCTGCGGAGATTACAGGCCTGTGTCTCCATGCCTGGCCATTTAACTTGGACCAGGAATAGAACCAGGCCTCCCATCTGGGTCTAACCTGTGGGCCACGGTGTCTTGGCAGCGCACACCACTGTGACTGGGCCTGGTTTTACTTTTTGGTCCCAAGATTGCAGGGTGTGCTTTGATAACAAATAAGATCATCCCTTTTTGCCCCAAACACTGACATTTCCTGTTTCTCTATATTCTTTTTTCCTCCTGTTCTCTGGTAGTACAACTGTTCAGTCTAAATTTAGTGATCAGTCATTTGATTTGCGGCAGAAATCCCTAAAGTATTTTTTATGTGTACTCTGCCATAGTTTCTTTTAAAAAGAAAAGAAAAAAGGCAAAGTGAAGTAGCACAAGTGTAATTAAAATCTAAATTAAAATACTCATTTTGGTGTGCAGTAAGATAGTATCGGTTTTAGAGATGCACAGTGTGTTCTAAAGGTAAAAGAGTAACGTGTGCTATTGTTGCTGGCTGACTTGCAGAGATGGGCAGATTCTCTAGAACATTCATTTGCATAAGGGAAGGCATCTCCCAGGCAGGAAACGCCTAAACTTTCATAAACTGTTCAACTCCGGTTACCACATCAATTTTAGAAAGGTGCTGACAACCACAATATTCGAACATTGTATCATCTGTAATTTTTATTGTAAGCTAAAATTCAGAACTTCAGAGACTCTTTTGAAACTATAACATCACACGTTTCTTTTTTAAAGAATTATTTTATCTAACTTATTTATTTATTTATTTTATTTTGACCAGACAGAGACAGAGAAAAAGAAAGTGAGAGGGCAAAGCCACCAGGTCTAGGACTCAAACCGTGGTGGGCCATGTGAGACTACAGCGTCCTTAGCCATCGTGCCACCTGCCAGCTCCAGCATCAAACCCTTTAAGGTGAAAGGGAACTTTTGCTTGGCGATTCTCCCAAATCACTTTGCTCAATTTCTAGTGTTCAGAAAAGGAGCCTTGTTCTCGGGTAAGAACCTCGGTCTGTGGTATGGTTTCTTAAAACTGATTTTTTGAGACGAGTCTGAATTTAGAGAAAAGACACCTATACACATTAACAAATGTTAATTATGCATCTATATGCTTTAGTGCTCAGGATGTAAATGAAGGTTTAGTACGTCATGTTTGAGAAATGGGATACAGGGGTCTGTCTGTTGGTTAAAAATATATTTCATGTGCAATTTTTAATGCTTTATTTGTAGTTTCCTCTTAATTTTAGGGCTGTTGTACTATAGATACTTGTTCTATGATCTCAGATTGTTAGAGTATAGTTACTCAAACTATTCATTCATTTTCCTCTCCTTGTGCTTTTTGTGGTTTCTTTGCGGTATACTTATGCAAAGTGGGAGTATTTCAAACCTTTATAGTTTTTTTGTTTGTTTGTTTTGGTTTCAAACACCACAAGAAAAAAAAAAGGGAACTAATTATCTTTCAACTATTATAATTAGGTATTACATTAAGTCATTATTCATTTAGCTGAACACAAGATCTTTTGTTTAAATGGAAAGAAAAAATGTTTCTTTTTAAAGGAGGAAGGATAGTATGTTTCTTTTTTATTTTTGATGCAGTATTGTAAGTATGTGCTTCATTCGTTCCCTGAATATTTACTTGTTTTCGGAGACTCAGTAATTAGTGAGAAGGCACAAAAATGAAAATTAAGTGCAACTACTTTGTAAGAGTTGTTGCAAAGTAATGTAGGAGTCGGAGGTCCAGACAGCCCCGAGACTGACGGGTGCGGAAGGACACGTGGGTTTGCACAGGCAGAAGGGGAGGACATGTAGGTGCAGGGAAGTCGTTGCAGGGAAATGCAGGTGGTGGACATGCTTGTTGAGTGTCTCTGGAGCTGCATTGGCCAGTAGAACCTACAGTGATGGAGATATTCTGGGTCTGTGCTAACCCACGT
>NW_006159562.1:2182460-2189093 GCF_000334495.1 Tupaia belangeri chinensis | reverse complement strand
AAGTGCAATGCAGTAATGCGTTTTCTGTTTGGAGTATGCTATGCTGTAGTGGCCCTCGTATTGAGTGGCTATTGTATTGAGCAGTGTAGATCCGGAGACTGGTGAGCAGCTCTGGCTGACTACAGCAGGTATTCATGATGGCGCCTGGGAGTGTGGGATGGCGGAGGTGTTCAGAAAAGGTAAGCTGAGGCGAGAATTGGAGGATTCTAATTAGAGTATTAGAATCAGGACCAGGACCAGCAGATGCTGTGGTGGACTCTCATATGGCTGACTATGGTTCAAGTCCCGGACTTAGTGGCTTTGCTCTCTCTCTTTTGTGAATACATGTGCCCTGTAGCAAATTTAAATAATAATATCAAATAAAATTAATTAAAAAGAATAAGGAAGCACTGGAAAGTCACTGAAGGTGTTTAAACTTGCAGTTTGAATTGGAGAGGGAAGAGCTTAGGTGACTGGAGATGAATAGGAGAGCTGTTATCTACGTGTTAATAAATCTGTGGTAAAGGTGGAAGTGAAAAAGAATGAGCGTTTTTTTTGGGTTTTTTTTGAGAGGTTTTTGCTATAGGGCACGTGCGCTTGCCAGACAGACAAAGACATAGAGACAGAAAGCGAGAAATCACCCCCCAGGTGGGATGGCCATGCCCCAATCCCTTCTCCTCCATTCTCCTACTGGGATCTTGGGCACGCATGCACACGCGCCCGGCGTGAGTTTTAAGCCACTGGGTCCGGGACTCGAACCGTGGTCAACTATGTGGGAGTCCAGCGACATAGCCATTATGCTAACTGCTGGTTCCCAAGAATGAGTGTTTTTATGGTCAAGAAAACATAAAGACTTGGTGATTATATGGCTGTAGAGTAATAGAGAGAGAGAGAGTACAGATACTATCCTTAAGTTTCCAACCTTGGTGGAAAATTAATATAGCCATTACTGAGGATTAGGGAAGAACTAGCAGAGGAGTAGAGGTTGTGCGGGTAGTAAATTAGAATTGACGTGTTGATGGGGGTCCAGGTTTATATCCAGAGATCTCCCTGGGTGTGCTGGGCACCTGTTTGTCTGTGATCACGATGGGCTGAAGCTGGAGGTAGCTTGTGGCGTCAGGACTCTATTGAGGGTGTTGTTTCTCTGTCTCTCTCTCTCTCTTTCTCTCTCACTTATGGAAGAAGTAAATGAGTAAAAGGATTGAAAAGTGAAATTTAAGGTGGGATATCCAAGTAGCATTCTACAGGCAAGTCAGAAATATATAATTAAAGTTTAAGAAGACCTCAGAGCTTTATGTATAAGGGGTCCTCAAAAAGTTCATGAGAAATGCATATTATTAAAAAAAATATGCAAGGATTCAAACATTTTTGGACCAAAATAAACTTATACTTTAATTCCACCTTTGCACACACAGTTGGAAGCCCCCGTTAGAGGCTCAGCAGTCATGCACTGGGTGTTCTGAGAGGTCCCTGAAGAGAGAAACAAAGAGCTGGGAGTGAGACTCTTCCTTTGCAGCCACAGTTCGGAACTGGGAGAAGGAAGAGGCATGTTTGAAGTAGACAAAAGAAGGAACCAGAAGAAAGGTGGGGAGCCAGAGAAGTGGGAGCGCCTCCAGGGAGCCACCAGAAGAGAGATAACGAAGTAGGTTTGGAGGGGGAACTATATGGGTCCGGGTGAAGGAGAAGCAGAAATCGAGTGAGTGCCCTCGTGGAGAAGAGACTGAATGTATTAGCGGTGTGAAGTGAGGCCAGCCCATGGTCTAATGATGCAGGGAACTGGATTCCACGTTCCCAGCCATGGAGTCTGAATCCAGTCTGGCAGTTTGAGAAGATGCTGGGCACATGTGCATGTGTGCCCCAGACCCCAACTGGGTGGAGAAAAGGAGAAGGGATTGCGATGGGACCGTGCCCCACTGGGGGACGCTTTCTCCCTCCTCCTCCTCTCCCTCTCTCTGCTGAGCACATGCACCCTCTGGCAAGACAGACAAATAAGAACTGAGAAGTAGATTCTTACATTCCCCAGGTGACCTTTTTCAAAGTAGCTGAGAGCTCTTACTTGAAAGTTGAGAGTAAAGGAGTTATAGAGAGAGATTAAAGATGAGGAAGATGAGGGAGGGAGTGATGTGGAACCCAGGCCATACAGTACCGTGTTAAGGAGGGAGAAGTTGTCAGAGGGAGAAGCAGAGCCAGAGGCTGCTTAGAGAGGAAGGCGCAGGGACGCGCTGGTGCCAGCCTGTCCTGGTTTCCCTGTTTCCCTCTTGTTGCAGACCGAGTGCATCATTGGGATAGGAAGTGGTCGAGCAGTAAGTGTAAGAGACGTTTAAGAATACTGGAGCAGGGGTCGGAGGTGGCATAGTAATTAAGGTGCTGGACTGGCACATGGCCCACCACAATTTGAGTCCTGGACCCGGTGGCTTTAAAATCATGCCGGGCACACCAGGCACATGTGCACGCATGCTCACAATCCCAGGAGGAGAATGGAGAAGGAATTACGATGTGACCATCCCCCCAGGGAGTGATTTCTCACCGTCTCTCTATCTCTCTGTCTCCGGGGAGTGTGTGCACCCTTTGGCAAAACCCTAAAAAGAATACTGGAGGGGTTTTGGGAGGACCGCTGTGGGTGGGAATCCAGAGAATCTGGTGAATTCGAACTCCGAACCTAGGTGGGCAGTCATGTCTGATGAGGCCGTGTAGCAGACTAGATAATTGTTACTTTGTAATGGGATTTTGCAGCCTGGCAGGCCCAGGATAGTACAGGGGTTCAGAGCTGAAGCTCCAGACTGAGGTTCCCTGGGTTCCAGTCTAAACCATAACACTTACTTGCTCCGTTAACTTACCTGTCTTAAGACCTTATCTGAAAAATAGAATAGTGTCAGCCTCAAGACTGATAGGGAGATGAAATGAATATTATACTTTCATATTTATTCTAATGCAAGATGCTGTTGATTGGAAGAGATTGTTTTATGTACTACTGAAGAGAAAAAGCTCAAACGTGACAAGCCATTAATTGTAAGGCTCATTTCAGAGGTTTTGAAACAGGAGAGAAAGGTGTAACTGATAGTCATGAAGTAAGGCACACAAAAAAGACTTAGTGCGGGAATTGGCATATAATAAACATTCTGAAAATGCTAGCTATTTATAAAAAAAAACAGTGTTTTTTAGAGTCTAGAATGTTAATGAGTGCAGTATCAGGTCCAATCTAGATAAGGGAGTCACAGATTATAGGAGTCTAATGGACTAAATGAACTGAGAAGAGTTAAGCAATGGGAATCCTGGCAGTGAAATTGTGAAATATCAAGTTTGGGAATTTGTAGATAGAGCATTTCTCTGACAATTCTAGATAAAGGTTTTTCAGAAAAGTATCTTCATTGAACTAAGAGAGAAGACTTTAAATGATTCAAAGAAGTCATTTAAATTGCCCCAAGCTTTTAAAAATAACTATACCAAATTTATCTGTGCCTTTTCTTTTAGCATTCATTGGTATTCAAGAAATGTCTTTTTTTATTAAAGCTCTATATGCTTAGAACAGAAAGATTCTGGAGTGGATTTTGTCAGCAGGAGAGCGATGTATACATTTTGAGAGGGGGAGCGTGAATAGCCTGCTTCAGAGTCCTTCGACCTGTTGGGTTGTTGGAATTGTCAGGACCCATTTTTGCATAGAAAAACATAATGCCAACAGCCCAATAAGTACAGTTCAAGCAGAAACCATAAAGGAAAATTTAAAAAGATTTGACAACATTTTTAGGCAAGGTAGCTTGCTTTCTCACTTTCTCACTCTCTCTCTCTGGTCAAATTTAAAAATAATAATAATAAAAACATTCTTTAAAAAAAAAAGATTTGACAGCATTTACGTGACCAGACATACTCAAAAGCACCATCTGAAAGACAGTTAACAGATTGGCTACAAGTTATTGTTCTTTGTGAGAAACTTTTGTATCAGTGGGTGACGTCATCCATGAGCAACACCATGTCCTTAGAAAATCGGTAAGGAGAACGAACAGGCAATTCATGGACAAATCAGAAAGAAAGTGATGAACGTAAGTGTTCTGTGGGGTCCTGCATCAGACTACTGAGTGGGCACGGGGTCTTCTCTTTCACTTTGTCTCTCTCTGTGGTTCCAGGAGTTATTCGTGTAGATATCCCTGGGCCTTTCTCAGGGAAGGAAAGGAAGCCAAAATGTCTCTGTCCCCCGAAAGAATCTGTAGTTACAGGGGTACACGCTATATGTGTAAGTTGGAGTTGTAAGAAGTAGGTCTTTTCCTATTTTTTTTTTTTTTGAGAGGTTTTTGCTATAGGGTGCGTGCGCTCGCCAGACAGACACAGAGAGACAGAGAGGCAGAAAGTAAGAAATCACCCCCCAGGGGGGATGGCCACGCCACAATCCCTTCTCCTCCATTCTCCTCTTGGGATCTTGGGCACGCACGCACACGCACCCGGTGTGAGTTTTAAGCCACCGGGTCCGGGACATGAACCACAGTCGACTACATGGGAGTCCAGCGACATAGCTATTACGCTAACTGCTGGTCCAGGAGTAGGTCTTTTCCATCCCATTTCCTTAATCTTACTCTCCTTCCCTCCAGGATATGCTTTTGGGCTAGTAGCCTTCCTTTTGAGTGTGAGGCCTATTTAGCCTCCTAAGGCTGTCAATTATATGCAGTTTCTCAGTCGACTGGAATGATGGGTGGAACGTAAAGACATCAGGGCTTCCTGGAGCGTGTTGAAATAGACTTCTTTTTCTCCTGCCTGAGGGGCGATACTAGCTTAATAGTGGCATTTACTCATTCATGTGAGACGCAGTGGTGATCGTGGAATATAGTTTGGATTATTGAGATGGACAAGCTTATGGGATATTAAAGTGAGAAAAGTTCCCCTATCTAGTAAAACCTCTTGTAAATTTCAAAAAAGAAAAGAAAAGTTAGACATCAGTGTTTTATTTTTCACATTTTTCTCTTAGGGTAATGGTGGCCGTAGATGTACAAAGGCTGTTCATATGCTACCCCTAAGAGGACAAATATCCTGGTTAGTACAGGATTCTTGCCAAACCGAGTCATGTTGGATCTTGCTTCATCAGTAAGCGGGGTCTTACAGAATCAGAATTGGTGTGTTCTGTCTCATTGTCTCTTTTTCTTTTTTTTTTTTTAGAGGTTTTTGCTATAGGGCGCACGTGCTCACCAGAGAGACAGAGAGCGAGAAGTCACCCTCCAGGGGGATGGCCCCGCCACAGTCTCTTCTCCTCCATTCTCCTTGTGGGATCTTGGGCACACACACGCACGCACACATGCCTGGCCTGAGTTTTAAGCCACCAAGTCCAAAACTTGAACCGAGGCCGACTAAGTGGGAATCCAGCGGCATAACTATTGTGCCATCTGCTGGTCCCTCCTCATCTTTTAAGTGATCTACACAAGCTCAAAGTTGGAAGAAAAAAGGCTTTTACATCTTAGCCGCCACTGTCCCCTCCCCATCCTGAGTCCTTCTGAGCAATGAGTGAGTGGGAGTGGGGCCCTGACGTGGCCTGGGTTGGTCAGATCTATCACTCAGCTCTTCCATCTAAGTCGGGGAGAGAGGATGCATGCCAGGAAAATGGGTCTTCATCTTACCGAAGACAGCTCTTCCTGAAGGGGAATAGTAAGGGCGCAGTGGATGTTGCTGTCGCAATGACACGGCTGAGCATATATGTTTTGCCATGTCATCTGTCATGGCTTCCTGTTTTGGTTTTGCCCATCGCTGGCCTTGCAGTCCCGCATAATTAATAATTAATAGCAACCCCTTTATTTCCTCTGTGTCCATGTTTGCGTGCTTAGGACTTCTATTTGGTTTATTCTAGCCTGGGAATGTTTGGTTTGAAATGTTTTTGATTGAAAATAACTTTATCTCTTAAAGGGATTGGCATGAAAACTGTGTAGCTTTGGTTTGGAATATAAACACCTCAAAACGTTGTCAAATGGTGTGGGCTCAGGTGATGTCCTATACTCCAAGAAAAGCCTCCTTTCAAAAGGGTGTGTCTCCTCACTGTGGAGTTCTGCTTTTTGTGAAGTGGGTATTAGACAATTCAGCAAGTATTTCATACCTTTCCTCCCGGGCGTCCAGCACCGGACTGTGTGGGGCTGTGTGTCCGGAGGGTTAGGGAAATGTTTAAATCAGTTTCTGTCTTAAAGCCATCTATTTGGTAAGAGGAGATTACAATGTATGAAAAATCAAGCCATTGTTATTCGTGTTACACAGTCTCGGTTTAAAGGTGTTCCACTTAGCGTCCTGATAGCCTTTCAAAATCCAGGGATTGGGAAAGACACTGATGTAAATGCTCAAGTGTTTGACGGGCTTTTGTACGTCTTCTATTTATCCCTATATGCAGAGCGTCTCTCTTGTGTAGCTTGAGAAAGTTGGGATCAGGGACCCTAACTGTAGGATGTCACTGCGGGTCTTGTAAGTTTGAGGAATAACACAAACCTGCTCATCTAGTCCGGCGTCTGTTGTAATCCCCTTTATTACAGTTATCTCATTAACTCTTTGGCTGAGCTCCTCGAGGGTATGGACAGTGTCTTCACCATCTTTCTGTTAGCATGGTGGCTGGCACAGTGGTTCTCACCTCGTCTACATACACATCAGAGTCCCATGAGCAAAACCACTGCAGCAGTGCCGGGGCCCGTCCTGCTG
>NW_006159562.1:2180024-2182267 GCF_000334495.1 Tupaia belangeri chinensis | reverse complement strand
CCTGCTGAAGGGTCATGGCGGGGAGCTTTTAGCCAAGTACCACGGGAAGTCTAACGTGCAGTGGGTGCTTGCTGAGTGAGTTGTAATGTACAGTGATATTGAGAACTTGACACACACTGTGTATTTGAGAGTGAAGTTTTTCATTTTGATTTTTTAAAAAATTTTTATTTAACACCGTGTCAGGAAACATACCATACTGCAGAGTGGTTAGGGGTATGAACCACGCCTCTTGCTTGGGAGTTCTTGGCATTTTGTGGTGCCTGTTGTCTGGGCTCGCACACACATTCTGAGGATTGGCTTTTTCTTTCCCATTTTTCTTTGTGGAAGAAAGGGATGGGAAGGAAGGGCATGTGTGTTTGACATCTTTCCCTTTTCCCTTCTCAAAGGAATCAACAGTTCCTTGAGTCCCAGAGTCTAGATGTGGAGCTGAATAGAGCTAATGGGGCCTGAGGCACTTACTAGGTTGTCAGGTAAGACAAGACGGGCTTCTCTATGCAAAAACGCCACAGCCCAATAGATTACAAAGAGAAACAGGAGAGGAAGAGTGAGTGAGGTTCTTCCAGCACTGTCTACAAGAGTTTTCACTGTCACAACTGGGGAGGAATGAGGAGCTGGAACCATCAGGTAGAGAGGGTGGAGGCCAGGGATGCTTCTGGACATTCGGAAGTGCTGACGTTGAGAGATCCCGGGGTAGGGCATGACAAAGAGGATCAGGGCACATGGGCCGCGCGTGTCCAAAGTTCAAACAGGAAGAAGAAATAGAGGAGAAGGGGTTATGGCGTGATCAAGCCGCACTGATGCGCTCTCTTTCTCTCCCTTTCTCTTTGGCAAGCACGTATGCCCTCAGGCGATTAAAAGAAAAATTGAACACTTGTATGAACTGTCGGTGTGAAGTAATGGTGCCGATTTTCCTTCTGTCATTTTGAATTATAGCTTATAACTTCTTGCCCTTATTCTAAGCGCTTTAGATTAAAATGAGTTTAATTTTGTCACTGCTTTACTGATAAACTCCTGGTTTTTTACGTTCTAGGAAAGTGGGAAGCTATCATAAAGGGAAGCAGCAAGAAAAATAAGTTGGGAAGGAGATGAAGAGATTAAAATGAAACCATAAGAAAACTTGCTTGTTGGTCTTTGTGCTTTCTGCTTCAAACAAAGGAGAGGGGTAATTTAGGAGAAGCAAGATGGACGAGGGGTTACCTTGGCAAGTTCCTCACCTTTTGTCATCACTAAAATGGTACTTGTAGGATCCTTGTAGGGATTAAGAGAACTGTAAGTGTAAAGTGCTCAGAGCAGTGCTTGGTGATTCATTGTGGTAGTGGTGGTGGTGAGGATAATGACATTGGAATGATTTTTGAGTCATTCTGAATATTTAAAAGTTGATGGAGAACCCGGCATGTTCTTATATGGTGTCTTCCGTAGAACCACCTGCATGATGCTCTCTCTTTGCAATTGGTGGTGATGGTGATGAGACTCCTTAAACTGGGATGTTTCATGTGACCTCTGAAAGGTCCGTTTCTTCCCAGTACTCTGAATTCTAAGAGAAATATAGAGTAACTTGAATGATAAAATGTTTGTAGTATAGGTTTTGGTGAAAAAATAAAACCATGAGGTTAACCGTTTGTCATCCACTTAGAGATTTTCCACAGCGAATTTTGAATCCTGAATAGGTAGTGTTGTAATACTTACTATGTTCTCAGGGCATATAATAGCTTTATTATTAGTCCAAGCAAAATATAATTAGCAGCTTTCTTTGTTAAACTATAATACATTCCAGAAGCAATAGTTAATTATTATTAAAGCTGCTTTGGATTAATTACCCATGCCATCGTCCATACCCACAAATGTGACCGGTTGATAGCCAAGTGAACCATTTGGATTTCACTGCAGGTGTCTCCCAAAGCTCAGGACTCATTGTGATTTAATTGTGGCAAGGAAAATGACAAAGGTTGCTGGCCATTCTACCTGCATATTCCTCCTTAGATAAACTGCCTGAATCTGTGCCTCTTAACACAGTTCACTTTATGATAATGGGTCTCCCGGTCCTCCCACACACACTTTACAACTGCAGGCTTGTACCAGACTCGCTGTCTTTCTACTGCACCTTCCTACTGGTGTTAAGGGTTTAAAGAATTTGTTCATTTAAGTAAAGAATTAGTAGTTAATTAGGTAAAGGAAGAGAAGCCTTCTAAGAACACTTCATTGGGTTTTTCCATTCTGATTGGTAAGTGTGTTGTTGTAGGGAA
>NW_006159562.1:2165666-2179966 GCF_000334495.1 Tupaia belangeri chinensis | reverse complement strand
GGAAATTAATGGGCAGGGCTCGACTGAATAAGTGATCAGAGCTGTAGAAAAGGCCTAGATTTACGGTACAAGTCTCACTGAATTCTGCAGGCAGGACTTGCTTCTACCGAAAGCATTATTTCCCTCAACCCAGTAAAACTTTGCCTTTGCTTCTTTTAGCTCTGAAGAGGAGGGAGTTCTTATATTGTGGAAGAGGGCTATTTGTTCAGTTTCTCCTCTGAGGAGGCCAAGTGACCATTTGGAAGTCCAGTCCAGTTTTTGGCAGATTGAAAACAGACTGTCATTGATTGTCATGTGGAGCAGAGTGAAATCTGGCTGATCGCAATGTTTGTTTCAGCGGTTATATAAACTATGCTTTTTAAATGTTATTCTTCCAGATAACTGATTTATATGTTGAAAAAGGGACAGGACCCAATTGTTCTTAAAGATAACTTAAGTAATACAGAACATTTAGAGGTGGTAAGAAATTGATGCATTGAAAAATCTGACTGATATTTATCATTAATGGAAAGGGGACTAGGGTACTAGAAAGAGAAGGGAACATACTTTTTTTGTTATAATGTGCCATTTTGTGGAATTGAATTTTTGATCCTCTGGCTGAATTGCTTAATAAAAGAGGACATTCTCATCCATATCATATTCACCCAGGATTAGGTTGTATGTTCCAACCCCATATACAGGAATAAATTTATCTGAATATCCCAGCCTGGTGGCCTTCCATTCTGTGCAGATACATTTAAATTATTTTTGCCTTTATAAAAAGGTAAATCTTGCTATCTCTTGGTCATAGTGCTTTCAGGAACCCTGTAGGATAAATCTCTTACCTACTTTCAGTTTCTATTTGTTTGTTTATTTATTTATGTTTATTATTGGAGTTCTAATTGGAAAAGAGTACTTGGTTAATAGTAAAAACGGTTGACTCATGCTCCCAGCTCACTCCTGTGTAGTTTTTCTGCCTGTCTGTAGGTTATAAAAGGGATCATACTATAGATACTATTCTGCCTCTACTCGGAACTGAGCAGTTATGGTATGGTTTTTCCTTTGGTAGTACATGGAAGTCTGCCTTTGTCATTAATAGGTACATCATAGTTGAATGCATCATATTTTTATTTTTTTAGTTTGCTATAGGGCATGTGTGCACACACATGCCCATGTGAGAGAGAGTAAGTAAGCAACCCCTGGAGGATGAGTGTCTGAAATTCCTTCTCCTCCATTTTCCTTTCAGGACTCTAGGCCATGTGTACATTTCTGGTGTTTCTTTTCTTTTCTTTTTCTTTTCCTTTTTTTTAGAGGTTTTTGCTCGCCAGAAAGACTGAGGGAGACAGAGAGACAGAAAGCGAGAAATCACCCCCCAGGGAGGATGGCCACACCGCAGTCTCCTCTCCTCCATTCTCCTCTGGGGATCTTGGGCACGCATGCACACACGCCCAGTGTGAGTTTAAGCCACCGGGTCCAGGACTCAAACCATGGTTGACTACATGGGAGTTCAGCGGCATAGCCATTACGCTAACTGCTGGTCCCTCCATTTCTGGTGTTTCTTAAGCCACCAGGTCTGGGACTCAAACTGCATGGTTGGCCCCATGTGGTTCCAGCTACTTTAACTACCATGCCACCAGCTAGCTCATGCCATGATTTTTAAATCATTTCATTCTTGATAGGTATCTGGGTTATTTAACACATGCATATTCTTGGACATATATCTTTATGTCTGTTCATCTGCAGATTCTGACTCCTTTGTCTCCTGCCCAGGTTGTGGCTGTTTTCTCCTAACCCAACCTCATCATTTCTCCTTCCAGACTATTCTTCTACCATTCTCTACTAAAAACACCCTGCTTTGACCATCCCATGAGATTAGACCACTCAGTGTCCTTCCCTGTTACTTACTTGCTGTCCTGCTGCCCTTTGTTCACCCTAATTTCAACAAGTTTAGCCCACTTGCCACTCCGTACTTCTTCTGTTAGGGCTCTTGGACACCACTTCCTGCTGTGACCTTGTCACTGATCCCAGTCTCATTGTTCCCATAATATGGAGTTTCATACTTCTGAACAGCAAGCAGATTTCTCCCACTTTATAGTTGTTTTCTTTATTTGCATAAGTAGCAAAGTGTTGTTTGTTGATACCTGCGCCTTCAGAATTGATCTGGAATCTGCCCACTGCTACACTGGTCCACATCGTTACCCCCTCATACCCAATGGTTGCCTTGGTGGGCTAACTGGCCTCCTGGATCACTCACTATTCCCTGCCACCATCCCTGTGTCCTTGTGGTCTGGTCTCAACCCAGCACACCTCGGTAGTCCTACTGAGCTGGAGGTCAAATTGTGACTCTCCTCTGCTCAGATCTCCTGGGGTTCCCTTCTCAGTTTAGAAAGTAAAAGCTGTGGGAACCAGCAGTTAGCGTAATGGTTATGTCGCTGGACTCCCACGTAGTCGACGGCAGTTCGCGTCCGGGACCCCGGTGGCTTAAAACTCACGCCGGGCATGTGTGCGTGCATGCCCAAGATCCCGAGAGGAGAATGGAGGAGAGGGGATTGCGGCATGACCATCCCCCCTGGGGGATGATTTCTCACTTTCTGTATCTATATCTCTCTCTGTCTATCTGGTGAGCGCACGTGCCCTATAGTGAAAAACCTCTCCCAAAAAAAAAAAAAAAAAAAAAAAAAAAGAAAGTAAAAGCTGTGAGGTCCCTGTGGATCCCCCAAATGGTCCCCTGCCCTTCTCTGACCTCATCTGCTCCTACTCTCCCCTCCCCCTTCCCAGCCAGCCACAGGAGACTTCTCGCTGTCCCTGGGACCGTTCAGGCACTTTCCTGTCAGAGGCCTTAGCATTTGCTCCTCTCTCTGTTTGGAATGCACTTCCCCAGACGCCCCGTTTTTGGGTGCTTTTCAAAAATCGCATTCTCAGCAAGGCCTTTCTTGACCACTAGAAAGGTAGGCTGCATGAAGACACAGACTTTGAGAAATCCCTGTCATCTCTTGCGATGTGGTGTCTATCCCCAGTGTTTAGAATAGCACCTGGCACATAGTAGGTGCTGACTGAATTGAAGGACTATAGTGGTTATCGGCTTTTTAAAAAAATTGTTCTTTTTTCTTTTTTATATAAAGTTAGAACTTCAAAAGACCAAACAGACAAAAAGTGGAACAAAAAGTTACACTGTCTATGTACAGCGTTAGAATTTGCTTTATTTGTGAAACTGCTCTGTTAATAAAAAATGTTTTTCAGCCTGTTATAATTTTCAGATCAGTCTCCCATATCCATTTTATTTAATCCTCATAATCTTCATAACAGGGTAGGTGGTGACATTGATTCTGTAAAAGAGCACACTGAGGCTCAGAGGTTGTTTTGTTCAAAGTACAGCTTCCAAATGGAGAGCTGCAATACAAACACTTTCACGTTAAGGACTCCTTTTCCTCATTTAAAAACCATTTTAAAATGACAATTTTAGGGGTTTATTTGGAAGGCTGGCAAATGTGTTCTGAATTCTCATGCTAGGTTTAGTCTGCCTTTTGTTAACATTTTGAAAATACGTAAAATAAATGGTTAAGTTTAAAATTCCTGACAATGACAGATCAACAAGTTTTATTTCTCTCACCTGTGAAGGAAGTGGCCTCCACCCAGTTTTACTGAATTAGGGGGGAAGTGATTTTTTCAAGTGATAAAAAGAAATAAAATTCCATGCTCTTCCCAGAGGAGGAGTTCAACAATTGGGCGAGTGGCGTGAGACCATATGTTGGTTTGTAAAAGGATATAACTTGTAAAGATGTTTCCTTTGATGCCTGTGATGAATATGGATGTGTTTCCCTTCTAGAGGGTCCTGATTAAATTATGTAATTAGAGCTCAGATGCAGGATCTAAATATAGGGAGAGGGTTCAGGCCATCCTGCTTTGTGGATGTCAGCTCACCCCTGCAAAAGTGCATGTTTGTTGTCATAAACAGCACCTGTGAAATCAGTGAAGAAAGAGAAATATATGTTCCCAAAAATGATATACAGCAGGATTTCTTTAAAAAAATAAAAGTGGGATATGGGCCAGCTGTTGGCGTGGTGGTTAGGGCAGCTAGATCATCTACCACATGTCTGGCTGTGCAGTTCAAGTCCCAGACCCAGCAGCTTGAAAAACGCATTTGTGTGTGCCAAAAAGCTCCCAAGAGGACAGTGGAGAGGGGATTGTAGGGTGGCTCTCTCTGCCAGGATATGCTTTCTCACTCTCCCTCTTTCTCTCTGCAAGCAAACATGCCCTACAGCAAATTAAAAAAAAAACAAACAAAAAAGACGGGATAGTTTTTCCTTCTGTAGTTGGTTCCGTGTTGTTTGTGAATTGGTGTTTAAATTACTTATTATTTTTAAAACCTGATTAACAGACTTTAGCATCAATCAGTACTAGTTTAAAACGAACATCTACCACTTACTAGAATGTGGTCTAGAGAAAGTTACTACTTAACCTTGGAGCCACAAGTTTATTTGTAAAATTGAAATGATGGTACAGACCTTAAAGGATTGCTGTGAGGAAGTCAATGAGATCATGTTTTTAAAAGCATCCAGTGTAATGCTTGCATAAAGTAGTAAGTAGCTCAATTAAACAATTTTGTTGATTGTTGATGATGAGTCATGCATAACTAGCCACTTACGGAAATTTACCACATTTAGCATTTTTTTACAGTCTATAAAATTGCTATTCTAGGATGACAGTAATTCAAAGAGAATAGTTTTTTGCTAAGAGTCAACAACTGCAGACTTTTTCCTTGGGTAGGCAATAGAATTAAATTTTAAAATGCCTGTGGTCCTCAGTGTTTCCTGTGTTTGAGGACTGAGCACCTGCAGGCCAGATGGGTCTGTACGCTGCTCAAGTTGACATGCACACAGATGGACATTAGTTGGCGTGCATACAGATGGACTATATCAGGGTGAGGTAACAAGGACCTGGACATGTTGAAGGATGCTTTTCTATGACAAGCATGAACTTGAGAATGGGGGTTCATTTTTTGCAGGATTAGGAATATTGTGCAGCTTCAGGAGGAAATGGCAGGGCTAGCAGGTAGGGTGGTGGTTGATGCCCTGGACTCCCACATGACCAGCTGTGGCTCAGGCCCTGGACCTGGTGGCTTGCTTTCTCATGTTCCATCTCACTTGCTCTCTCTGGTCAAATTAAAAATAAATAAATCTTTTAAAATATAATCAATTTTTTAAAAAAAGGAATGGCAAGGAGATGTAGAAAAGCCAAGTTAGTTTGTTGAAGTTGGAGACTGTAAGAAAACTTTTAAGTGCCATCAGAGAACTTGACTAAGCAAGTAATCATCTATTGAGAGAACAGGCGGAGGATGCCTTTATTTTATAGGGAATCTCTTTAAGAAAAATGTACCAGGTGCCCTATAAGCAGCCTGGATGTGTCAGGTTGGAAGGGTTTGTGTGTCAGAGCAGAACTAGCAATGGTTCTTGTAAAGACTGTCCTGTTGGGTCATCAGAAAAGTCACGACATACTCTTGTTTCTCTATGCAAAAATGTGTCCTTCCTTTTCTGATGACCCCGTATCAGAGTGAAGATGCATTGAATAGCATACTTGGACTCTGTAAACTACAGTTCTAGCCTTAGAAATGCCTTTTATTGTAACGTCCGTATAGTCATTGTTTCCTTTTCATCGAGATGTTACTTTTGAAACTATTTGACTGAAACCTCATGGTTTGCTATAAACTTGCAAGTGGTAAGTGGCAACTAGAATTCCAAGTCTACATGTTATCCCTTTTCTGTTTGGTTCCTAAGATTCCTGTTTACTTAGCACTCTATTGAGAGACCAGGTTGCTGCCCTGGCTAGTATGTTACTTGAGTCACTCCAGAAAGACTAGCTGCTGGTGCTGTGCTTTAAAATGGCATGGCACTAGTGTCTGCATGATGATGTTACTGCAAGTAGGCTTTTAAAAGTGAACCTCTCTGGGACCAGTGGTGTAGTGCTTGAGACACTGGACTCGCACATGGCCTATGGCGGTTTGAGTCGCGGACGCGGTGGCTTCCTTAGACTGGGTGCATGTGCATGCATGCCCAAAATCCCAAGAGGAGAATGCAGGAGACGAAATTGCAGTGTGGTCATCTCCCGGGGAGTTGCTTTCTGTCTCTCCGATGAGTATAGGCACCCTATAATAAAAATCTCTCTGAAAAAAATGAGTTAACCTTTCTCAAAGTCAGTGAAAAAAGTTGAGCTATTTTGTGTCATCAAACCATCATTTAGAAGGTTGGGGAAAATAAATGTTTGGGAGGCATCCAGACAAGGGAGGAGTAGGAGGAAGCTCAGAAGGTAGAATTGGTCTTCTGGTGGTTGAGACTGTAGGATTTCTACCGCGGGAACTCAAGACTGTCAGGGCTCTCCTGTGATCCCTGTGGCTCCTCATGCAGCTGAATATAGGAATTTTATCTTCTGGGAACTCAATTGAAGTAGAGTTCACTTTAATCAACTGTCCTGTGTTTATAAGTGCATTAGATGCTAAAAGAAACAGATTTTATCCATCCTCATTTTCCTTTTTGTTCTAAGATTTTCCCTCCAAAGACACTTCACCTGTTTCCTCTTGCAGTGCAAATACCGCAAAGCCAAGTTTGTTCCTAACTGGAATAACTGGAGGAAAGAACATTTTAACAGATGATTTGTTGAAACCAAATCACTGAGCATTACTACTGTCGAATATTTTCTCAGACCAAAATAACTACATTCATCTTTATTTATCTATTCAATGTAATAACCAAAATGCCATTACGTACTCGCGTAGCAAATTATAACTTGTCTTTTTCCTGTCCGCCCTAAGAGCAGACACAGATTTACTGCTTTCCTTAAGGATCTATGCAGTAATTTTTTGTAAGATGGAACTTCAAGATGTTAATGGAAAAACAGGGATAAAGTATGAGTTTATTTTGGTGCAAAAAAAAAATTGAAATCCATGTATCCTTTTTTGTAACACACATTTTCTGTGAACTTTTAGAAGCCCTTCCTCCCATAATTTTTCTGAGAAACCTTTTAAAGTTGGTACCACTTACAAATGTATTCGCCTTGTTCTGAGTCCCATCTCCAGCTGTCTTCATTCCTGTTTTTTACAGTACTATCCATAGGTTTCTATCTCCATCTGGAAGTGGAATGGTTGCCAGGGTCTCCTGCGGCCCTCCTATGGGCAGGACTCTTCTGTGGATTGCCTGCCGTTCCACTTTGAAGTAATAGGTATTTTAGCTTTATCAAAAAGTTTGCAAGCTCCAGATTCTTTAAACATAACATTTAATTCGATAGCCTAGTTTTATTTAGGCCTAGTGATTACAATTGAATTTTCCCTCTATTTTGTGAATTCCTCATCTTACTCTTACCAACAAAGTTCATTGCAATTCTTGGCTTAATGATGGGCCCCTCTTTATGTTTGAAAATATTTATTGGCATTAAATCTCTGAAAAAAATTTTTTGTCAATTCTTGTCTTGTAAGCCTTTTAAGCTCTAATTTGTAGTATCTAGTCTTTTGTGAGATAATAATCCATGAATATCAGGAGTTTTGGGGATGTCTCTTTTACCCTCCTGGGGAATCAAGAGCTCTTTTGACAATTTTGTGCTCATTAGGCGGATACAGTTCACTTTAGCACCTAAACTCAAGCAGGTTAAAAGTAGTCTATTTTGGAATAATGGAAGTTACAGTACAGGGCCTCTGGCATGTTTCTCATTGACCCTTTTTGATGTTTTCATTTAGCAGAGCATTTCAGGAATTAAACTCGTGAGACTTTGAATCCCATCTAAGGTTGGATGTTCAGATAGATGGCACTTGCCTTTCCATAGTACTGAGTAATATTGCCATTGATCACTGTGTATCACTTATCTCCAAGTCTCAATATTTTACATCTCTATAGCATGTATTATAGTAACATATATGGGTGAAATAGTTTTATAAATATAAAATACTTAACTACGAAATTCAGACAGTTTTTTTATGATCGTTCTGAAACTCCACTGTAAATTCAATGTAGAGCTTGATTTACAAGATTAATCCATTTATTTCAGAAGGAAGCTAGTGGTATAAGTCCAGAAATGTGCACATGGTTGATTCCATTGTATGGAAATTCATGTTTCCAAAAAAAATGGATCGAACACAATTTTTGTAAAGTTGTCCCTCTTTTTGGCGAATTACTCACCTAGCTGTTAAATAGTTTCAAAGTGAAGTTAATCAATATCCTGTGCTTTTAGTTCCTCAGTTCTTTTGATCTTTATGCCATGATGTTTTACCATTCATTAAGATGAGTAATAAACCAAAGAACAAAAAGTGACAACAAACCATTTGTCTTCTGTCAGTTGCCTTTTTTAAGGTACTATGAGTCTTTGATTTTTTTTCCTCCCAGTCACTTTTTTTGAGCCAATATTTTGTTTAGTTTATTGAATAATGTAATTATTCTTTCAATATTTAATGGGATCATTTATTTTGTCTAGTCCACTGAATTCCATGCCAGTGTAAGAACTGTCAAATAGCTTCCAGTCTAAAGCCAAAACAGAGGTGGATGGTCTCCTTTTCCCCTCATCTTTTTACTGAAGGTACTTGATTTGTAATACTTGACAAAGGACTGAACCTTCTTTTTTTCCTTCTTTTTTAAAGGTTTTTGCCATAAGATGTGTGCATTTGCCAGAGAGATAGAGAGTGAGAGGAGAAATGAGAAATCACCACCCAGGAGGATGGCCACACTGCAATCCTTTCTCCTCCATTTTCCTCCCGGGATTTTGGGAATGCATGCAATGTGCCCAGTGTGTTTCAAGCTGCTGGATCTAGGACTTGAACTGCTGTTGGCCATGTGGGAGTCCAGCACCTTAACCACTACACCACTCACATGGTTGATTCCATTGTATGGAAATTCATGTTTCCAAAAAAAATGGATCGAACACAATTTTTGTAAAGTTGTCCCTCTTTTTGGCGAATTACTCACCTAGCTGTTAAATAGTTTCAAAGTGAAGTTAATCAATATCCTGTGCTTTTAGTTCCTCAGTTCTTTTGATCTTTATGCCATGATGTTTTACCATTCATTAAGATGAGTAATAAACCAAAGAACAAAAAGTGACAACAAACCATTTGTCTTCTGTCAGTTGCCTTTTTTAAGGTACTATGAGTCTTTGATTTTTTTTCCTCCCAGTCACTTTTTTTGAGCCAATATTTTGTTTAGTTTATTGAATAATGTAATTATTCTTTCAATATTTAATGGGATCATTTATTTTGTCTAGTCCACTGAATTCCATGCCAGTGTAAGAACTGTCAAATAGCTTCCAGTCTAAAGCCAAAACAGAGGTGGATGGTCTCCTTTTCCCCTCATCTTTTTACTGAAGGTACTTGATTTGTAATACTTGACAAAGGACTGAACCTTCTTTTTTTCCTTCTTTTTTAAAGGTTTTTGCCATAAGATGTGTGCATTTGCCAGAGAGATAGAGAGTGAGAGGAGAAATGAGAAATCACCACCCAGGAGGATGGCCACACTGCAATCCTTTCTCCTCCATTTTCCTCCCGGGATTTTGGGAATGCATGCAATGTGCCCAGTGTGTTTCAAGCTGCTGGATCTAGGACTTGAACTGCTGTTGGCCATGTGGGAGTCCAGCACCTTAACCACTACACCACTTGCTGGTCCCTGAGGTCTCTCTCTTTTTAAACTCTCTCTTTAGATACAAATTAGAATAATTTTCTTTTAAAATTTTCTGGAGGATCTGGGATCTGTAAGATACTGAATGGCAGGGAGTGTATTTTTTTGATCTTCACAGAATCGGATAATTACACATTTCTTTACTAGATGAAGCCAAGATGAAGAAGATGCACATTGTTGTGCCATTGGTCAATTAGGCTTCCTTTAAATAGAAAGCATACTAAAGGCAGTTAAGTGTATTTTTAATTTTTTGTTCTTCCACCTTACCACTAAGGAATTACACTTAAATTATAAGGGTGAATAGCCATGTCAAGAGGAGTATTACAAGAGGATCTTTTTTTACTTGACTTTTGGCAATACTAGTAGAAATCCTTCTCATAGGTAAGACTCAATCTGGATTTAGAACTCTGGTTTTTCTTTTAAGTTTTTGCCATAGAGTGTTTGTGCTCACCAGAGGGAGACAAAGAGAGACAGTGGGAGAGAAAGAGAGAAATTAGCCCCAGGGAGATGGCCATGCCACAATCCTTTCTTCTTCATTCTCCCCTCAGGATTTTGGGCATGTACACTACATGTACCTAGTGTGATTTTCAAGCTACCAAGTCTGGGACTTGAACCACAGTTGGCTGTGTGGGAATCTGGCACCTTAACCACCTTGCCACCTGCTGGCCCCTAGGATTCTGTTTTTAAACTATGTTTTTACTACTTCTCAAACCAGATCACGCTGTAAGTACAACCTGAAATCTAAGTAGTGCATGTCATTCATGTGGGAATCCAGTGTCTTAACTATC
The DNA here is from genome assembly GCF_000334495.1 of Tupaia belangeri chinensis. Classification (NCBI taxonomy): domain Eukaryota; kingdom Metazoa; phylum Chordata; class Mammalia; order Scandentia; family Tupaiidae; genus Tupaia; species Tupaia belangeri. The sequence goes on along the minus strand of NW_006159562.1, from coordinate 2,169,555 downwards.
ATGCTATCTGCTGGCCTTTAGAATGTCATTTTTAAAAATTTTAAATTTATGTCTTTTTTTTAATCTTTTTAATTTTTTTTGAGAAGTTTTTGCTAGGGCATGTGTGCTCACCAGACAGACAGAGACAGAGAGACAGAAAGCAAGAAATCCCTCCCCATGGCACATGGCCATACCACAATCCCTTCTCCTCCATTCTCCTCTCGGGATCTTGGGCATGCACACACACGTGCCCGGCGTGAGTTTTAAGCCACCGGGTCCGGGACACGAACTGTGGTCAACTACATGGGAGTCCAGCGACATAGCCATTACGCTAACTGCTGTTCCCAAAATTTATAAGTCTTTTGGGGCCAGCAGGTGGTGTGGTGGTTAAAGGCACTGGACTCCCACGTGGCCGACTGAGGTTCAGGTCCTGGACCTGGTGGCTTGCTTTCTCACTTTCCTTCTCTCTGTCTTTCTCTCGCTCTGCCCCTCTTTGGTCAAATTAAAATAAACATATAAAAAAAGTTAAATAAATCAAATAATTTAAAAAATAATAATAAAATAAAACATAGAAGTTTTCATTAAAAAATGAGTCAAAAAGTTTAGAAAAGAGAAAAGAGCTTATTAATCATCCAAACCCAGCTACTGTTAATATTTGGCATATTTACATAGTCGTTCATTCTGTATCTCTATATACCATTTTATGCTCTGCTTGAGGGTTTTTCCAAGTTATTACATGGTTTTTATGGACAGAATCTTTAAGGGCTACATAATATTCCTGTGTGTGTGTGTGTGTGTGTGTGTGTGTGTGTGTGTGTATACAGTTAATTTTTTAAAGGAATTATTTGTTTTATTTTATTTATTATTATTATTATTCTCTTTGACTAGAGAGAGAGATTGAGAGGGAGAGTGAGAAAGTAAGCCACCAGGACTGGGACTAGAACCTCAGTCGGCCATGTAGTAGTCTAGCACCTTAACCACTGCTCCACCTGCCAGCCCCTTATCTACAGTTTTTTAAACTATTAAGTAGTCAGAAAAGTCATGGTATTTGTGAGCGTTCTATGCAAAAATGTGTTACGACTTTTCCGACAACCCAATATTTTCCAGTTGTTAGATGTTTCCTTTTTCTTTTCATTTTTTTTAAATGAAAATCTTTGTGTGAAGATTTTTTTCCCTTTCCAGTTCAAACTATTTCCTTAGAGTGAATTTTTAAAGGTGAGGTTGCAGAATCTCAATATTTTTAAGGTCACTGAGGGGTTCTTTACTAGTTGGATGCTTTTTCTTTTTCCTCTTTGTGAAATGTTTGTATTTAGACAAGAGGGAAGGAAATCTTTGTTTGCTGACTCATGTTTTTATTTTGCACTTTAAACTGATAAGGCCACTTAGGTTTTGACATAAACTAAGGCAGGAAGTACAAAAAGGGGCAGGAAAAAAAAATTGTTGTCCTGCCAAGGCCATAGTATCATAGGCTCATTTAAGTTCCTTAAGGAAGGTAGATTTCTTGTTTGACTTGTATATTAAAAAATGCTTGACCGAAGTAGGCAAAAATTAAATTGGCTCGCATTTTGTTTCATCGATGCATGTTTATATGCAAAGATTTATGATATTTTCACTTTAGTTTTTGTGAGTGACATCAAAGAAATTTACCACCTAACTGCCCTGTGGCAGGGCTGGTCCCTGCAGGAGGCAATAGGCTTTTTTTTTTTTTTAATTTAAATTTATTTATTTATATTCATTCACTATACATCATTGCAATATACAAAATGAGATTTTTCCATCCAGAATATACTGTATATTGACTCACTCAAGGATATTACCATATGGGTTGTCATCAAAAATAATTTTCCATTTCTTGTTTCTTTATATATTTGGCTACTTTGTTTCCCCCTCCTTGATTCTTTATCTCTCACCTTTGCCATTTCCCACCCTTAGATACACTGTCTCTGATATCTAAAGTTGCTTTCCATGCTCCCTCCTTTTCCCACATTTTATTGATTCACTAAAGATCTTAATTAATCTAAATACTTTCAGTAGCAAGTGCAGCAGATGTATACGTATCCGTGAACACATGTCTGACTTTAGGCTTAAACCTCAGTGAGTAGAATGAACACACTATAAAGTAAACCTAGCTGGGGCTACATAGCTTAATGCAGCCATTAAATAGCTATTTTTAATGCATTTTGTAATTTCAAGAACAAGTTTTAGCTTTAATAGATCAATATAAAAAATGTTAAGAGAAATTTGCTTAAGACTTAAAGCCAGGAGAAAAGTTAGGATTCAGTTTGCACAGTAGGTAGATAAATCTGTCAACAGTTTAAGAGAAGACAAAAATCCTTAAGTCTGGACAACAAATCATAGAAGAAAAACAGTAATGTTTGAGTAAACAGTTGTAAAAATTCTATTTCCCCACTTCAGTCTCCTGAAATTAATCTCTCTTCTATTGAATTTACAGTGTTGCTGTGGCCTGATCTTTCCGTTTAAATTCTGGAAGTTAACATTCAAAGTTATTGTTGATCTTTCCGGACATGTCCCTGCCATTAAGTTGGCCATTCTCTTGGTTGCTTTTTGTTCTCTTATTTCTGTGTGTCTGACTTTAGTTTTCCTGGTATAGCAATCCCTTCAGCACTACTGGGAGAGCTCATCTGGTATTGGTAAATTCTTTCAAGTTTTGTTTATCTAAGAATGTTTTTGTCTTTTCTTACCATATGAAGGATAATCTTGCCAGATATAGTATTCTTGGTTGAAATTTTTTTCACTTAAAACTTTGAATATATGTTCCAAGACTTTGAATATATTTTCTCATTCTTTGATTGTTTCCGATGAGAGGTCCGACATTAATCTGATGGGATATCCTTTGAAAGTAACTTGACGTTTCTCTCTTGCTAATTTTCGTACCTTGTCTCTGTCTGTGGTTTTGATCAATCTGACTATGATGTGCCTTGGAGAACATCTTCTTAGGTTGATTCTATGTGGGGTCCTTTGTATTTCTTGGGTTTGGATATTTGAATGCCTCTCTAGGTTTAGAAAGTTTTCTTGCAGGATTTCATGGAATAGATTATCAATACCCTTATTAGTTTCTTCACCTTCTGGGATATCGATTATCTGGAAGTTTGGGCATTTAAAGGTATCTAGTATTACTTGTATATTATTCTGGGGTTTTTCTTTCTTTCTTTTTTTTTTTTTTTTGGTTATTTTCTCAGTCGGTTTGGTGAATTTTTCTAGGTCAGAGCTTCTACCTTGTACTTCTGAGATTCGATCTTCTGCATGATCTAATCTACTTTTAATACTTTCAAGGGAGGTTTTGATTTCCTGTATTACAGCCTTCATCTCAAACAATTCTGTTTGATTCTTTTTTATGGTGTGTATTTCCTCTTTCAGATCATTCAAGAACGTCCTCACCTCCTGGAACTCATTGTTTCTTTTCTCCTGCATCTTCCGGAGTTCGTTGTCTCTCTTCTCTTGCATCTCTGTTAGCTTTGTCACTATGAATATTCTTAATTCTTTATCTGATATTTCCACGAGTTCCCTTGTAATGTCTGTGGAGGATGAGGAGTTATTCCTTTCCCTCGGGGGGAGAGATACTTTCTTCATTTCTCTTATTTCTCGTGCGTCTGTGGTGGTTTCTGGTCACCTGATGGATTATACTGTTTCCCCCCTAATTTTTAAGAGGTTAAATCTGAATGTTCAGGGACACGCAGGAGACGGTAAATCTGCAGACTCTAGGCAGTACCGTTTTTCTCCCTTTGTGCAGCAAATTCCATGGTATATGAGGATTACTCTGACCCTAAAAGTATTCAGGTATTTGGCTACTGTGCACCTAGGCCTGTTTAGAAACTTAGTGTGTGGAGGATGGCTAGATCTTGGGGGCAGGTGGGTGAAGTCTGGGCAGAAAACCTTCCGATGTCCTAGG
>NW_006159562.1:2142688-2165586 GCF_000334495.1 Tupaia belangeri chinensis | reverse complement strand
GGTAGGAGTGGCATTAGGTTTTTAATCATTTTGTTTTGTTTTGCTTCTGCTCCCTATATGAAAATTCTTCCTGTATTGACTCTATTATTTCTTCTGTCTTCTTCAAACAGAGATCTAATCACAGGGATGCTGTGTTTAAAACTCTCCGCTTGTCTGTAGGATAAGATTTAACACATGCACTTCGCAGTTTGGTCCCTGCCCTTCATATCAGCCTTGACTCATTTCCAGCCAGATTCCACTCTAGCATTTCTGTCATGTGTCTTTTAGAATCAGAAATTTAGAAAAGTAGTTTAAAAATTCAGGCTCCAGAGCCAAACAGACAAATTTAGATACTGGCTGTACTACTTATAGTGGTGTAACTTTGGACAGATATTTCACTTTTCTCTATTTCATTCACCTAACTTGTAGAGAGAGGAAGCTGATGATAGTGTTTACTTCAGAGTTCATTGCTAAGATTACACTGGTTGATAGATGTGAGGTCCTTAGATTATTGTCCATTATTTATGTAATAAGTGCTCAAAATATTAGTGCTGTTATTTTGTAAAAGTCTCCTCCTTTAAGTCTGAAAGTCCTTTGAAATGAATTGCTCTTTTCTGCTTTTATTCTTACTTATTTGTTCAACTTGCCAGAGATTAGGTGCACTCACTGGGGAAGGTGAGAAAGCATCTCCATTTGTCCCTTTTGGGATTTTGAGCCCACATGTGCATACATCTAGTGTGTTTTTCAGTCCACCAGGTCCAGGACTCAAACCATGCAGTCATATATGTGGGATCCAGCCACGTTAGCCATCAGGCCACCAGCTGGCCCCTTTTCTGCTTTTATATATTATTGCTTATCTTTCTGAGTCCAGTCAGGATGCTATAAAATACCATAGACTGTAGGCTGATAAAAAAATAGAAGCACATTGCTGACAGCTCTGGAGCCCAGGGTTTGAGATCAGTGTGCTGGCAGATTAGGTGTCTGTTACGGGACATTTCATCCCCTAGGACCTCACTGTAACCTCACATGGTGGAAGGGAGGAGATCTCTTTGAGAGTCTCTTAAGGACACTAACCCTTCATGAGGGCTCCATATTCAGTCACTTCCCAGAGGCTCTGCCTCTGCTCTGTCACCTTGGGAGTTAGACTTTCAACATGGATTTGGGGGGAAGCACAGACATTCAGATCTTTTACATGGTTTACATTTGTTTTACAGCTTTATCTCACTGTGTTACAGTCAGCTAATAGTGAGCAAATACACATTACGTGGGCTTTCTCGTCTCCTAGTGCTGTGCCCGTGATTGGCCTTAGTACACTCACGGCATTTTCTCTGGCCGAGGTGCAGGAGGTGGCCTCGGGAGACATCTCAGCGTAGTCCTTGGGTATTGCACGCAGGTGAGCAATTTGCTTTCTGGGAGTTAGTTGTTTGCACACTGCTCTTCCACTGGCATGTGGCCCTTCAAGGTATAGCCATCTTTGCCTCTGTGATCCCTGCACCCAACAGGGTGCCAGGCCCTTAACAGGCACTCAGGAAAGCTTTTTCTGAAGGAATGGCAATTTGAAGAGTTACCCCGAAGATCAGAAAGTGTGGTTCCTACCCCGTCAACACATTTATCTTATATAACGAGCTCCAATCAGAATTCAAAGTAGCCCCAAGTAATGTTGATGTAAACGTATCCCCTCTGTCTAAAAGCTGTTGGTTAAAATATTGAAAAAAAGCTGGTTTTGGAGTAGACAGAAAGGATATACAGAATAAGAAATATATTCTGTCTAGAAAGTTGTCTTTCTTGTTCCTTTGCAAAATTAACCTTTAGTAAAAAGGTAAATTATCATATCAATAGGTACACTCTGACTAACTGTGACTTTTGATAATAGCATAGTTTTGTTTTTTCTTTTCTGTCAAAATACCAACTTCAAAAGAACTAGACAATTCGGGTGAAGCTCTTTTCCTTAAAAAAGAAGACAGCTAACTCCCTGTCACCTAAGGCATTAAAGTGGAAATACCACACGGTTCTTGAGGGAGCTAAATCATTCAGCAAACATTTATTGGGGAATTGGCTATGCATCAGACAGTGCTAGGCTCCAAAACTAGGAAAATAAGAGCGAATCCTTTGGCCATTTTCCTATAGTGAAGACAGATTTGTGGAATATCACACCTGCTTGGGTGCTGTCTGTCTGTCTCGCTGTTTGTCTTGCTTGTGCACAAAGAAGTAAGTAAACATTTTGTTTGTTTTTTGTTTTTTAAAACCCAGCTGGTCAGGAGTTGGTAGTTAAGGTGGCTGGATCCTGCATAACTAACTATATAGTTTGAGACCTGGACACTGTGGCTTGAAAAACACGCTGAGCCTGTGTGTGTCCTGCCTATCCAAAATCTAGAAAGGAAACAGGTGGAGGAGAAGGGATTGTGGAATGACCATTCCCCATTGGGGCGCTTTCTTGCTCCACCCCCACCTCCTGTGCATGTGCACACCTTCTGGCAAAATTTAAAGGAAAACAAAAAAGGAAACCCAGATTTTTAAAATTTTTTTTTTTTGTTTTCTTTTTTTTTTGAAAGATTTTTGCTATAGGGTGTGTGCGCTCACCAGAAAGAGAGAGAGAGAGAGAGAGAGAGTGAGAGAGGGAGAGATCACCCCCTGGGGGGAGTGGCCATGCAATCCCTTCTTCTCCATTTTCCTCTCTGGATCTTGAGCACGCATGCACACACACCTGGCATGAGTTTAAGCCACCGGGTCAGGGCCTTGAGCTCCAGTCGACTACGTGGGAGTCCAGCGACATAGCCATTATTACACTAACTTCTGGTCTCCGAAACCCAGTTTTTAAAAGTGGAAAATAAATTTCCTACTTTACTTGCTCTATAGCCTATAGGCCCAGACTAAATAAAATACCCTAAAATGTTCATACACTTATATGGTAGAAATATAACAACCTTTTTTCTTTAGCATAAAGAAAAAACTTGAGGAACAAACCAAAAAACAGATGTTAAGACTGAAGTACTTTTATTGTTTCCTGTTGTTTTCAGTTTTGTTGATTGAGATGTGTGTTGAAAATGCACTGTTTTTAGAGGTTATAAGTGACTCTAAATATAAAACATTACAATATCTGTTGAGAATTTAGACTTTTTTGCACTGAGGTGTCTGTTGCTTCTGTCTCAGAATTGGGCAAACTGTGGCACACTCGTTTTATACTGCATCTCAGTTCGCTCCTTTGTAAAATGACAATGGTTTGTTGCCTAGCTCAAAGGATCATTAATAGAGTCAGATACTGTGTTCTAGTCTGTTCTGCTTGCCAAAATAAAGTGGCATAGAATGGGGTATTAAACAACAGAGATTTATTTTCTCACAGTTCTGGGGGCTGGAAAGTCCAGGATCAAGGTTCTAGACAATTCAGGTTCTGGAGAGGGCACTCTTCTGACTTGTCATAGCTGCCTGGGTTCAGTGTCTTCCTGGCCTTTCCTCAGTGCCTGCACAGGGGTGGAGGTGGGGTAGGGGAGTGGTCTTTTTCTACCTCTTACTAGAATCACTGACCCTATCAGATTAGGCCCCACTCATGTGACCTCTAAATAAGTAATTTAACCTCTAAATAAGTAATTATTCACCAAATCTAGTCACATTAGGGGGTGAAGGGCTTCTACATACGACTTGGGAGGAGCACCATTCAGTCCTTGGCATTCTCTAATACAGTGGTCTTTGACTTGTGGGCACCAAAGTCTGGTTTTGTGGAAGACAATTTTTCCACAGGCGGGAGGTGGGGCACAGTGTGTGTGTGGGGTGTGGTTTCAGGATGATTCAAGTGCATTACATTTATTGTGCACTTTCTTTCTGTTATCATTACATTGTATATATAATGAAATAATTATACAACTCATCATAATGCTGTATTTGCAGCCACTCCCCAGCACTAGCATCACTGCCTCAGTTCCACCCCAGATCATCAGGCATTAGATTCTCATAAGCAGTGCAGAGCCTAGATCCCTTGCATGTATAGTTCACGAGAGGGTTTGAATGCCTGTGAGAATCCAATACTCCCATTGATCTGACAGGAAGCAGAATTCAGGCCATAATGCCAGCAATGGGGAGTAGCTGCAAATACAGATGAAACTTCACTCAGTCACTCGCAGCCTACCTCTTGTTGTATGACCAGCTCCTAACAGGCCACAGATGATACCATTCTGTGGCCCGGGGTTTGGGGACTGCTCTGATACATAAAAACACTGAAAATAGTACCTGACACATGGTAGTTTCTCAAGTTATTGGGTGATAGAGACGACTTGAAGCATTTTTTCCCTCTTTTTTTTCTCTTCCAGGTACAGGCTTTGGGTTTTATCCTGATATAGGAGGAATGGTAGTTTCTGCTCTTCAGGGCCTCAAACCAAGAAGTTGAAGAGAATCCTACGTGAACACACGGAATCTCTTCTGCTGTCCGTGTGCATCTAGAGACTCCTTTATTTCACCATCTCTTGGGAGGATATATCTAGTATAGCCATTATGAATGTGACGAGCTTATTTTCCTTCACAAGTCCAGCTGTGAAGAGACTGCTTGGATGGAAACAGGGTGATGAAGAAGAAAAGTGGGCAGAGAAAGCTGTCGATGCCTTGGTGAAAAAACTGAAGAAAAAGAAAGGCGCCATGGAGGAACTGGAAAAGGCCTTGAGCTGCCCAGGGCAGCCCAGTAACTGTGTCACTATCCCCCGCTCCCTGGATGGCAGGCTGCAGGTTTCCCACCGCAAGGGCCTGCCTCACGTCATTTACTGCCGTGTGTGGCGCTGGCCCGATCTGCAGAGCCACCATGAACTGAAGCCACTGGAATGCTGTGAGTTCCCTTTTGGTTCCAAGCAGAAGGAAGTCTGCATCAATCCCTACCACTATAAGCGAGTAGAAAGCCCTGGTAAGTGAGTCCCTCATGTTCACATGTTTATGGGCCCATAGCAGATTACTGCTGTTTGGAACATCAGAATTATCTTTTTCTATTTACTTGTAATTCTAAATATTTGGGGAAATTTTATTTGTGTGTGTACCCTTGAGTGTTTCATACATTTTAGCAGCTTCATTCTTTCTAGTTAAAGAGAAGCTCCTCGCTTCTCTAGTTTATTTCTTAGAAGCAGGTTATAAAAATTGTCATTGCTGGGGGCCAGTAGGTGGCGTAGTGGTAAGGCACTGGACTCCCGTGTTGTCAACTGTGGTTTGAATCCTGGACTCAGCAACTTGAAACTCATGCTGGGCATGTCTGTGGGAGGAGAATGGATGGAGGAAAAGGAATTGCAGCGTGGCTATCCCCCTCACCCGGAGTGACTTCTCGCTTTCTGTTTCTCTGTTGTGCCTTACAGCAAAAATCTCTTTAATGTGGTACTAATACACCTGATTTTTTGGGTCAAGTCTGTTTCCTCCATGAGAGAGAAAGATCATAAAAGAGAAGGGGGAGGCACTGCCAACAGGGTCCTTATCACGTGATCCACCCTTAATCTCAGCCAGCTTGGTCGCTCAGGGAATGCTCAGGGAGGTTCTGAGATGTGAACCCAGGACCTTTCCCATGTGAGTCGTCGTGTTATTACTGCACCACACCTGGCTCCATAATAACCTCTAATATATATATATATATATATATATATTTGTTTGTTTGTTTGTTTTGAGAGGTTTTTGCTGTAGGGTGCATGTGCTCGCCAGACAGTCAGAGAGAGGCAGAGAGACAGAAAGCAAGAAATCACCCCTCAGGGGGGATGGCCACGCCACAATCCCTTCTCCTCCATTCTCGTCTCAGGATCTTGGACACGCACGCACACGCGCCCGGCGTGAGTTTTAAGCCACCGGGTGCGGGACGTGAACCGTGGTCGACTACATGGGAGTCCAGTGACATAGCCATTACGCTAACTGCTGGTCCCAATAACCTCTTAAGATTTTTTAAAAGGCCATCAGTTTTATTCATAATAGCACATGCTTGCACATGAGAAAGAGAAGAGAGGAGCACTCTCAACAGAGTCTCGCCACACTGTGATCCCCTTCCTCTGGCCCTCCAGCTCCTCAGGCTCTTGAGTACATGTGCATGCACCCAGATTGTCTTTAGGCTGACTAGAGGATCTGAACCCAAGGTCAGCCATGTGGTTTCCGCATTGCAGTTTGGTTTGCTACCAGCTACTCCACGAGGTCTACATAGCTATTGTATTGATATTCTAGAACTACTAAGCTAGATAATGTTATAATATCATGGTTTTCAAATAAAAGACTGTAGGTTGTTTTTTTTTCTGTAGTTTTGTAGACTATTTAAGGCATACAAAAAAAGTTTAATGACTAGGAGTGATATAAGAAATATCTTTGTGTCGTCATTCAGTTTAAGAAATCAGATTCCACATGACCTGAAACGTCTCTTTATGCCCCTCTGAGCCCATTCCCATCAGCACCTTCTATTCTGAATTTGGTGTTTAATATTGCCGTGCATGTCTTTATACTGTTATTTCACATGAATGAAGCCATGACGATTGTAGTATTAGTTTCTGTATTTTAAGATTTTTATACTGTGTTTTTTTTTCTACATTTAATTCTTTTTTTCTGTATTACATTGTTGTTCTATTCATTCAACGTTATCTTTTTGGGCTTTCTATATTATACACTTTAGGATTATTTTGTCAAGTTCTGTAAAAAAAAAAATCCTCTAGGGATTTATTGGAATTTCATTTATTTCGTTTGGGGAGGGTTGATATAATTTTGTTTGTGATGGTAATATTTTCTAATACTATTTAAGGTGTCCCTATTACAGCTTTTACACATCTTTTCTTGGATTTATTTCTAGGTAACTTATTTTTATTGTATCTTTTAAAAGCTACATTTTGTTATACTGACTTGTGACTAGGAGCACAATTGTCTTTTTTGTTTGTTTCGCAACAACTGGTTAAATCTCCTTATTAGTTCTCATATAGACTTTTTTTTCCTGCTTGTTATAACAGCTATTATGTTAACTGGGGGGGGTGGGGGGAGGAAGAGGGGGATCAGTGCAGAGATATGTAGTTTGCTTTTAAACAAATTGAAATGGAGCTAAGAGTTTTGGAGAATAAAAAGTAATGTATAAGTAATATGTACAAATCAGATTACTTAAGTATTTTTTGATTCCCATAGTATTTTCAAGAGTTACGTAGAGAACATTTTAATCCTATTGAACATGCAACAAAACTGAGGCCCCTTACAAATTGGCCTGCGTGTCACACAACTATAAAATAGAGGCATTCGACACAAAATATGCTCTGAAGCCAGTTTTCACTGTGTAGAAAACACCTTGCTGTGCCTTCCTCTTGCACCTCCCGGTCACTCTGCAGCCACCTTGTTACAGCAATCGCTTCCTAAGTGGATACCTCCAAACCCGTTATTTCCACTACAGAGGGCGACTTTTTTTTAAGCTCTTATTTATTTCTCCTATGAGGGAGAGACAGAGAAAAAGAAAGGCAGTCCCAATAGGATCTTGATGGTGTGATCCCCCCTGCAGTCCAAGCTGGCCAGGATCATGGGTACATGAATGCACTCTTGGGATGCTCAAGGAGGCCCTGGGACACGAACCCAGGATCTTTCCTTATGGCCTCAGAGCATACGCCTTAAAGGTGTAGATGATCTTGTTACCTTCTTGCTTCCTGTTGATCCTGGGAAGTTTCCTATAGGGCTCTGCACATTCTGGTTCTTCTTTCCCACTCTTCTGTGTTTTGTGTGCTCCAGTCTACAGAAACACTCGACGCCCTGCTCCCTGCTTGTAACTCTCTTGCCTCTTTGCCTGGCTCACTCTGACTTATCCTCCTAATCTAAGCTTAATGGAGGTCACTTGCAGTGGGAAAACTTTTCTTGATACCCTCCTTTCCACCCTCCAGAAGGCTGTTTCCCATAGCATCCTGAATTTCTTCACAGTGTTCCTTACATTTTTATCACAACGTTCTTTACACATTTACCATTCTGTTGGTTTTTGCTGCAAGACAATGAATGAGGTTCCATGAGGTCAAGAACCACAGGTATTATTAAAAGTTCGGTTTTCAGCAACTAGCACAGCTTTGTAAATTGTTGTCATTAAATGAAAGTGCTGGATTTTATTTGTGTGGTCATTTGTCCATTTTTAAGTGATGAGTTTTGGGGCCAGCAGGTGGCATGGTGGTTAAGGTGACCGACTCCAACATGGCTGATCGTGATTCTAGTCCCAAACTCGGCAACTTGAAAAATCACAACAGATAGATGAGAGATAGAGAAGAGCCAACAAATAGCAAAGTGGTTACATTGCTGGACTCTCACATGGCCAGCCATGGTTCTAGTCCCGGACCCGGTAGCTTGAAACTCACACTGGGCTCTTATGTGTGGATGCCCAAGATCTTGGGAGCAGAATGGAGGAGAAGGGATTGCGGTGTGGTCATATTCCCAGGGGGTGATTTCTCACTTTCTGTCTCACTCTCTATCTCTCAACCTCTCCAGCAAGTGCACTAGCCCTAAGGAGAAAAAAATATATATATCTTTTTTTAAAAAGAATTATGTATGTATGTATGTATGTATTTATTATCATCATTTTTCAGTTTGACTAGAGAAAGAGAGAGAAAGCAAGAGAGAAAGTAAGAAAGCAAGCCACCAAGTCTGGGACTCTAACCATGGTCAGCCATGTGGGAATCCAGTGCCCCCAACCATCACTGTCACCTGCTGGCCTTGGAAAAAAACTCTTAAAAAAATAAAAAAGAGAGATGAGCTTTTTGTTTTGTCTGTGCACTTTGAACATTATCTTCCCTTCTTTGGTCATTTCATTGCTATTATTAGCGCCTCTGACACAGTATGAAAAGTTAAAACCAATATTGAGATCATATTGTTAGGCTTCATCATTTATGTACCCTAATAAAAGCTTTGCTAGGAGGTAGAAAACTCGCCGAAACAGGCATTTTGAGACTCCACAAATGTCCTTTCATCCTCCTCTTTACCGAAGAATTATGTGAGCCATGCATAGAATGAAATAGCTCTGGGAAACTTAGAGGCTGAGGTAAGATTTATTTAATTTGAACATATCAGAATTTTGCTTACACTTTTCAGGTTGTGAAGTGGCTGATGTGAGACCTGGAACAAAGGGACTTTTTCTAGAGACCACAGTGAAGCAGCCCCTATACCTCATAGGGAGAAGCTCCCCACCCCCACCAGACAAAGTTCAGATGGGCTTATACTCCATGAATCAAATAGACACTTTCCCTCTGTAGAACTGCATGCAGCACACTGGCATTGTTTCTGTGGAGCAGGAAGAAGAGCATCTGGAATTCCACGCTGCAGATACACAGTGCAACAGCAAATTGCTTTGAACCACACAGCTATTTTACCTCAGATGGAGGATTTCAAAGAGCAATGCAGCAGCATAAGTACGAGATAATTAAGTCTCCCCAAGTTGGTGTTTTCTCCTACAGTTCCCAGAACTCTTAAGAAAAACTCCACAGAAATTAATAAGAGTATCTAGAAGGTTTAGGGCACTGGTTTTCTAATCTTTTTAAAGAATTATTTATTACTTAATTTGTTACTGTTATTTTTTAATTCAGCCAGAGAGAGAGATAGAAAGGGAAAATGAGAAAATAAGCTGCCAGGTCCAGGACTTGAACCTCGGTCAGCCATGTGAGAGTCCAGCATCTTAACCACCCGGCCACCTGCTGGCCCCTGTGAACTGGTTTTCTAAGTGTGGTTCCCAGACTAGAAGCAGTATCACCTCTGAACTTGTCAGAATTGCAAATTGTTATTATTTTAATCAACAGAAAGATATTTATTTATGATACAACGTGATGTTGCAATACATGTGTCCATGGAATGATCAGCCCAGCTAATTGACCTGTCACCTCTCATACCTGTCACTTTTTGTGGTAAAAACATTAAAACAGGTCAAACTTTTTTTCCTGCAGCCTTGCAGTATGTGGTACATTCTCATTAACTCTAATCACCTGTGCAATAGATCACCAAAACTTCTTTGTCCTTCTCGGAAACCTTGTACCCTTTCACCAACATCATCTTGCTCCTTGCCGCTGCAGCCAGCAGTAACCACCATTCTGTTCTCTACTTCCGTGGGTTCAGCCCTGTGAGATCCCGTGTCTTTGTCTTCCTGTGTACGGCTGGCTTACTTCACTTCGCATAATGTCCATGTTGACACAAACGGCAGAATTTTCTTCTTTTTAAAGGCTGAATAGTATTCCATTTGGAAATATGCTCAATGTCATTAATAAGCAGGAAAATTCAAATTAAAGCCACAATGAGATACCTCCTCATGTCTGTTACAATGGCTGTTATAGAAAAGGATAAGCGATACAGGTCGACAGCCGTGATGCACCCGTAACCTGGCACTTTGTGATGCTGGACCCACATGAGAAGGTTCCGGAGTCACATCTAGAAGTCTCCCCATAAGCACATGCACACCCTGTGATGCTGGCTGACTGAGGCTAGGGGTGGATTGTGGCATGAGAACTCTATTAGAGGTGCCTGTTTCTCTCCCTTTTTCTCTCGTGGAAGAAACAAAATATTAAAAAAAAAAAAAAAAGATGAATGATAAGTGTTGGTGAGAGCGCAGAGTCAAAGAATCCCTTGTACATGTGCACTGTTGATGATATTGTAAATTAGTGCAGCCAGTTTGGAAAACAATATGGCAGTTCTTCAAACAGTGAAAAGTAGAACTACCGCACGGTCTAGTAATCCCACTACTGAGTATATATTAGGTTGTCGGGAAAGTCACGATGTATTTTTTTCTATGCAAAAATTGCATCGTGACTTTTCCAGCAACCCATACTCAAGGGAAGGAAATCATTATGGGGAAGAGATAGCTGCATTCCCGCATTTATTGCAGCACTGTTCACATTAGCCAAACTGTAGAATCAGCCTAAGTGCCTATCAACAAAAATGGATAGAAACGCAAACTCTTCCATAGGCCTAGTAACTCAAATGCTGGGTATAAAGCCAGCAACCTGTGGCTCACAGGTTCTCCAGGGGATTCCGATGCACTAAAGTTTGAGAACCACTACTGTATGGTGTCCAGGCGAGTCTTAAAAGTCCAGTGATTCAGGTGAAGTTGTCTCTTGCCGTAAAGAAGAATGCTCATGAGTTAGTCCCTTAATTCGTTTGACATTTTGCATTTTGTACATTCTGATACAGTTATAAAAGTGACTAAATTGACTTGCTCTTTCTAGGATTGTTTTTCAGGTATTTATTAAGATCAGCACTCTGATAAGATGTGGTATCTTTTTTCTTTTTTATGAGTTTTTTGCCATAGGGTGATTGCACTTGCCAGAGAGATAAGAGACAGACAGTGGGAAGGAAAGTGAGAAATCACCCCCAGGGGTGTGGGGATGGCCACACTGGAATCCCTTCTCCTGCATTCTCCTCCTAGGATCTTGGGCACACATGCACACAATCTGGCATGGTTTTCAAGCCATCAAGTCCGGGACTCAAACCATGGTTGACCATGTGGGAGTCCAGCAATGTCACTCCTACACCACATGCTGGCCCCAGGACAAGAAATACCTTTAAGTGGGGAAGTGGGGGAGAAAGATATGCTTTGTAACTTGACTTGGTGCAAATTTTGTTATTGTTCCTTTGAGTACCTTTTACTATCTCTGTTTCTTTGACCAAACATTATTTCGTGGATTTAAGAAACTGTAAATTTTCCTTAATCTGTGATTTTTGTTGTTGTTGTTGTTGTTAAAGCATAAAATTAGTAATGAGGAAAAATCTGAAACTTACAGGAAAAACTTTGCAGCAACTTACTCAGTAGTTAACAATGGCAGGGTTAGGGTTAGAAGGCAATGTTGTACTAGGCCAGTAGGTGATGTCATGGTTAAGGTGCTGGGTCCCACATGGCTGACTCCTCAGTTCAAGTTTCAGACCTGACAGCCAGAAAAACATGCTGGGTATGTGTGTTTGTGTGTCCAAAATCCTGAGAGAACAGAGGAGAAAAGATAACGAGTGGCCATCCCCCCGGGGGATGATTTTCTCACTTTCCCCCTCTCTCTGTCTCTCTCCGGTGAGTACACTCATCCTACACCAAAAAAAAGTCTAAAGAAACAAATAAAAAAATACTACTGTGATCATGACTGAAAAATATATCTTCGAGAAAGTAGGAAATAGCAGCAATTTAATTTTCTGCTGCTGTGTACACATGAACAGGAAAGAGGAAAGTCATGGCGCTTCTGAAGACTGTAACTGTTGCTGATGTAACAGGTGGACTGCTTCCTTGTGCTTTGACTAAGTCTTCAGAATTGAGGCTACTTATTAGTGGTTGAATTAAGTATAGGGTTTCCTTTTCTTCACCAGAGTAAATGCTGACAGTGGCTAAGTAAGTCATCTCTCTGTGGTATGGAGAAGACCATTTGGTTGCTATCTGCTGCTATTAAAATACCTTCATGGAGACTTTATTCCATTTGCCCTTTTTCTTTTTTCCTTTTTTTTTTTTTTTTAAAGACAGAGTCTCACTGTCTCAGACCTCCTGTCTCAGCATCCCCAGTAGCTGAGATGACAGGTGTATGCCACCATGGCCAACCTTTAGGTTGGACTAGAAATCAGACTGAGCCTCCTATGAAACCCTAGCCTGCTGGGCACAGCATTTTAGCAGCAAGGATAATTGCAGCTGGGCCTCCAGTGTTACTTAGAAGTCTGCATCAGGGGCCTGTGTAGTGGTACCATGGTAAAACACCACTCCACAAGGCCCACTCATATATTGGGTCTCAGGTTTGTGACTTGCAACCCCATGAGTTTCGATGGGCTCATATGTGCCTGTGATCTGGGGCTGGCTGAAGCTGGGGGTGGATTACAATGTCAGGACCCTGTTGGGGGTGTTGTCTCTCAGTTTGTCTCTAGTGGCTTGAAAATCACACTGGGCACAGGTGCATGCATGCCCAAAATACTGAGAGAATGAAGGCCACACTACAATCCTTTCTCCTTCATTCTCTCAGTATTTTGGACATGCATGCACCTGTGCCCAGTGTGATTTTCAAGCCACTAGGTCTGGGATTTGAACCACAGTTGGTCATGTGGGAGTCCAGCCCCTTGACCACCTGCTGGCCCATGTATGGTATTTTTTAGACAGAGTCTTACTGTGTTGTGATCCTTATACCTCAGCCTCACAAGTAGCTGGAATTGCAGGTGTGCACCATTGTGACTAGTCTATTCAGGTAGGATTGGGAATCTAACCCAGCCTCCCATATGGCCTCGGCCTGCCAGGTAGCAATGTCAGCCACCAAGACTGGATCTGGCCTTGTGTTTTTCACACGGTTCTTGAAAAAAATTATCTTTAAACTTAATCAGCTCAAAAGGCCACATTAAACCTGTGCTTCAAAGTTTGCATTCTAGTTTTGATCTTTCAAATAACACCCCTGAGTGCTTTAATTTTTAGTGTAATGCCTACCAGCTGTTTAAAATTAAAATAGACCTATGATCCTCTTTACATGGTTAACAGAACATTGTAAGTTTTGACTTTTTGCCTCAGTCGCCATGTAACTCATGGCTTGGTAAATTTTACCTTGAAGAGAAAGTCTTCAGATTATAAAAATGGGAACAGATTCATTGTTGCCAGGTGTTACGGAGAAGGTGAGGGCAGGAGGGAAGTGAGTAGGGCTGTGAAAGGGCAAAGTGAGGGGTTGATGGGGTGATAGACATGTTCCATGTCTTGCCTGTATCCATGTCAGTGTTCTGATTGTGTTATTCCTACAACTGCTTGGGAATCTACAAGTATCTCCATTTTAAAAAATGGTGTTCCAGGAAGAAGCAGCTTGGTCAGCTTCCAACTCAGTCAGTCACTGTGTTTTTCCTATGACAGCCATGGTACCTGGGGATGCCACAGCGATCCCTCATGTATACTCAGTTTCTCATGTGGAACATTAAAAAGAAGAATATATAGTTTATTTAATACAATTAATAAGTTTTTAAAAATGTTACTTTACTGTACTGTGAATTTGTTTTTATATGAATCAGTGATAACAAAACTTTAGTCAAATTGAAGTTTGTTTTTGTTTTTAATATAGTGGGGAGAGAAAGATAAAAAGGTATTTTTGACAGTGTCTCTCATAGCTGCAAATTCTCCTCCTTCTCCAGCATCCCAGTGAGACAGGATTACAGGTGGAGTCCACCACTCCTCGCATCTTTAGGTTGGTCTGGGACCAATCTGAGCCTCATACAGCAGTGCCTTCCTGTCTGTGCCAATGTGACTGTTTTGTTTTGAAGATTTGGGATTCTTCTTTACTGTAAATTCAGAAAAGGCATTATACCCTATCAACATGTACATCTAAATTTCTGTTCATCCAGACTTTTATGACACATTAATGACTTCTCAGGAACTGTGCCTGTCCCAGAAAGGCTGGCATGTAATTATAGCACTGTGTGCCAAATCAAAGAATAGAGGTGTGGACAGAGGATGCAGCTCATTCTTACAAACCTGAGAATAGTCATGACAAAGCTCCTCATTCATTCTAGCACACCTGGACACCCTTTTCCAGCCCATGTGGAAAAGCATGCTGATGTCTAGGCATATTCCATTGCTCAAGGGGTTTTAGTCATTTTACAGGTAGTGCTATAATAACAGAGAAGTATAACTAATAACGTAGACCAGGGGAAACACATGAAAATAAGAGATCAAGATAGAAAAACTAGTACATAGGAGGTTTGTAGGTGTTACTGTAATACAAATATATGACTGTATAATTGTCATGTGTTTGTAATCCTAGCCTGGATATTTTTCTGATTCTGTTGGTGCGGAAGAAAGACAAATATAACATTGAGATGAAGGAAGACAAGTTTTGAAAGTTGTGAGGTACAGATCACGTTTGTGCCTGATGAATACGTGATGGAGGAGAACTGTTGAGGGAGTTTGTAGAGATACCCTGTGGGAGAGGTCCCTGGGGCGAGGAGGATGCCCTTGCTTCCTTGGGGTTGCTCTTCCACATCTACTCAGGGCTCCAAGATTCTTCAGTCTGTGTGGGAGCTCTCTTTTGAAAAAAGCATTTATACTTCTGGCCCAGCTTAACACACATCTGAGTGGTCGTGGAGTTTCCACAGGATTTTATCATTGACGTTTGTCTTTTGCTTGGTAATTTTACCATCATCACCTATAACATTTCCAGAAACAGATGAAGTCACATAATCATGAATAGGATTTTATACCCAGATCTTTTAGTACATTCTGTAGTCTTAAATTCACAACAAAATGGAAGTTTGTCATTTTGATTTCTTTTTCTGAGCAAGGGTTCTTTACTGCATTTTTGGGGACAGTTGTTTGAGGTTATTTGTTAATTTGATGAACAGATAGCTTCAGCTGTTATTTTTTCATAAATTTTAGAAGTACATAAATTACATCAATTGATGGAGACATCCAATGTGATTTGTTTCTTAGTGGAATTTTTTTGTGGCCAAATCTCTGGTTTGAACTTTTCAGACAGTAGCCTATAGATTATATAAAGTTTCTTTCAAACTTTTGCTCTCCTGACCATTCTCCTTTATGTTTGCTTTTCTTATTCTGTTTCTGCAATATTAGGTGGACAAGAGAAGATATTCTCAGATCGTCTTCATTAATTTAAAGTGCAGCTTTCTTCCACCTACCACTGCTAGTTCTTAGGGTAGAATGAACATCAACCCACTAGCAGCTGTTAAAAACAAACCCCAGGGCTGGCCCCATAGAGTACTGGTTGAGCGTTGTGCATAGAAAGCTGAATCCCACATGGCTGATGTGGTTCAAATCCCAGCCCCAGTGGCTTGAAAAACACACTGAATGTGTGTGCTCTGCCTGCCCCAAATCCTGATGAGATGGAGAAATGGAGGAAAATGTATCAATGACATCACTACACCCCACTGGGGAGTGCACATGCCTCATTCCCTCTGGCAAAAACATGCACCCTCTGGCAGTGAAAAAAAAAACAAAAAAACAAAAAAAACCCCAACAACCCAGAGTCATGGCTAAAGAAAAAAACAGCAATTTTCTAAACCTTAGAAAAACATCTGCTACAGTAAATAAAAAATGTAGTATACACAGTGATTGTAAGTAATTGTGTGAAAATAATATTTTAAATGAAAAGGAGAAACTTACTTAATACTTCCAACACTAGCCTTAGATGAAATAATTGAGACTTTGTGAGTCGTGCTTATTCTCACATGTGGATCATCCTCCAATAGTGATTTCCAGTTGGTCTGAGGAGGTTTTACGTGTTGGGGTTGGAGTAATCATACTTGATTTGCCCAGATTAGGGGTGTCCTGTGGCCTTGATGGACATTTGCAAAAGGAGAAGAAACTGAAGGGACAGTAGGCTCTGTAATGATCTCAGGCTGATTATCCCAAGGGTTGCTTTCTGCTTTTTTGTTACGAGATATCAAAAGACCCAGAGAAAATGTTAGAGATCTGTTTCCCCCAAATGCATATCCCATCCCTTTGCCATTTTCCCCTTCAAAATGCATAGGCTTTCTTGAAAGACTAAGCGTCATGATTAATAACTGTGAATTAGCTGAATCATCAAACCTCTGTCCTGATATTTGGAAAAATGAGATTTGTGGAGGAGCTAGAGAGGCAAAAAGGGGATCTTTATTTTAAAAAGCTGAACTGGGAGGGTTGGAGGCAGCAGCAGGATAAGTACCATCAGCCCTGTCTTAAAAATCTAAGACAACTTGAAGAACAGGAGCTGAGACTCCCAATTTTTTTAATTTGCCAGTTTGGCCGGAGGTTAATGTAGTCGTGAGACTTGCTGTTAGGACTGAATTGGAAGGCTGCAGGCTTTTGTTTCCCTGTGTTTAGTCTGGTCTGGGCTTCCATTGCTGGGCAGCTCTTCCCCACATATGGGAGAAGGGAGATAAACATTTCACTCACTGCTTATCCATTCCACCTTCCTAATGATCGTTGCCCTGAACAGATTTCTCTGCTTCTGTGACCTTTAGCACTGAAGCCTGACTGTAATACTCCATGCAGGTCTGCCCTGCATCACACTCTCGCGAGCTTCACGGGTTGCATAATTAGAGGTAACTAACTTCCTCAGTAAGAGATCTAGGATCTGGAAGCACCTCCTGTGGTTTAAATCAAAAGATTTAGGTCAGGTTTGACTTGGTTTTTGTTGTTCTTTTTTTTTTACTTTTTATTTTTTAGATTTGCTATATGACATGTACACTTGTGGGAGACAGAGACAGAGAAAAAGAGGAAAATGAGAAATAACCCCTGGGGGTAATGGCCATGCCATCCACTTTCCTCTTGGGATTTTTGGGCATGCATGTGCACATACCTACATGTTGTTTAAATTTTGACCAGAGAGAGATAGAGAGAGAAAGGGAAAGTGAAAAAGCAAGCTACCAGGTCTGGGACTCAAACTGTGGTCAGCCATGTGGGAGTGTCCAGCACTTTAACCACCACGCCACTTGCTATTCCCTGTCACCTACATGTTTTTCAAGTCTCAAGGTCTGAGACTCAAACTGCTCTGTTGACTATGTGCAGTCCAGCCACCTTGACCATTGAGCCACTGGCTGGCCCCCGTTTGGCAATTTTTTTACCCAGTTCTTTAAATCGTAACTTTTAAACTCTGGAGTCTTAGTAGAAAGTGGACTCTTCTTATCACTGTCTCAGTTCTATCAATACAGCAGTTCTCCGAGAGCTGCTAGTGCTCTTCCTTACTTTTTCAGAGAGCAGAAGAACCGACTCTCCTTCACGTATTGCCTTCACTTGGCTGCCTGCTTGCCTGTTTGGGATCTTTAGTCAGAATAAGGCAAAAGAATGTGAGTTTAAAAGGGGCATTTGAGCAGCTTTGTAAACTTAACAGTAAACATATATGTAATCACAGGGTAAATTGTTTTGTTGGGGGTTTCTTTTATAATTTGCTATTGATTCCCTGTCAATTACTGCCATGCATCACTTAATGACAGGGATGCATTATGAGAAGGGTGTCAAGCAGACATCGTAGCATGGACTTCCATGGACCTGGGTGGTACAGCCTACTACATGGGGCTGTGTGTGGCACCTAGTGCTCCTAGACTGCTAACCTGTACAGCAGATTACTGTGACTGTTCTGATTGTCGTAGGCAAGTGCAAAATAGTGGTAAGTATCGTGTATCGAAACACAGAAAAGGTACAGAACAAATATGGTATAAAAGATTAAAACCGGTACACTAGAACAGGGCACAGATGGTGGTTGCAAGACTGGAAGTTGCTTTGGGCGAGTCACTGAGTGTTCAGTGAATGTGAAGGCCTAAGACATTGCTGTACACAGCCGTAGCTGTCATAAACACTGTGAGCTTAGGCTACACTCCATGTTTAAAATTTTGTATCTTTAATAATAATTGCTTACTGTAACCTTTTTACTTAATAATCTTAAATTCTTTTACATTTTTTGACATTTGCAATAACACTTACCTTAAAACAAAAGCACATGCAGCTATATAAAAATACTTTTTTTTTTTTTTGGAGAGATTTTTGCTATAGAGCACGTGCGCTCGCTCGCCAGAAAGAGACGGACAGATAGCGAGAAATCACCCCCTGGGGGGATGGCCACGCAGCAGTCACTTCTCCTCCATTCTCCTCTCGGAATCTTGGACACGCACACACACGTGCCTGGCGTGAGTTTAAGCCACCGGGTCCAGGACTCAAACCGTGGCCGACTACATGGGAGTTCAGTGACATTGCCATTATGCTAACTGCTGGTCCCCAAAACTACTTAAAAAAAAAATTAACTAGAGTATGCATGTGCTTGCTGGAGAGAGACAGAGAGAGAGGGGAAGTGAGAAAGTACCCCTCCCCCCAATTAGGAATGTCCACACTGAAATCCCTTCTCCTTCATGGCACTTTTCGGAATTTTGGACACACATGAGCACGTGCCTGACCTGTTTCTCAAGCCACCAGGTCTCGGTCTTGAACTGCACGGTCAGCCATGTGACTTGCATCTACCTTAATCACCATGCCACTGGCTGGTCCTGCTTTTTCTTTATATCCTTATTCTATAAGCTTTTATTGTATTCAATTATCTTTTTAACTTTTTAAACTTTTTTTTTTTTTTTTTTTTTTTGTCAAAAACGAAGGCATAGGGCCTGCAAGCAGCATGGAGGTTAAGGCAGCTAGATCTGAGGGCCAACCGCAAGGTTCAAGTCCTAAACCCAGTGGTTTGAAAAATCACACCAGGCATGTGTGCGTGTATGGCCGAAATCCTAAGAGAGGAGGATGGAGGAGGAGGGATTGCAGTGTGACCATCCCCTCTGGGGAGTGCTTTCTCACTTTCTGTCTGTCTCTCCAGTGAGTACATGTGCCCTATAGCAAAACTACAAAGAAAAAAGTTTAAAAAGCTAAAGAAGACACAAGCAGTCTATTTGCTTAGCTTATACAGAGTCAGGATCATCAATATCATTTCTTCTATTGCCACATGTTGTTCTACTGGAATGGCCACAATCAAACAAAACAACTTGTGATTCAATCAAGCTCAAGAGAACATGATGCAATCAAGAGATGCAGTAACACGGGATGTTTGAGGCTGCTGCCCGCGTAACGCAGCCTACTCTTTACAGTAAACATTCCTTTTACCCCAAAAGTGTCATTTATTTAGCCCGTGAGTGAGCGTGAGAGAGAAGTAGCACGCCTAAACACACCACAGTCCGCCCTTAGCTTCAGCTAGTCCACGCCATAGGCACACAGGTGCTGGTTGAACTCAGAGCGGTCTGGGTGTGAACCCGTAACTTTCCTATGAGGGTTTGCCTCGCAGAGCATCACGCTTTACCACTGCACCACCACTCTCTGGCCCCAGTCTTTTCCTACAGGTAGAAGGAGTACACTAGAATAGCAGAAGTACAGTATAATAACCACACGAACCAGTAACACAGCCTGTTATTATCTGGTCTTATGCACTGTTCATAATCGTACGGACTTTCATAGGGCTGGCAGCACATAGGTCTGTTCACACCCCCCACCCCACCCAGCACAAACACAGCAGAATGTGATGCACTTGAAGTTTGGACAGCTGTGATGTCACTAGATGACAGAATTTTTTTTTTTTTAAAGGTTTTTACCATAGGGCGCCTGTGCTCGCCAGAGACAGACAGAGAAGGTGGGAAATCACCCTCCATGGGGGGAATGACCATACTGCATTCCTCCTCCGTTCTCCTCTGCAGATCTTGGGCATGCATGCACATGCATCTGGTGTGGTTTTTCAAGGTCCAGGACTCAACCTCAGTCAGCCCTCTGGGAGTCCAGAGCCTTAACCACCATACTACCTACCCGCTGGCTCCAGGCTATAAGAATTCTTCATCTCCATTATAATCTGTGAAACTATTGTATGTGCAGTCTGTCACTGACCCAAACATCATTATGGGGTGCATCTTTTTTGTGTGTGACAGTGTCTTTCATTGAGCATCTGAAGAATTTTCCCAGAATGGTAGTGTACAGGGCAGGTTTTTAAGTCAGACGGTCAAGTTAGGAAACAGTTGTGGATAAATGCTTTTGAAATATGTAACCTGCATCTTTTTAACAAGAAAGGGAACAACTAATTTTTAAATAACTTATTTAAGTTTTTTTTGGAGAGGTTTTTCGCTACAGTGCGCGTGCGCTCGCCAGACAGACAGAGAGAGACAGAGAGACAGAAAGCGAGAAATCACCCCCCAGGGGGGATGGTCACGCCGCAATCCCTTCTCCTCCATTCTCCTCTCGGGATCTTGGGCACACACGCACACGCGCCCGGCGTGAGTTTTAAGCCACCAGGTCCAGGACGCGAACCACGGTCGACTACATGGGAGTCCAGCGACATAGCCATTAGGCTAACTGCTGGTCCCCTATTTAAGTTATTTATGATAGGAACATGTCTCAAGGAACCAGGGGCCAGCCTGAAGGAGCTGCCATGGGCCAACTCTGAGCCAGTTTTATCAACAGAATAATGAAGGACAGAAGTGAACGACAGACTACTAGAGAGAAAACAGCACCTAGGAACACAGACTGATTGGTATTGGGTCATCCGGAAAGTCACGATGCATTTTTGCGTAGAAAAACATAAATACATTATGAGTTTTCCTGACGACCTAATAAATGGGGGAGAAGAGAGTGGCTCTTGTTCAAGAATGGCTGTTGCAAGCTGGGATATATGGGCTGTAATTCTTAAGGAAAATGAGGACAAATAGGGCCATTTAAAGGGGTACTTGTTTCCCTGTAGCCATAAGGGTAAAGGAGGGTTAGGAGTTCTGGACCAAATGGCTTTCTGTACTTACTGCTTCACATGTATTCTCATTAACCCTGACCACGGATGTCAGAAGTAGGTCCTGACAGAGCCTCTGCAATGCAGAGTGTGGGTAAGTTACCCCACAACTTGTAGCCAGAGGACTGGGATTCAAATGAAAGTCTAACTCCAAATCTGTGTGTTAATCACTGTTTTGTAGGGCTTCCCAAAAGAAGTGGTTCTCCGCCTACGATCGATTTTCTCTTTTTTTTTTTTCTTTTTAAGGTTTTTGCCATAGGGCATGTATACTTGCCAGACAGAGACAGAGACAGAGAGAGAGAGGGAAAGTGAAAAATCATCCCTGGGGGGATTGCTGTGCCACGGTCCTTTCTCCTTTTGGGATTTTAGGCATGCATGCACATGCACTGGTATGATTTTCAAGCCGCCCTGTCCTGGACTTGAACCGATATCAGCTATGTGGGAATCCAGCACTTTGACCACCACTCCACCTGCTGGCCCCCGATTTTCTTTCTTTAACAAAGGGGAGGGACACCCAACATTTTTAATAGCAGAGCCCATGTTCTGAAACACATGTGGTATGAATTTTGCATGAATTATGGATTGACAATGGCAGACAGAGTTCACACACCTGTGCTCCAGTGTTGATGGCGGCTTTATCTGTGTTTATTACCCTTGGTCAGGGATCTTCACTAGCTATCAGGTACCTCAGTTTTATGGAATATATTTGACAGAATCAAATTTGAACACAGGATGAGCCAAATATAATTAATTTAGCTGCAGTTACAAATTAAATAAAGCTGCCTGGTGTGACAGCTGGGGATAGCCATTGACATGTCAGTAATGCGCTGGACGATTAAGCAGCTGGGCCACCTGCTCTGTGTGTAATCAGAGTGCACCTCGCCCAGTGCTTCCTGTAGCTCAGGGACGTGAGGAAACTGACCTGAGCAACATGTCAAAGACAGCCTGGCATATGCTGAAGGGCTTGGACTGAGGAGCCCTCCTGCCTAGGTTTGAACCTCTTTGCACTGGCTATTGGTTACCTAGTCTAAGCCAAGTGACTTAATCTCTCTGTGCCTCAGTCTGTATACTTTTATGAAGTGGAGGTAATGATAGTGCCCAGGATCAGAGGTGGCAGGAGGATTGAGTGCGGGAGTGCCGGTACAGGTTGATACAGCACGTGGTATATGTAAGCACCATGTGAATATTAAGGAAGTCTGGCAGGAGTACTGTTACTCCCATTTTATAAATAAAAGTCAAGTTCGGAGAGTAAATCGTCCCCGTTTACTAGCCCGTTGGCTAATAAATAATGGGGCAGAATTTCTGATCTTGGAACTCTCAACCTAAAACTTGTCTCTGAGTGTAGTTAGACTTGATGCGTTTTAGGAAGGACTTTTTTTTTTCCTCGTGCTGGTTTTAGGTTATGCTCTGAAGTGTTTTCTGTCAGTGATAACTTTGAAGTCTCTTAAATACATAGCACTTTCTTTTTGTGAAAGTTAAGTAAATAAATATTGGCAAAGGAAGGAAAACTGGAGGGAGGGTAGACGAGAAGAGACAGGGAGATGGCGTTGGAGGGCCCGTAGTGGGTGAGGTGCTCTCCGGGCTCTCAGCAGTGTGTGCAGGTGGGTATCCCTGCACGGAAGCTGAGGTGAAGGCGAGGCTGCCTGGGTGTATACAGCTATGACTCTGGCTGGGTGGTGGGGTTGTTTTCATCTTTGTTTGTTTCGTTAGTTGGCTGTAGGGTACATGCACTCATTACAGGTGGGGTGGGACATGGTGGTGAGAAAGCACCCCGGGGGG
>NW_006159562.1:2138618-2141742 GCF_000334495.1 Tupaia belangeri chinensis | reverse complement strand
GGGGGGGGACTTGAAGCACACAGCTTGCCATATGGGATCTAGCCACTTTAACCTCCATGCCACCTGCTGACCCGTAATGTTTATTTTTTACTTAGGGTAGAGGATATGTGTGAGCACATGGGAGGAGGGGACACCTTCTACAGGGTCTGGTCACACCTTAATATCTTGCAGGTCAAGATTTGGGGTACCTGGGCACCTGTTGTGTTTCAGCTCACCTGACCAGGGATCCAACCCCGTGGTCTGCTATGTGACTTCCAGCTCGACAGTCTATTGTTCTACAGAGTGTCCCCTTAGGCTGCCAAACCCTGGCTCTCCTAATCCCAAACCAGTGCTTTTCCATAACCCCATGCCATTTGGGTTATAGATCTTCCTGTCAGCCTAGTATAAGGCCATGCTGGCCTTTTCCATAGCATTCTAATTTAAATATATGTACAAAGGATCTGCAGAAAGCTCATAGTAAGTAACATGTTATGTAAAAACTCTGCATGGATTTAAAATTTTTTTTGCACCAAAATAGTACTTTGTTTTAGAGATTTTTGCCATAGGGCACATGCACTCACTCATTGGAGAGACAAAGAGAGGGGCAGAAAGTGAGAAATCACCCCCCAGGTGGGATGACCCTGCCACAGTCCCTTCTCCGCCATTCTCCTCTCAGGATTTTAGGCACACAGACACTCATGCCTGGTGTGAATGTAAGCCACTGGGTCAGGGACTCAAACGGTGGTTGACTTCATGGAAATCCAGCTACATAACCATTACACCATCTGCTGGTCCCCCAAAATAGTACCTTAATTCCATTTTTTCTACAAACTTTTTGCCATAAGATGTGTACACCAAAGTGAGACAGTGAGCAGGAAAGTAAGAAATCATCCCTTCCAGGGAGGATGGCCACACCAAAATCCCTTCTCCTTTTTCCTCTCGGGATTTTAGGCCCTCACATGCACACATCCAGCAGAATTTTCAAGTAACCAAATCTGGGACTTAAACCACGGTCAGCCATGTGGGAGTCCAATGCCTCAACCACTATGCCACCTACTGGCTGGCCCTTGTCTACAGCATTTTTGAGACCCCCTTCATACCTCCTGAGAATCTGGTCCAACACTAGATAGAGATGTAGGGGTGAATAGGATGCCTTCCAGATACACAACTGACAGTGAGAAACTTGAAGTTCAGCTCCATGGCTGACTGGAGGCATAAACACTAGGACAAGAACCTAGTGCCTGTTGCCAGTGCTTACCGAAACCCCTCATCTTCGTGACCTGGACCTGTTCACCCAGACTTCCTGCATGTTCTGACTTACTGTATCTGTGATAAGGTTCAAGAGAATCTGCCTTGATCAACAAGCAATTCAAGTGCAGGGAGTCTGAGGACTAGGTTTTATTTTTTTTAAATAATTATTTTATTTAACTTTATCTTTCTATCTATCTATTTATCTGTCTATCTATCTATCTATTTTAGTTTGACCAGAGAGGGACAGAGACCCGAACCGTGGTCAGCCATATGGGAGTCCAGCGCCCTTAACCACCATGCCACCCACTAGCCTCTAAGGACTATGTTTTAAGAAAGACTAGTCTACATTAAATCAGCTTACAGTAAACAGGAATAATAACGTAATTTGCAAATATGCATTAATTGGAGAAAGCATTTATTATGGACCTGTTATGTGTCAGACACTGGATGGTACAAAAGAAAGCAAGCCAGTTCTACCCCAAAGGGCATTATGATCTGGGTGAGATAAAGCCAGTTAGCAAGACTGTGGTGGAAGTGATGGAAGTCTGTAGGCCAGGGGGGGATGCAGAGAGGAATTCACTTCTATGGGGGGGTGGGTAGAAAGACCAGGAAAGGTGCCACGAGATGACATCAGAGAGGAATTACGGCCAGATGAACAAGGGTACAGAAGTACGGAAGCAGGAGATGGAAACGAAATAAAGCTTGGGGCAGTGGGGTGGAGAGTGTGGTGAGAGGACAGTTACCTGCAGCTGGGTCAGAGCAGGTGCCAGGACTAGCTGTGGAGTCAGGCAGATGTGCTGTGGGGCAGGGAAGTCTCCAGCTGCAAACTCAGAACCTTCCTGTGGGTCAGCTTTGCAGAGCACTGCCTTACCACTGTGCTGTTGTCCACCCTCCCACCCCTGTTAATTATTATTATTTTTAGGTTTTTGCCATAGGGCACCGTGTGCTGGCCTGATAGAGACAGAGAGGGAAAGTGAGAAATCACACCCACCCCAGGGGGTGGATGGCCATGCTGCAATCCCTTCTCCTTCATTCTCCTCCTGGGATTTCGGGCATGCACGCACATGCGCCCAGCGTGATTTCCACTGTATGTCGGGATATGTGTCTAGTGTAGATATACTGGGCACACCTTGCTGCCACCATTTTCAACAAGAATTGCTGCAGCTGAACTGGCTTTTCAATTAGCCCTGGGCCACCTTCCTGCAGGTGGGTGACCTCCCTGATGTGTCCTGAAATTCCACTGAGATGCCCTTGGGGTACCAGGTGTAGACTATGAACTCAGCTCCAGATATACAGAAAGCAGCTCTCTTCGGTCCAAAGACTTGCAGAATTTAGCGCAGGAAGGTCTCACGGAGAGCAAGTCCATTGCACTTTTACATGAGGAAATTGAGACTCTGCAAAGTTAAGTAATTTGTTCCAAGTAACAAAGATAGTCGTTAGAGCCAGGAACAGAACTCGGGTATCTAGAAAGTGTTCACGGACCCCAGGTAGCAGGTGGCTTTTTGCCATTATGTCTGTGTCAACAAACACAGGCAAGGAAGGGTCTGGCAGCTTCATGATCAATGAGCTCTCTTGTGTGTTTTGCTTTTTCATGAAAAAGCTATTGGTTGGGGGGGGGGGTTCACAACCCAGGTGGAGACTTGTCGACTTGATCTCATTACTAGACTGTTTTACCACTGATGACTTGGTGGCAGGATTTCAAGTAGTAGTTCAAAATCTTGAGAAAGCTCTCGAATCTAGAGTGGACAGGAATACTTCCTGGAGCTCAACCCCTCTTTATAGTTGTAGTTGGTTTTTTGTTTTTCTTTCTTTCTTTTCTTTTCTTTTCTTTTCTTTTCTTTTCTTTTCTTTGTTTCTTTCTTTCTTTCTTTCTTTCTTTCTTTCTTTCTTTCTT
>NW_006159562.1:2113873-2138530 GCF_000334495.1 Tupaia belangeri chinensis | reverse complement strand
TTTCTTTCCTTCCTTCTTTTCTTTCTTTCTTTCTTTCTTTCTTTCTTTCTTTCTTTCTTTCTTTCTTTCTTTCTTTCTTTCTTTCTTTCTTCTTCCTTGTGCCTTGGTGGCAACACAGAAAAGCCGAGTCCGATACCAGAATCACAAATACCTGCTGACATTTTTACTTCCTGAAATGTTCTTTGATGTTTTTTGTTGGTGAGAAAAGAGATTTCTTTCTTTTCTTTTCTTTCTTTTTTTTTTCTGAAAGAGATGCATAGTTTGAAAAGTGCAGTTACATCACTGAGAAAAATCAGAAATCTGAAGTTTGTTTCCCCCTGAGAAGTCCAGAAAAGATCAGAAGATTCTTTCTTTTACAGCCATAAAACAGTCAGAGATTGTCAAGCAGGTGGAAGGAGGATTGATGTTTTCATCAAGGGGCCTTGTTTCAGAATACTCTTGAGGGGTGGTGTGCAAAACCAGGTCAGGGTTCTATGAGGGTTAGAACACACAACCTGAGTTTTAATGACTCAAATCAAAAAGAAATTTGTATGTCCAAAGACAGGTGTTTTAACGTTGGACTCTGCTTTCAAAGGAGATTCTTGGGGACAACCAGCAGCTAGGTGGTTAAGGTGGCTAGTTCCCACATGGCTGACTGAGTGGTTCAAGTCTCAGACCCAGTGGCTTGAAAAAACCAATGAGCACATGTGAGTGCATACCCAAAATCCCGAGAGGAGAATAAAGGAGAAAGCATTGTGGTGTGGCCATTCCCCTTGGGGGTGCTTTCTCTCTGTCTCTACCTCCACAGTGAGCATACATGCCCTATAGTAAAAAACTAAAACTAAATTAGAGATTCTTGGTACTTACATTAACCAGCAGGAACAGTAGCCCTTAAAAAGCCTCAGACTTGGGTCTTTCTTTGAGGTTACCAAGTAGGCGTGACCTTCGTGTCCTCAGAAATAGTATACCTAGGAATCTAGGAAAACGGTGCTCCAGAAAAGGCAGTGCTCCTTTGTTTGTTTACTATGCAATAGAAATAGTCTGAAATGCAGAAAGAATAAGACTCAGACATCTCTCACCCTCTCGCCCTTCCTTTTTCTGACCTCAGTCAGGCCTAGAATTTGCAAATTGACTCTGCAGGCCGGTTCAAGAAATGAAAATTGCAGGCAGAAAGCTGCTTAAACATGGATGATTAGTCTAGGTGTTTCTTCCCTTTCCCCCAGTAGAAGAGGTGTCTTGATTATGCCTTTCCTGGAATACTGTGGAAATTAAAAGGACCAGTGTGAGGGGAGGGGGCTCCGGGGACATATCAGAGAGAGTAGCAACAGCACTGTCCTGGAGGATGCCACTCAGGCAGGAAGTGCCGAGGCCTGTTATTTCAGAGCATGACATTGATGTTGGCTTCCTCCATCCTGCCGTGTCCACGAGCCTCTTCTCTTCCACATGAATACTTTTTTTTTCTAGGGCTGGCAGCTGTTCCAGACCCACCTCTTTCCATTTCCAAGCTTAATTATTACTTATAGTTAAGATGACTATATAATTTATTATCCAAGCCAGGACATTTTCGAGATGGGCAAAGGCACCTATTACTAATTACAGTGGACAACAGGTACCAATTGGGACTATCCAAGCAAGCCACAACTTACAGACATCTTACAAGGTCTTCAAACTGGACTAATTAGATTTTGGTGATAATTCATTGATCATCGGGTGGTAGGTGCTTTTCATAACCA
Organism: Tupaia belangeri chinensis; assembly: GCF_000334495.1. NCBI lineage: Eukaryota > Metazoa > Chordata > Mammalia > Scandentia > Tupaiidae > Tupaia > Tupaia belangeri. The sequence continues at coordinate 2,136,818 of NW_006159562.1, read as the reverse complement.
AGTTAATTAAAGTAGGTTGGCATTTTCTGCTTTAAATTGACTCATTTGTCCAGAAACACTCTGGCATTTATTCTATCCCCTATGCCTTAGACAGACTATATAAAACATAATGTAGCATTCTTGGAGACGTTCAGTTATTGAGGCAGTGGGACATCTTGGTTGAAAGTGCTCATTTCATTTCTTTTAATTCTCTTTCTTTCTTTCTTTTTTAAAAGATTTTTGCCCTAGGGCACATGCACTCCCCAGAGAGGTGAAAGACGAGGTGAAAGATGGTGAGAGGGAAAGGGAGAAATCGCCCCCTATGGGGAATGGCCACACCACAGTACCTTCTTCTGCATTCTCCTGGGATTTGGGGCACACACACACACACACACACACACACACCTGGCATGACTGTCAAGCTGCCAGGTCCAGGATTCAAACCGTGGTCGGCCATGTTGGAGTCTAGCACCTTAAACACTATACTACCTGCTGGCCCCTATACTTCTTTGAATTCTAACTCTAGAGACCTGGGGTGAGTAAGTTACCCCCTACACTTGTGTGCAAAGTGGGCTAATGTGCTCAGCACAATTGAGGTTCATAGTTAATATTTGTGGTGGCAATGGTGTTAATGTTAATTTTGCAGAATATGGTATCGTCTAAAAATCTTACTGGTGAGTGCTTCCTTGCTTCAACATAAATGATCTAAGGTTTAGAGTCTAGTTTTGTATCTTGTCTGTCTCTTCCCTTATTGTCTTCCTCTTTACTGTTAGCAAATGATATTTTATTGCTGTTTTCTGGGAAATGACTAACTTTGTTAAGATAGTATATGAACTGATTAAATTTAGGAAATGCAAACATTCAAACTGGGGTCTTACCACCACCTGCAGCCCCATGTGATGTACTGGGCACTCAGAGACATAAGTGCAGTGTATGTCTTCCTAGGGAGTCTGTTTCACACATGGTAAGTTATTCAAAATGTCACTTTTACATTTGATAATGAGAAATAGAACATTTATAAACAGATCTGTAAAACAAAGCAAAACTTCAGTGTAACTTCCCAAATCTCATGAAGCTGCTGGGACCACAGAAAAGTGTAATGTCTGTCCCTGTGGTTTACTTTTCTGGAAAACATTGAGAAGTACTGGGAAAATGTCTCAGAAGGATTCTGAGGATAAATTGAGTAGATTTGAAGTAATACATACACACACACACACACACACACTTTTTTTTGCATAGTTTCAAAGTATCTCCCCACCAATTGTTACAAAAATAGAATTATACAGTGGAGGAATTGGACAGCACTTTAACCAAGTGATGGAGATTCGCATCATCAGTAACAGGCAAAGAGGCACGGTTTGCTTCCTGATGTACACCCAGAGGAGGGCATAATAGCACTTCCATTGTAGTTGCAGCAAATCTGAGCTTAATCATGGGGAAACATCAGAGAAACCAGCTCAAGAGAGAGCCTATAAAATAACTGCCCTGTATTTTAAAATGCCAGAAGCATGAAAGCTATAAACAGGTTGAGGAACTATTCCAGACTATAGGGCATTAAAGAAATTTGATAACAAAGTATGATAAGATTTCTGCCTAGATCCGCTATTAGGCAGTCAGGACATATAGGACATTGTTGGAACAGTAGACAAAGTGGGACTATTATTTTTATATTAGAATTATATCGGTTGAATTCCACAGTTTAATAACTGCACACAAGTTAGTATTCTTTTTAGGAAATACTCTGAAATGTTATATGATACATGTTCTCTGCTCTCAGATGATGTGGAAAAAGAGAGCGAGAGATAGTGTGTGTGTTTGGAGGAAGGGGGAAGGAAGACAGGATAAACGATTAAGTAAATGTGGTAAGTGTTAAAAACTGGAGAATCTGGGTAAAGAGCATGTAAGCATTCTTTATGCTATTCTTGCAACTTTTTTGTAAGTTGAATTATTATTTAACTTATTTCAAAATAAGTTAAATAAAGAGAATGGTCACAGCAGCTTTATTATAATTGCTCCAAACTGGGATAACAAAAAACAGCGATTCTTCCTTAACTGCCGGGGATACATCACAGGACTCCCTGTGGCTGCCTGAAACCATGGCTAGCACAGAACTGTCTACATCCTGTTTCTCCTGTATTTACATACCTGCAATACAACTTAATTTGTAAATTAGACACAGTAAGAGATTAACAATAACTAGACATAGAATGAAACTATTTTACTCAAATGGACATTACATCAATGTGGCCCATCCCTCCCTCCCTCCCGCTTTCGCAGTGTTTTCAGACCGGGGTTGACTGGGAACTGAAACCATGGATAAGGAGGAGCTCCTCTTACTCATCAGCAGACAGTGAAACTGTATCACAAATAACTTGAAATACACACGTGTTGTAAGATGCTTCACACAGGGACCAGCAGTTAGCGTAATGGCTATGTCGCTGGACTCCCATGTAGTTGACCGCAGTTCAAGTCCCAGACCCGGTGGCTTAAACTCATGCCAGGCATGTGTGTGTGAGTGTCCAAGATCCCGAGAGGAGAAGGGATTGTGGCATGGCCATCCCCTGGGGGGGTGATTTCTTGTTTTCTGTCTGTCTGTCTGTCTCTGTCTCTCTCTCTCTCTCTGTCTTTCTGGTGAGCGCACGTGCCCTATAGCAAAAACTTCTCAAAAAAAAAAAAAAAGATGCTTCACACACACAAAGACAGACCTTAGTATATACGAATCTATTATATGAAGATTCGTGCATTTTCCTAAGGACATGAAACACTTCAGTACATTTTTAAGTTTACTGAAAGATGACTGTGCCTATATTGGCGCTGGCAAAATCATTCTACCTTTTTTTGGAGAGTTTTTTTTTTTTTTGTATAGGGCACGTGCGCCCAAAAAGACAGACAGAAAGCAAGAAATCACCCCCCAGGGGTGATGGCCACGCCGCAATCCCTTCTCCATTCTCCTCTTGGGATCTTGGGCATGCACGCACACGTGCCCAGTGTGAGTTTAAGCCACTGGGTCCGGGACTCGAATCATGGTCAACTACATGAGAGTCCAGCGACATAGCCATTATGCCAACTGCTGGTCTCTCATCCTACCTCTATAATCAGAATTGAGAAGAAAAGTTACTCTTCTTGTTAGATTTGTTCTGAGGGTGCTGCTTTGTTGCACTCGGTGACGTATTTCCCAGGTATTTGCGAAAGCTGGTCAGACCTGTGTTGTGCGCTGAGGACAGCACTGGGCTCTAGAGCAAATCACTGCGCATCACACAGCAGGGTCCTCGGAGGACCACTGAGTCTTGTTTAGCCTGGATGCAGAGACACGTGGACCCTTGCTGGGGTACTGCAAAGGTTAATTCTCCCTGCCACAACTGCCCCCCTCTGCAGGCACTAGGGACAAGTCCTCTGTTCTAACACTGTTGGGAGCTGGCCCTGTAGCCTAGTGGTTAAGGGAGCTGGATCATACAAGGCTGGCCATGGTTCGAATCCCAATCCCAGTGGCTTGAAAAACACTCCAGGTGTATGTGTGCCCCCAGAATCCCAACAGGATGGAGAAATGGAGGAGAAGGGATTGCAACATGACCATGCCCACAGGTGACTCTTCCCCTCTCACCTCATCTCTCTTGTCTCTCTCTGGCTAGTGCATACAACATCTGGCAATTTAGAGAGAGAGAAAGAGAGACATAAAAAATACTAAACTCTATTAGACGATAAGAACCCCTAAAGTAGTCTCTCCAGGCAGTGTTATCTGTGTGTGTAGTGAGAGGGAGGGATCATAGAGGAGACGGAGGATTGATTCAGGTCATTCTCTGGTGCTGCATTTGTAGGCAGGGGTATAAAGACCAACATTTGCTTCTTTAAAAAATTATTATTATTATTTTTAATTCAACCAGGGAGAGACAGAAAAAGAAAGAGAAGGAAAGTGAGAAAGCAAGCTGCCAGGTCCTGGACTTGAACCATGACCCACCATGTAGGAGTTTAGTGCCTTAACCACCATGCCACGTGCTGGCCCCAACATTTGCCTCTTTTAAGGGTAAGGATTGTGGTTGGAACCATAGCTAGATGACCAGAGGTGAGCTGGGAGTGGTAAGTCTCAGGCTACAACTACTGACGGAATGTTCATGATTGCACAGGGACTGACTGGTGTGGGACCGTCTCACAATATGTGCTTACTTTTGGAATTCAGATTTTTATTGGCATTGGGGGGAGCCTTTCTTAGGAATTCTTCAACAGAACAAAGTAGTGTACATGTGAGATGACTGTTGAAAAGGAGAAATTATGATGTGTATTTAAACCAGCTATTCCAATACTGCCTTTGTATTTTCTTATTTTTTTTAGATTTTTTTTGCCATAGAGTGTGTGTGCTTACCAGAAAGACAGACAGAAAGTGAGAAATCACCCCCCAGAGGGGATGACCATGCTCCAATCCCTTCTCCTCTTGGGATTTTGGGCACACAAGCACATGTGCCTTGCCTGAGGTTTAAATCACCAGGTCCAGGACTCAAACCACAATCAACTAAACGTGGGAGTTTAGTAATATAACCAGTACGCCATCTGCTGGTCCTTGTTTTTTTTTTTTTTTTTTTTTTTTTTTTTTTGGGCAGGAGAGATTTTTATTATAGGGCATTTGTGCTCACCAGAGAGACAAAGAGAGACAGCGAGAAATCACCCCCCCAGGGAGAATGGCCACACCACAGTCCCTTCTTTTCCATTCTCCTCTTGGGATTTTGGGCACACACGCACACATACCCGGCGTGAGTTTCAAGCCACCGGGTCTGGGACTCAAACTGCAGTTGGCTATGTGTAACCATTATGCCATCTGCTGGTCCCAAAATTATCATGATTTTAATGACTCGGTTTGGGCAGTTCTGTCACTGTGCTAAAAAGAAAATGAACTTGTATTCAAAATGTTTGTAAAGGATCAAACAGTAAGGAAATCAGCAAATTTGACTGCCACAGGATTTTGTAAGAATTTAAGATATAGGTTATGAGAAGTTTGAATACTTTCAAAAACCCATTTTTTACTTAAAACCTATTCTCAGCTCATAAGTGGTGACTCAAGTGTTAAAGAGTGCATTTTCCCGAACCAGCAGTTAGCGTAATGGCTATTTCACTGGACACAGATATTTCTCTCTTCCTAGTGAGGGGCAACAGAGGAAGAGGAATTCCAAAGGCCTTTACTATTAGGAGAAGCCATTGGGTGACCCTGGCAGGAAGGAAATTCAGGCTGGAACCCAGTTCGAGTACCAGGGATCTGTAACTATTAGCCAGCCCTAACCTTCTAGGATCATTCTATTTCTGGTGGCTTTGCCTCAGGAGGTTTCCGAAGACTGATGACCAGGCTCATTATTAACGCCTTAGGTTCCTCACTTAAGTTTTCAGAGTGACAGTTGTTTGCTTCTCAACAGCTACCTAGTTTTGAGCCTCTATATCTTTTTTTTTCCTTTTTTTTCAAAAAGAAGGGACCGGGACCAGCAGTTAGTGTAATGGCTATGTCGCTGAACTCCCATGTAATTGACCACGGTTCGAGTCCCGGACCCGGTGGCTTAAACTCACGCCGGGCGCATGTGCGTGCGTGCCCAAGACCCCAAGAGGAGAATGGAGGAGAAGGGATTGTGGCGTGGTCGTCCTCCCTGTGGGAATCCAGCACCTTAACCACCTCTATATCTTGAGTTTCGTTAAGCAAAGTATGGATGGTATGGCCTGTTTCTTCCTGGACCTACCATGTAGAGTAAGGATTACTGAGAAGTGGGTAAAATATATTAAGATCCCTAGGAAAACAGTGTGGGCACTAGGACCGCACACAACTTAAAATCTGTCCAACAAAACATGCCGATTTGTGTAACCAACTCTCTTGACTGGCTTTTGAATTTTACACTGCTCACTGCATTTACCCCAACCTCATTCACTATACTGCTGCTTTGTCAACTCAAAGCATTCGTGGTGATTAATTCAGATCATTCAGTAAATGTTAACTCTTCAATGTAATTCTTATCTGCAGGGCTTTACGGTGGAATTGGTGGTGGTGTATATTCTTAATGGAACTTAGGTGTGGAGTGAATGAAAAAATTAGTCGGGGGCACCTACCACTTTCCAGGCTCACAGAATGCATCAGGCAGCACTTCCTGGGGCAGAGTGCAGACCTCAGGCAGTGGCATCAGTGATTCCACAGACTGTTCCTGCGCGTTTTCCTGAGAGTAAAATGACTTCACTTGAGAGCGGTGCTTTCATGTTAGGGGCAGGGCAGGCTTCAGCTAATTTGTTATCACTTACTTTGTGTGGAGATTGTCATCATTCTCATCTTTATTTTTTTTCTCTCTCCCTTTTTCCAGTTCTTCCTCCAGTGCTGGTTCCTAGACACAGCGAATACAATCCTCAGCACAGCCTCTTAGCCCAGTTCCGAAACTTGGGACAAAACGAGCCTCACATGCCACTCAACGCCACTTTTCCGGATTCTTTCCAGCAACCCAACAGCCACCCGTTTCCTCATTCTCCCAACAGCAGTTACCCCAACTCCCCCGGAAGCAGCAGCAGCACCTATCCTCACTCGCCCACCAGCTCAGACCCAGGGAGCCCTTTCCAGATGCCAGGTAGGTCGGGATGTGCAGGACATCTGTGGTCAGAGCACCTGGTGTTACCACTGGGTTGGGGAGAAGCTGGGCCACCCGGGAGGGAGGGGACTCTTCAGTTCTAGACTCTGACACTCTGCTGTAGCACTCTTAGGGTACAGTTTGGCCAAAAGAAGACCTCAGAGCTAAGTAAGCAAATGTTTTGTTTTATTTGTCCATCACAGATGCTGAAATAAGCTATATTTTCCCCTTATTTTTGAAAGGTTTTGAAACAGCTGCATCCTCTGGGTGTGGCCTAATTGTTCCAATCTCTGCTCTTGATAAAAGAAAGAGGAAAATAATGTGTTAGACACATTCACTCTTATGAGAAACACAACCTCGATGAATATTTCATCCATGGGAAATCCCCTGTTGTAAGTGCATCCTCAGAAAAGATATTTCCTGAGGGACCGCACTCCCCTACATAATTAAATTTATTTAAATAGTGATGTAATCCCAAGAAATATATACTTAACAACAAAGGAATTGCAACAGAAGTACTGGAAACCATCTGCTTGTTTAACTTAGCAAAGACAAAAAGCAATTATTCTCTTTTAGACATAACTGATGGTGTAATGGTTATCGAAATAAATGATCAATTAGCGCATCATATTTTTCAAGTTACAGGTTAATAAAGAAGCATCTCAGAAAAAAAAATAATAATGCCAGATTTCTTTGCCAGTAGATCTCAAGAAGCATATTCTAAATAGAGATATACATGACATTTATTACAATTTTAGGAAGGGAAAGTGGGCAGGCATATTTATCGGACCACTTGAAATGTTTGTGTTAACAAGTAAAGTTGAATTTAACATTGATGCTGAAGTTTTAAAAACTGAAAATTGATCTCTGTGTTGCTTCCTTTGGTTTATGTTTATTACTTCACTTTTTTTTTTTTTTAAGCCTGTTAATTTCACATTTGCTTTGTTTTCAATCTAAAGCTTGATGTGTGGGAGGAGGGCTGGAGTTAGACTAGTTTAAAAATCAGACGAATACCATCCGGTGATTGCCTACTCATCTACTTCCTCCCAAACCTGTTGGATTTGACAGTCTGGTTAGTGCCAAGGAGATTACTTTCAGGAGTCTTGAACACTGGCAAGCCAAGGTGGGCCTAAGAATGAAAAAATGGAAGATTATTGCTTGAATTCACACTTTGTTTCCAGTTGTTTCTAGTTGTCAGGGATTAAGGCAAAGCCAAGCAGAGGAAAATGCAGACAAGAAAATGTTCCATATTGGGAACGGTAGAACCCCACCCATAATTGTCTGGTCCCTTTGGCAGTGTTGATGCCATAGGTTGCCAGTGAAATTTTGACCATCTTGTTGGCAGAAATTAATTGGATTTGGTCTCAGAGAAAGGTCTGTCTTCATTCCTGGCTTGAGGTGAAACAGAGTCAGCCTTCCAGCTGCAGGGAAGAGGCTGAATTAAAAGAAGTTGGAGAAGGGTGGAAACAGCCTCCAGATGAGGTCCCTTGTCCCAGCGCATTGAGTCATTGCTTCTTAGCAGCTGCATGAAGAAGGTGTTGGCTTCTGCTTCAGCCGGCGAGTTAGTCTTGGAAATCATGGGGAAACTCCGAAGGAGCAGTGCGGGTCGAGGATCCTTAATCCAAAAATCTGAAATCCAAAATGCTCCAATACCCACAAGTGGAAAACTCCGCACCTGACCTCTCGTGATGGGTTGTAGTTATAACACTGCAATATAAAATTAACGGTGTAACAATTACCTTCAGTCTATCTATGTATGTAAGGGGTGTATGATATATAAATGAATTTTTTGTTTAGATTTGGGTCCCAGCCCCACAATAGCTTTTCAAAATCTAAAACACTTCTCATGGGTAAGGGATACTCAACACACATTAGTTATTTGTAGCTCACTCTTGCCTTGAGTGGCCGGCAGTACTTGTCCAAGTACTCACGGCTCTCTAAGGTAAAAATTTGTCTCCAAGGCTCTGTTGGACATATTAATTAGATGGTTACATGACAACCAGTGAGGAACTCATCTTTGGATCACAAAAGGTCGTTTATGGGACACCTGTACCTTTTATTCTAAGTTACAAAAACCTAGGACGTGTGTTAGTGTCCTTTGTTTCAAAAATCCTGTTGTTTCCCTCTTATTTGTCAGCTGGGTGTGTGCTCTTCAGAAAAACACACATAAATTCTGAATAAAAGATAGTTGTAATGAACTGATTTTTTTCCTATTATTCCGTTATTGGGAATTTAAAAACTCGTGATTATTGAGGCATGGTGGTTAAAGACGCTGGACTACAGTTCAAGTCCTGGACCTGACAGCTTGCTTCCTCGCTTTCTCACTTTCTCTCTCTCTCTCTCTCTCTCTCTGGTGAGTGTATGTGCCCTATAGCAAGTTAAAGACAAATCATAATAAATAAATAATTCTTTTTTAAAAAAACCTAGTTATTATTTAAACTGGTGGGAAGAAGGTAGTCCTAAGAGATCTATTAAAGTCATGAAAATCAATCATTTAAATCTAGTTTGATCAGCTATAATAAAACTCAATTGGTAAATTCCCTAAAGCCCCTTGGTTTAAGCACCTCAAGCGTTTTCTCTTAAGAAGTGCCACGTAGCTTTCATCGGTTTTCTCCTGCCAGTGGAACCATGAAATGCAGAGAAGTGCAGTCGGTATTGCAGGTTCCACGTCCATGGATTTAACCGACCGTGGATTGAAAGTATCCAGGGGAGAAAATTTGTCGGGTCTGAACTGCACACATACATACTTTTCCTTCTTGTCTTTATTCCCAGTAGAATAGCAATTTACCTTGCATTTACCTTGTGTTAGGCATTATACATAATCTAGAGATGATTTAAAGAATATGAGGGGATGTGCATAGGTTATGTACAGATACTGTACCTTTTTTAATATTGTCAAGGGGCACATGCTTCTAGCAAGAGAAAGACAGAGGAAAAGGGAGGAGGCGCACCCCTAGTGACATAGCCACGCCATAATCTGTTCTCTTTCAGTTCTCCACCCTGTCAGGATCCAGGGCATGTGCACATGTGTGTCCTGTGTGGTTTTCAAGCCACCAGCGCCAGTACTCAAACCATGTTCAGCTATGTTGTATGTGACTCCCTTAACCACCAGTCTACAAAGCCGGCCCAAATACTGCACCATTTTATAAGGAGCTTGGACACCCATGGGTTTTGGTACCTGCAGGGGGCCGGGAACCAATCCCCATGAATACCAAGGGGCAATTGTACATTTAAATACTCGGATTGTTTTTAAATGGCATGATCCTGGATAGGCAGATAACTTCTAAAACTGACACTTTTCTTCCCAATGAATTTCCACTAAAATTGTCTAAGACCGTGGGACGGTGACAACTTGGGGAAATTACACCATCAAGTCCAGTGTCTGCAGTATCCAGTCTTTTGATAGGAAGGTTAAAAATGTCAGTTTGACTTCATCAGAATTTCAGCACAGAGGGAATATATGTGTTATACAGGGTTAAGAAATCATGTTTTTGAAACCTTTCAGCTGATACACCCCCACCCGCTTACCTGCCTCCTGAAGACCCCATGACCCAGGACGGCTCTCAGCCAATGGACACAAATATGATGGCGCCTTCACTGCCTTCAGAAATCAACAGAGGAGGTAAAATGAATTGTTTCTTATTCTCTTTTAAAAGTCTAACGTTTATGCATCTCAGTGTTAGTTTCTCACAAAATTTTTCAGAAGACTTTAAAAAGATAGCAATTCGAGAAAGCACCGTGCTAAGAGAAGCTCCATAGAATTCTCTGGATCACAAATGAGTCTTTTCTTTAAAAAAACAAATTCACTGGGGGCCAGCAGGTGGCGTGGTGGTTGAGGGTGCTGGACTCCACATGGCCAACCACGGTTCAGGTCTCGGACCTGGTGGCTTGCTTTCTCACTTTCCCTTTCTGTCTCTTGCTCCGCCCCTCTCTGGTCAAATCAAAATAAGTAAATAAAGTTAAATAATTCTTTGAAAAAAAAATGAACTCACTCACTGACTTAACCGACTTAACTTAATGAAGGCGTGAGTGTAATTGTGCAGTCATCTGTTTAGACCTTTAATACTTACTCATTTTGAACTGGTGATGAAAGAATTTTTTTAAATGGACAGAGGGGTATTGAGAAAGAATATGCTTAACAACATGCAAGTAGAGTTTTCACTGGTGACTTCCAAAATTAACTGGGCTTTCTAAAAGGTTTATTTTGTAGTTAGACTAAAATCATAAACACTATTTTTCTAGCACTTCTTTGTGTATAACTGAAACAAGCCAGTAATGTTTATTCTTTTTTTTTTAATTTTTATTTTGGCGAGGTTTTTGTTATAGGGTGTGTGCGCTCACCAGACAGAGACAGAGAGATAGAAAGTGAGAAATCACTCCCCTGGGGGGATGGCCATGCCGCAATCCCTTCTCCTCCATTCTCCTCTCGGGATCTTGGGCACGCACACACATGCGCCTGGCGTGAGTTTAAGCCACCGGGTCCAAGACTCGAACCGTGGTTGGCTACATGGGAGTTCAGCGACATAGCCATTATGCTAACTGCTGGTCCCCACGTTTATTCTTTCTTGTGTTTGTTTCTAACTTTGTTTTTGTCTAATTGCAAGGCAGTGCTTGTGCTCACCAGAGTGAGGGAGAGAGAAAGCACCCACGATGGGGTGTGGTTATGCTATCTTGTTGGAGTTTTCTCCTTCTGTCAGGACTCTGGGCACGTACACACATACATATATCTGGTTTTTAAGCCACTGGGTTGGGACTCAAACTGTGGTAGGCTCTCTCTCTCTCTCTCTCTCTCTGGTGAGTGTATGTGCCCTATAGCAAGTTAAAGACAAATCATAATAAATAAATAATTCTTTTTTAAAAAAACCTAGTTATTATTTAAACTGGTGGGAAGAAGGTAGTCCTAAGAGATCTATTAAAGTCATGAAAATCAATCATTTAAATCTAGTTTGATCAGCTATAATAAAACTCAATTGGTAAATTCCCTAAAGCCCCTTGGTTTAAGCACCTCAAGCGTTTTCTCTTAAGAAGTGCCACGTAGCTTTCATCGGTTTTCTCCTGCCAGTGGAACCATGAAATGCAGAGAAGTGCAGTCGGTATTGCAGGTTCCACGTCCATGGATTTAACCGACCGTGGATTGAAAGTATCCAGGGGAGAAAATTTGTCGGGTCTGAACTGCACACATACATACTTTTCCTTCTTGTCTTTATTCCCAGTAGAATAGCAATTTACCTTGCATTTACCTTGTGTTAGGCATTATACATAATCTAGAGATGATTTAAAGAATATGAGGGGATGTGCATAGGTTATGTACAGATACTGTACCTTTTTTAATATTGTCAAGGGGCACATGCTTCTAGCAAGAGAAAGACAGAGGAAAAGGGAGGAGGCGCACCCCTAGTGACATAGCCACGCCATAATCTGTTCTCTTTCAGTTCTCCACCCTGTCAGGATCCAGGGCATGTGCACATGTGTGTCCTGTGTGGTTTTCAAGCCACCAGCGCCAGTACTCAAACCATGTTCAGCTATGTTGTATGTGACTCCCTTAACCACCAGTCTACAAAGCCGGCCCAAATACTGCACCATTTTATAAGGAGCTTGGACACCCATGGGTTTTGGTACCTGCAGGGGGCCGGGAACCAATCCCCATGAATACCAAGGGGCAATTGTACATTTAAATACTCGGATTGTTTTTAAATGGCATGATCCTGGATAGGCAGATAACTTCTAAAACTGACACTTTTCTTCCCAATGAATTTCCACTAAAATTGTCTAAGACCGTGGGACGGTGACAACTTGGGGAAATTACACCATCAAGTCCAGTGTCTGCAGTATCCAGTCTTTTGATAGGAAGGTTAAAAATGTCAGTTTGACTTCATCAGAATTTCAGCACAGAGGGAATATATGTGTTATACAGGGTTAAGAAATCATGTTTTTGAAACCTTTCAGCTGATACACCCCCACCCGCTTACCTGCCTCCTGAAGACCCCATGACCCAGGACGGCTCTCAGCCAATGGACACAAATATGATGGCGCCTTCACTGCCTTCAGAAATCAACAGAGGAGGTAAAATGAATTGTTTCTTATTCTCTTTTAAAAGTCTAACGTTTATGCATCTCAGTGTTAGTTTCTCACAAAATTTTTCAGAAGACTTTAAAAAGATAGCAATTCGAGAAAGCACCGTGCTAAGAGAAGCTCCATAGAATTCTCTGGATCACAAATGAGTCTTTTCTTTAAAAAAACAAATTCACTGGGGGCCAGCAGGTGGCGTGGTGGTTGAGGGTGCTGGACTCCACATGGCCAACCACGGTTCAGGTCTCGGACCTGGTGGCTTGCTTTCTCACTTTCCCTTTCTGTCTCTTGCTCCGCCCCTCTCTGGTCAAATCAAAATAAGTAAATAAAGTTAAATAATTCTTTGAAAAAAAAATGAACTCACTCACTGACTTAACCGACTTAACTTAATGAAGGCGTGAGTGTAATTGTGCAGTCATCTGTTTAGACCTTTAATACTTACTCATTTTGAACTGGTGATGAAAGAATTTTTTTAAATGGACAGAGGGGTATTGAGACAGAATATGCTTAACAACATGCAAGTAGAGTTTTCACTGGTGACTTCCAAAATTAACTGGGCTTTCTAAAAGGTTTATTTTGTAGTTAGACTAAAATCATAAACACTATTTTTCTAGCACTTCTTTGTGTATAACTGAAACAAGCCAGTAATGTTTATTCTTTTTTTTTTAATTTTTATTTTGGCGAGGTTTTTGTTATAGGGTGTGTGCGCTCACCAGACAGAGACAGAGAGATAGAAAGTGAGAAATCACTCCCCTGGGGGGATGGCCATGCCGCAATCCCTTCTCCTCCATTCTCCTCTCGGGATCTTGGGCACGCACACACATGCGCCTGGCGTGAGTTTAAGCCACCGGGTCCAAGACTCGAACCGTGGTTGGCTACATGGGAGTTCAGCGACATAGCCATTATGCTAACTGCTGGTCCCCACGTTTATTCTTTCTTGTGTTTGTTTCTAACTTTGTTTTTGTCTAATTGCAAGGCAGTGCTTGTGCTCACCAGAGTGAGGGAGAGAGAAAGCACCCACGATGGGGTGTGGTTATGCTATCTTGTTGGAGTTTTCTCCTTCTGTCAGGACTCTGGGCACGTACACACATACATATATCTGGTTTTTAAGCCACTGGGTTGGGACTCAAACTGTGGTAGGCCATGTGGCATCTGGCTCCCTTAACCAATAGGCCACAGGCCACCCTTTCTGTTTATGTTTCTGACTTTGTTACCAGAAATCTCTGAGGCACAAGATTTCCTTCTTCTCACACTAAAGAGCTTATACACAGAACAGAGTATTTCTTTCCCTCCCTAGCAGAGTGGGTCTTTATTTCCAGCTCTGTTACCCTCAGCAGTGACTGAGCAGAGGGTATCTTCATTCTTCCAGGGGCAGGTGCAGAGGTGTAAGCGAGGCGAGAACTCAGGTCATCGTACTTTGGTAGACTTCCTGAGCATCTGTAAGAAAGGGCTAGGCTGGGAACCAGCAGTTGACATAATGGCCATGTCGCTGGACTCCCACGTAGTCGACCGCGGTTCGTGTCCCGTACCCGGTGGCTTAAAACTCACGCCGGGCGCATGTGCATGCATGCCCAAGATCCTGAGAGGAGAAGAGAGGAGAACAGATTGTGGCGTGGCCATCCCCCTGGGGGCTGATTTCTCACTTTCTGTCTCTCTGTCTCTCTCTGTGTTTCTAGCAAGCACACACACCCTATAGCAAAAAAAATCCTCCCCCCCCCATCCCCCCCAAAAAATAACTAAATAAACTCTAGGGCCAGCAGGTGGCATAGAGCTTAAAGGGCTGGATCCCAAGTGACTGGCTGTGCAGTTTGAGTCCCAGACCCCTCATGGTAGGTGCATGTGTGTCCATAATCCCAAGAAGAGACTGGAGGAAAAGGGACTGCAGTGTGGCCATCCTCCTTGGAAGGTGATTTCTCACTTTCTCTGTCTGCCTGTCTCTGGTGAGGACATGAACCTTTTGGCAAAAATAAAAACAAAATGTATTATTACAAAATTGATGTTAAAGAACCTATCTTAGATGTGTAGTATAATGCATCAGAATGTACACTTTTTTTCCTTTCTTTTTTTGGACAGATTTTTGCTATAGGGTGCATGTGCTTGCCAGAGAGACAGAAAGTGAGAAAACACACCCCTTCCCCCAGGGGATATGGCCACACTGAATCCCTTCTCCTCCATTCTCCTTTTGGGATCTTGGGCACACACACACACACATGCCCAGCATGAGTTTTAAGCTGCCAGGTCCAGGACTCAAACTGTGGTTGATTACATTTTTTTAAAAATGATTTTTGCTATAGGATGTGTGTATTTGCCAGAGAGAAAGAGACAGACAGAGACACAGAAAGCAAGAAATCAACCCCTCCCTCTGCCCCTGGGAGCATGGCCTTGCCCCAATCTCTTCTCCTCCATTCTCCTCTTGGGATCTTAGGCCCGCATGCACATACACCCCGCATGAGTTTCAGGCCACATGGTCCAGGGCTCGAACCCTGTGGTCAACTAAGTGGGAGTTCAGTGACATAACCATTACACCATCTGCTGATCCCCAGAATGTACACTTTTTAAAGGAGTTTATTTACTTCTTCTATGAGAGAGAGACAGCTATTGAGAGAAACAACAACTCTAGCAGGGTCTTGTGCCATGATCTACTCTCAGCCTCAGCCAGCCCTGGATCAAGGGCACACACATGTCTGGCATATACAGAGGGTCTCCAGGCAAGAACCTGGGACTGGCCACGTAGCTCATCCTCACGGAGTATCACTTACACTGCTGTGCCACCATCTGGTCCCTGGAATACTTGACTTTTCGGTCAGTGATGTGCGTGTCTTTTGTGGTGGTTGCTGGCTGTGTATTTTATGGTTCCTGATCATCTCCAGAACATCCTCTCAAACATTATGGGGGCCAGCAGGTGGCATGGTAATTAAGGCACTGGACTCCCACATAGCTAGCTGTGGTTTGAACCCTGGACCTGATGGCTCACTTTCTCACTTTCTCTCTCTCTCTCTCTCATCAAATGAAGGAGATGATGATGAATAAAATAGAATAGAAGCATAATTATGAGCCAGCAAATAGACTGGTTAGGGAAAATAACACGTACCACATGCATCTTGGGAATTTGTATTTGGGGAACAGGACTGTTGCAGAGAGTGGGTGCAGCACAGGGAAACTGTTAGTGCACATGGACCCTGTGACTATTGTGGTTACGGCTAACGTGTCTGATTTCCGGAAATGACCTTTAAATAGCTTTAAGATTTTCTTCCTTTAGATGGACTTTAAAGTTTCACCAAGTAAAATAAATATAGTCAGTTAATATTTTCATGAGGAAGGACTGTGGGGCTTATTATTTTTCTAACCTTTGGTGGTTTTCCTAGAGCAGGGGTCAGCAAACTGTCACCCATAGGCTGATTCCGCCTGCCGCCTTTTTGCAAATAAAGCTTTATTGGAACCCTGTTGTGTTCATTCATTATATATTATCTCTGACTTCTTTTGTGCAGCAAGGGCAGAGGCAGACAGTTGCAGGAGAGCCTGTATGACCTACACAATCTCCATGGCCTTTCACAGGAAAACGTGTCAACCCTTACCTAGATGAATAGTTACTTTGAATAATCTTGAGAGCTGCTAAAAGCCTTCTATTAATGATGTTGCAGGCTTCTTTAAGATTTGGCACTTGTGGGCCAGGAGGTGGCATGGAGGTTAAGGCAGCTGGATCCCACATGGCTGACTCTGTGGTTTGAGTCCCCATCCCGGTGGCTTGAGAATCACACTGGGCACCTCTGTGTGCATGCCCAAAATCCCAAAGAAAATGGAGAAGGGATTGTGTCATGGCTATCTTCTCCCTCCTATGGGGGGTGATTTCTCACCTTCTCTCTGTCTCTCTCCAGTGAGCATAGGCACCCTATAGCGAAACTTAAAAAAAAAAAATTTTGGTGCTTGTAAATTACTAAAATACTGCTCTTTCAGTTCTAGTAAATTGACATAGGAGCAAGGCTCAACAAAGAAAATAGTATGTGTTTTCAGCTCACCTACTTTAGTTGTGTTTTCAGTGATAACTTTCCTTGTTTTCTTTGCCAAATTCTAAAGAGGAGCGCCTTTTTATATTTGTGACCATCGGTACTGAGAACACAGGACCGGACCAGACAGCATGCAGCTGTGAACTGGCACTGCGCAGTGCAAGACACGCGTGGCCACGGGCTGGGGTTCACGTCCTGGGTGGCACGTGCACACACCTGCAGCCTGGGCTGGCTGAGGCTGGGGGTGGATTGCCATGTGAAGACCCTATTGGTGTGACTCTCTGTCTCTTTGTCATGGGAGAAATAAACAAGCCCAGAGGTCTCCTCTCCTAGCAGTCATAGTTTGTGCTTCTGATGCAGGTTTTCTTTCCTGTTTTAATGATTGGACACCCCAGGCACCGTCAACCTCCGATCATCACATATTGGTATGCTGGAAATATTAATAGATGGCCTGTATCTCCGGGCTCCCTAGGCAGTGGTGGGAGAGGTGCTCCAGCAGAAGGAACTTCTCTTCAAAACCTGCTCGTGGCAAAGATACAGAAGCAGGTTGTTTGGAGAGTTGTTGGTCTTAGGAGATTTGACTTAACGAGCCGCATCCTGTCAGTGAAGTTGGGTAATTTCCATTGTTGGCCCATTCTGGGAATGGGGAGACAAAACACACCTGCTCTGCATGACTTAAAGCAAATATAAGGAAGTTAGCATGAAATCTGGATGAGAGAGATATGATTCATCCTGGAAGAACGGCCAGCTGGCGAGACTTCTTCCTGAGTTTGAGAACTGAGGCAAAACTGTCGCTGCAATGGTTATTGGCCACGGAGGATAAAGTAAAGTAACTTCTTATCAATAGCTGGGAACTGATTTTCATGGCGTTGAGAAAGCACAAGCAAACTGAGGCTTTGCTGAAAGTCACTGCGTTTTATGCCAGCAGGGTCTGGCATTATTTCCTCTCCTCTAATTGTTCTCTCCCCACTTGTTTTTTCACTTGTCACTTGTTGGCGTTTCTTTAGATGGTGGGCCAGGGTCTGTGGTCAGGGCAATTTCCATTTGTGCATATCACAGAGCAATTAGCAGGTTGTTAGTATTCACTAAATGCTGCTGCTGTGCTTGCTTACCTGGTGTTTTGGTTATCTGATCATAACTGGCAAAAATTGTTCTCTAATTAAAGGAGAACATCTCACTTAGAAGTTCCTGCTTTAGACATCATCGGAACACGAGGACGTCACAGCAGTTGCTTTTCCGTATCTTCATTTCATGACCCTGAGCCAATTCTCCAGCACAGTTTCAGTTTTTGAGAGCCTGAGGCACGAACCTTAGTTGACATAACCTTTTCTTTCTTACAGATGTTCAGGCGGTTGCTTATGAGGAGCCAAAACACTGGTGCTCTATTGTCTACTATGAGCTCAACAATCGCGTGGGCGAAGCGTTCCATGCCTCCTCCACGAGCGTGTTGGTGGACGGTTTCACCGATCCTTCCAACAACAAGAACCGCTTTTGCCTTGGGCTGCTGTCCAACGTTAACCGGAATTCCACTATTGAAAACACCAGGCGGCACATTGGAAAAGGTGAGTTTTCAAAGTAACCCCTTTGAAAGGTTTATCTGCTGTGTCCCTGTTCCCCCAGAGCTGCCTCAGTCCTTCCTGGGGCAAACTGCGATACAGTAGTGTAGCATACTATCGTTTCATTCGCTGCAGTTCTAAGGTATGTTTCTAATTTGTATCATCTGTAGTTCTTCCAATCGCTGAATTTTGTGGTCTGGCAACTCTTACATTGATGTTAACCGGCCCAAGTCATGAGTTGCTATTTTGTGGCACAATTCTGTTTTATTCTTTGCTACAAAATAAAATGGTTATTTAAAAAAAGACTTACATGGGGCCAGCAGTTGGTGTAAAGGCTATGTCGCTGGACTCCCATGTAGTCGACCGTGGTTCGAGTCCTGGAACTGGTGGCACACACGGGTGTGTGTGCATGTGTGCCCAAGATCCCAAGAGGAGAATGGAGAAGGGATTGCGGCATCGCCATCCCCCCAGGGGGTGATTTCTAACTTTCTGTCTCTCTGTCTTTCTGGTGAGCAGGTGCACTCTATAGCAAAAAAAAAAAAAAAAAAAACTTGACAAAAAAAAAAAAAAAAGACTTGCAGGGACCCAGTAGGTGATGCAGTGGTTGTGGTGCTGGACTCCCACATGGCCAACCACAGTTCGAGTCCCAGACTTGGTGGCTTGCTTTTTCACTTTCCCTTTCTCTCTCTCTCTCTGTCTCCGGTCAAATTAAAAAGAATAATAACAATAATAAATAAAATTAAAGAAATAATTCTATTTTAAAAGCTATTTAGGATAAAGTATAGTACTTAATCCTGGGGGAAAACCTAACTCTTAAACTAAGAATTCATAGATATTTCCTTAATTTGTTAAAAGAAAAAAAAAAGGAATTATACATTGAATGATAAAATGCTAGGACTTAGGTTTATGACCTGTGTAGATATCTTTTAATAGCCTGTAAACTTCTGAAATGACATAAAACATAATTTCGCATCCCTTTGGTATAGGGAGGCATCTTTTCTTTAAATTCTAAAGATGACTATTACTCTGAAGTAATGGACAGTCATTGTCCTATGGGACATTTCTCTTAAAACATTAAGATGGGCTGGCAGCGAAATGCAGTGAGTAGTGAAGCGTTGTGTGGTGGAAGCTGGATCCCCCGTGGCTGCAGTTCGAGTCCCAGTAGCTTGGAAAAACCCATAAAACTCACAACACTGGTGTCAGTGCCCAGGATCCTGACGAGAAGGATTCTGGGAATGCTGAATGTTACCAATGCCCTGAGCAGTGTACATCAGTGTAGAATTACAGATTATAGAAATAAGCCAAGGTTATCATTATTTGCAGATGATATGATTGATTGATAATATTCTTGGAATAGATTCTTGAAGCGAAATTAGTAGGTCAAAAGCTCTTGATATAGGGTGCCAAATTACTTTCCAGAAAGCTTTGATTAATTTATACTCATACCAGAAGTATAGGAGTGCTGGTATTATGGACGGGCACTGTGTGTATTCGAGTGAAATGACTGTTTATCTAGAAACCAACAAAGATCTGTTTGTTTTTAATGATGTAAATCAGCTTCCTTAGAAAATATAAGGAGGTGAACGCTCATTCCCACTATAAAAGAAATCTAAATTTCTTGGACATACTCTAAACCTGCAATATGTGAGAATTACATATTTTAAAATTTTTACCAAGAAGGGTAATCCGAATAAAGAAGTAGGCAGTCTGTTTCTTAAGGGAATGCCTTAATTGTGTGAGAGCATTTTAAGAATATTAATTATACTGGGACCAGTAGTTAGCGTAATGGCTATGTTGCTGGACTCCCACATAGTCGACCGTGGTTCGAGTCCCGGACCTGGTGGCTTAAACTCACGCCGGGCGCGTGTGCGTGCATGCTCAAGATCCTAAGAGGAGAATGGAGAAGGGATTGTGGCGTGGCCAACCCCCTGGGGGGGGGATTCCTTGCTTTCTGTCTCTCTGTCTGTCTGTCTGTCTGTCTGGCGAGCACACGTACCCTATAGCAAAAACCTCTCCAAAAACAGAAAAAAAAAAAAAGAATATTAATTATGCTAATGTGTCAGAATCACAATGTGATGTGTTTTCAAAAGCTGGATAGTGTATTCTAAATGTTACTTATAAGGATAAGCAAGTGAGAATAGCTACATTTTTTCATGGCTACTTTTTTCATGAAGAATAGCTACTTTTTTTCATAAAGAAAAAAATTCTTGACATTAGGTTAAGAAAACACTGTAAAACTACAATTAAGACAGTAAAATAAATTAAGCTCAGACTCTGTGTAAGGAAGGTAATATAAGTAAAGCATAGCAAATCAGTGGAGTCTTGTAATGATCCTGCTGTAACAAAGTTAGCTTTCAAGTGGGACTGTGTGGGAGAAACCCTGACTTCGTAACATGTGCAAATAGGTTGTCAGGTTGAATATTTTTTAAAAGGCATATCCGGACCAGCAGTTGGCATAATGGCTATGTCGTTGGATTCCCATGTAGTCGACCATGGTTCAAGTCCCGGATGTGGTGGCTTAAATTCATGCCGGGCACATGTGTGTGCGTGCCCAAGATCCTGAGAGGAGAATGGAGGAGAGGGGATTGAGGCATGGCCATCCCCCCAGGGGGTGATTTTTCACTTTCTGTCTCTCTGTCTCTCTTTCTGGCGAGCACGCATGCCCTATAGCAAAAACCTCTCCTAAAAAATAAAAAAGGCATATGATTAAAAAGCTAGAGGAAAATACATTTGATCAGAAAGGTAACAATTTTCTAACAATGAGGAGCAACAGAAAAGATCTTAAAGAGAGTCGACTAAAAGACTTCAAATTTCTGTAAGTTAAAAAATAAAGTACTAACAGAGAAACAAATAAGAAATCAATTATTTTACATCCTTTCTAAACACACAGCTCATAAAAAATAAAAATACTAGAACTTCAACCGGAAAAATAGGTTAAAAAAAAATATGAACAGAGAATTCACAAGAAAAACACAGATGGCCAATAAACTGAATTTTCATTCCAGCCTCACATGCAAATTGAAACAGCTATCTTGTTTTTCAGCTGTAAATTAGGGAAATTTTGTTTCTGTTGTAAGCTCTGATTTAGTACTGGCATGGGTGAAATGAACAAGGCATTCATACTCTGCTGGTGAGGGTAGAAATTGATCCGTGCCTTCTGGAAAGTCATTTGGCAAAGTGAATCAAGAGCCTTCGATTCAGCGATTTAACTTCCAGGAATCTCTCCTATGGATATTATCAAAAATTGTCCAGAGACATACATCATGGTATTACTATAACAGCGCAAAATTAGTATCAGCCCGATAGTTCACTAATGGGAGAGCTCTTAAGTCAATTGTTATGGGTATACAATCACGCAGATATTTGCTTGCAAAGAGACTGTTAACAATAACCCCAAACTGAACAGAATGTGCCAGACTATTAACAGTATGGCCTTGAGTTCACTGAAGGAAAGAGGGCCTTTTCTGCTTTCTACTCGATTTCTAACATTTTCTAAAATGAAAATCTTCCATACCTATAATCAGGAAAAAAATAGGAACACATGTTTATATTCTTTCTCTTTTGATTGTCTTCTCTACATCAATCTGGAAAATGGGCTTCTGCCCAGCAGCTTTTTAACGGTTACAGAAGCCTTAACCCTGGTGTGTCCATACAGACAACATGTAATACTTTGTAGGAGGTAATAGTTTCAACAGTGACTAAGCTATGCCAGGGTTACCTGCAGGGTGGATTGTTTAAAGCCACATGTAATGTGACTTTGTTGCTGGGTGGCCTGTATAGAGTAATCTCCTTAATGGCACGAGGCCTTGGCAGGGTGGTTTTCTTTCCCCCCCTTTCCTCTTTTTAAAGTGTGGGGAGATCAGTTTCCTACACTCTGGTACTCCAGGTCTCACAGGAAGAAGTTTGGCGCAGGTGGTAGTTTGGTGAGATTCAGTTCCACACAATGTGTTATTTTTCTAGTTTATTTTCTGAACTGGACCTTTTTATCTTATCTCAGCAATACTTCTCCCACCTGTGCTATTTTCTGATTCTACTTTTTTTGATCCTCCCTTCTCTCTACCCTAGATTTTTCCAAACAGTTTAACTGTAGAGTAAACGTAAGAGCACTTACATGATGAATACAGGTAGGATCCCTTCATAAAGTCCAGGTTTTATTATGTTGTATTTTTTTTAAAGAATTACATTATCTAACTTCTATTTATTTTGTTTGTTTGTTTTTAATTTGACCAGAGAGGGACAGAGTGGGAGAGAGAAAGTAAGAAAGCAAGCTGCCAAGTCTGGGACTTGAACCGCCATCAGCCATATGGGAGTTCAGCACCCTTAACCACCACGCCACCTGCCAGCCCCTATTATGCTGTATTTTTAAAGTGAGGATATACTTTCACTCCATAGCTGAACAAACAGAGCATTAAACACTCATCAAAATGCAATTGCAGCTCAGCCTCTGTAGAGTAGTTGGTAATGTGCCACACTACAGAGCTGGAAGCCACATGCTCATCACAGTTCGAGTCCACAGTCCAGTTGGTGTGAGAACACCCTGGGCACCAGCGTGCATGCCCAGGATCCTGGCTGGTGGAAGGACTGGAGGAAGGAGATTATGATGTGACCAAACCCTGTGGAGGGTGCTTCTCTCTTTCTCTCTCTTTCTTTCATATGCAATGCCTGCTCACCATTAATTTAATAATAAAAATAATAGTAAAAAGTAAAATTCTTACACTTACTTTTTTTTTTTTTTTTTTTAGTTAAAGTTTATTTCTTC
>NW_006159562.1:2072679-2103052 GCF_000334495.1 Tupaia belangeri chinensis | reverse complement strand
TACAAGTGAGAATAGCTACATTTTTTCATGGCTACTTTTTTCATGAAGAATAGCTACTTTTTTTCATAAAGAAAAAAATTCTTGACATTAGGTTAAGAAAACACTGTAAAACTACAATTAAGACAGTAAAATAAATTAAGCTCAGACTCTGTGTAAGGAAGGTAATATAAGTAAAGCATAGCAAATCAGTGGAGTCTTGTAATGATCCTGCTGTAACAAAGTTAGCTTTCAAGTGGGACTGTGTGGGAGAAACCCTGACTTCGTAACATGTGCAAATAGGTTGTCAGGTTGAATATTTTTTAAAAGGCATATCCGGACCAGCAGTTGGCATAATGGCTATGTCGTTGGATTCCCATGTAGTCGACCATGGTTCAAGTCCCGGATGTGGTGGCTTAAATTCATGCCGGGCACATGTGTGTGCGTGCCCAAGATCCTGAGAGGAGAATGGAGGAGAGGGGATTGAGGCATGGCCATCCCCCCAGGGGGTGATTTTTCACTTTCTGTCTCTCTGTCTCTCTTTCTGGCGAGCACGCATGCCCTATAGCAAAAACCTCTCCTAAAAAATAAAAAAGGCATATGATTAAAAAGCTAGAGGAAAATACATTTGATCAGAAAGGTAACAATTTTCTAACAATGAGGAGCAACAGAAAAGATCTTAAAGAGAGTCGACTAAAAGACTTCAAATTTCTGTAAGTTAAAAAATAAAGTACTAACAGAGAAACAAATAAGAAATCAATTATTTTACATCCTTTCTAAACACACAGCTCATAAAAAATAAAAATACTAGAACTTCAACCGGAAAAATAGGTTAAAAAAAAATATGAACAGAGAATTCACAAGAAAAACACAGATGGCCAATAAACTGAATTTTCATTCCAGCCTCACATGCAAATTGAAACAGCTATCTTGTTTTTCAGCTGTAAATTAGGGAAATTTTGTTTCTGTTGTAAGCTCTGATTTAGTACTGGCATGGGTGAAATGAACAAGGCATTCATACTCTGCTGGTGAGGGTAGAAATTGATCCGTGCCTTCTGGAAAGTCATTTGGCAAAGTGAATCAAGAGCCTTCGATTCAGCGATTTAACTTCCAGGAATCTCTCCTATGGATATTATCAAAAATTGTCCAGAGACATACATCATGGTATTACTATAACAGCGCAAAATTAGTATCAGCCCGATAGTTCACTAATGGGAGAGCTCTTAAGTCAATTGTTATGGGTATACAATCACGCAGATATTTGCTTGCAAAGAGACTGTTAACAATAACCCCAAACTGAACAGAATGTGCCAGACTATTAACAGTATGGCCTTGAGTTCACTGAAGGAAAGAGGGCCTTTTCTGCTTTCTACTCGATTTCTAACATTTTCTAAAATGAAAATCTTCCATACCTATAATCAGGAAAAAAATAGGAACACATGTTTATATTCTTTCTCTTTTGATTGTCTTCTCTACATCAATCTGGAAAATGGGCTTCTGCCCAGCAGCTTTTTAACGGTTACAGAAGCCTTAACCCTGGTGTGTCCATACAGACAACATGTAATACTTTGTAGGAGGTAATAGTTTCAACAGTGACTAAGCTATGCCAGGGTTACCTGCAGGGTGGATTGTTTAAAGCCACATGTAATGTGACTTTGTTGCTGGGTGGCCTGTATAGAGTAATCTCCTTAATGGCACGAGGCCTTGGCAGGGTGGTTTTCTTTCCCCCCCTTTCCTCTTTTTAAAGTGTGGGGAGATCAGTTTCCTACACTCTGGTACTCCAGGTCTCACAGGAAGAAGTTTGGCGCAGGTGGTAGTTTGGTGAGATTCAGTTCCACACAATGTGTTATTTTTCTAGTTTATTTTCTGAACTGGACCTTTTTATCTTATCTCAGCAATACTTCTCCCACCTGTGCTATTTTCTGATTCTACTTTTTTTGATCCTCCCTTCTCTCTACCCTAGATTTTTCCAAACAGTTTAACTGTAGAGTAAACGTAAGAGCACTTACATGATGAATACAGGTAGGATCCCTTCATAAAGTCCAGGTTTTATTATGTTGTATTTTTTTTAAAGAATTACATTATCTAACTTCTATTTATTTTGTTTGTTTGTTTTTAATTTGACCAGAGAGGGACAGAGTGGGAGAGAGAAAGTAAGAAAGCAAGCTGCCAAGTCTGGGACTTGAACCGCCATCAGCCATATGGGAGTTCAGCACCCTTAACCACCACGCCACCTGCCAGCCCCTATTATGCTGTATTTTTAAAGTGAGGATATACTTTCACTCCATAGCTGAACAAACAGAGCATTAAACACTCATCAAAATGCAATTGCAGCTCAGCCTCTGTAGAGTAGTTGGTAATGTGCCACACTACAGAGCTGGAAGCCACATGCTCATCACAGTTCGAGTCCACAGTCCAGTTGGTGTGAGAACACCCTGGGCACCAGCGTGCATGCCCAGGATCCTGGCTGGTGGAAGGACTGGAGGAAGGAGATTATGATGTGACCAAACCCTGTGGAGGGTGCTTCTCTCTTTCTCTCTCTTTCTTTCATATGCAATGCCTGCTCACCATTAATTTAATAATAAAAATAATAGTAAAAAGTAAAATTCTTACACTTACTTTTTTTTTTTTTTTTTAGTTAAAGTTTATTTCTTCCATGAGCAAGAGAGACAAAAAGATGGCAACCCCCAACAGGGTCTTCTTGATGCCATGATCCACCCCCATCCTCAGCCTCAACCAGCCCTTGATCATGGGTTTGTGCATGGCAAGGGTACTCAGGGAGGTCTCCAGACCTGATTTTGGAACCTCCCTGTGTAGGTCTGCCCCACAGAGCATTGTGCTTTACTTTTATGCCTCTATGCCCCTCCGTTTATTATTTTTTTTAAGACTTTTTTTTTTTTTGCTGTAGAGTGTGTGCATTTGCTGGAGAAACAGACAGAAAGCAAGAAATCATCCTCTGTGGGGTTGACCTTGCCACAGTTCCTTCTCCTCCATTCACCTCTCAGGATTTTGAGCATGCAAAAACTCACACGGGTGCTCGTACCAGGTGTGAGTTTCCAGCTCCCAGGTCTGGGACTCGTACTGCAGTCAACCACATGGAATTCAGCACCATAACCACAACGCCACCTGCTGGTCACCCCTACACTTACTTTTTAAGGCTTTATTATATTATTTTCTAGAAACCTCCTAGATATTCTTGTTGACATGTGGACATCGTATTAACTAGTACCATTAACTAAGACTTTATCAATTGCATGAGACTTAGCTTTACTAGCCGTGGGTATTTACGTATACATGTAAGTGCATCTGCTGAAGCTACATAGGTGAATTTTAGCTACTAAAACAATGATAAAAGCTAAATGCTTTGTCTTCCTGCAGGAGTTCACCTCTATTATGTCGGAGGGGAGGTATATGCCGAGTGCCTCAGTGACAGTAGCATTTTTGTGCAAAGTCGGAACTGCAACTACCATCATGGATTTCATCCCACGACGGTTTGCAAGATCCCTAGTGGGTGTAGTTTGAAAATTTTTAACAACCAAGAATTTGCTCAGTTATTGGCACAGTCGGTGAACCATGGTTTCGAGACGGTCTATGAGCTCACAAAAATGTGTACCATACGCATGAGCTTCGTGAAGGTAAGTGAGCTCTGATTCTTCTACTTGGGATATAACATCGTTTTTGCTGTGATTTCTTACCATGTATACATCTGTATCCACTCGATGTACATTTGTAGTAGCTGACTGAATGTAGGCATTTTAAAGTTGAAGAAGAATGGCAGTTATTACGAGAATATCATTGGCATATCAGAATACTTGTGTTAGGGACCAGCAGTTAGCGTAATGGCTATGTCACTGGACTCCCATGTAGTAGACTGTGATTCGCGTCTGGACCTGGTGGCTTAAAACTCACACCGGGCACGTGTGTGTGCGTGCCCAAGATCCCAAGAGGAAAATGGAGGAGAAGGGATTATGGTGTGGCCGTCCCCCTTGGGGGACGATTTCTCGCTTTCAATCTCTCTGTCTCTGTCTGTATGTCCAGTGAGCACACGCGCCCTATAGCAAAAATCTCTTCAAAATTAAAAAAAAAAGAGAGTGCTCTGTTAAACCTCAATAGCAGTAAGCTTTAATATCATTTTCCTTCTTTAAATAGTAGTTGTTTTAGCCATTATAATACCATTAGGATGTCATGTATTTATACATGTAATCTAAATACGTGGTGCTCTTATGAGAGCAGTTGAATAAATACATCTTCTCTTTCATTCTTTTAGTAATTTCGTGGTGGTGACTCTTGTTGGTTTTGTTTCAATAAGAAGCAAGTGATCTTTTTGAAATAAATAAAAGTTTATCTCACTGGAGGTTATTATTTTCTATTGCCAGAGGGCACATGTCCTCACCAAAGAGAGAGAGAGAAAGGAGGAGGCAGGAAGCACCCCCAGTGGGTGTGGTCATGTCATAATCCCTTCTCCATTCTCCGTCCTGTCAAGATTTGGGGCACACGCACCCATATGCCTAGCATGTTTTTCAAATCACAGATCCTGGACTCAAAACACAGTTGGTCATGTGGGATCCAGTTGCTTTAACCACTAGGCTATGAAGACAGCCCTGGAAATTAGTTTTATTGGTCAGTTTTAGTATTGATTCCAGTAAGCCTCTTGATATTCTTCTAGTTACAAAGTACCATTTGTTATTATTTCAGAGAGATTTTTTTGCTATAGGGTATATGTGGTTGCCAGAGAGACAGAAAGTGAGAAATCACCTCCTGTGATAGGGGGGTGGCCAGGCTGCAATCCCTTCTCCTCCATTTTCCTCTTGGGATCTTGGGTACGCATGCACACACGGCTGATGTGAGTTTTAAGCCACCAGGTCCAGGACTTGAACCGAGGTCAACTATGTGGGAGTCCAAGAACGTAACAATTATGCCATCTGCTAGTCTCTCTTTTTTATAAGATAAGTTCACATTTTATATAAAGTCCCCATTATGATGAATACTATATGAATTTTATTTCAACAGAGATCTTTACTTTTTTTTGTCTGTTAAATGTTTCTTCCCTTTTCACCTCACACCCTCACACCTCGCAAAAATGCTATTAATAAGACCCATGCCCCAAAAGAAAGAAATATCATAGCCCTAAGATTGTATTATAAAGTTGAGGAGGTAAGAGATTTAAAACATTGCTCATAAAAATTGATCTCTTTGCCTCCTCTTCTGCCTCTGAGAAATAAAAAAAAAATGGAAATGCCATTGAAATGGAAAAAAAAAAACAAACTTTAAACATCGGATTACATTTCCTGAGTCATTGACTTATTCTAGTAACTGACTTCTAAGTCTCTGAATTCTCAAAGATAAATTTTTGTCCTCTATTACTCTGAGAAACAAAACTAATTACACATTAGGGTGAGGCAATCCCTTTTATGTCCTGTCTTCAGAAGCTCACCTAACTTGTTGTTAAACCAGTTTTGTAATGTATTTATTACTGAGGATAATTTTGGAACCTTATTTTGTTAATCATCCTTTAGATCCAAGATACCTTTTCCTGAATATCACTTCTTCCCCAGTTCTTTGAATCAACTCAGCAGATTTCCAGTGTGTTTTCTCAGCGTTTATTTCTTGAAATACAGTTCAGCAGCTCCTTGTAGCTGAGTCTGGTGTCTCTTTAGTATTAAAGGAGGTTTTTCATCCTTTAAAGAGGTTGACCTACCTGCTGTGTGCCTATAAGACGACAAAGACCTTTCTCATTCTTCATTAACATTCGCTGTGCAATTTTCGACTAGGCACATTGGCACCAATGATTTTAAAAGTAAGGACAATGACTCGCCAGAAGTGTGTGTTTATATGTGTGTTTTTATGGTTGTAGAGGAAAGAATAGCTCTTGAGAGTTGAGAGATACAGGTTCAAGCTCTATCCAGTACTTTTTTTTTTTTTAAGAGAGATTTTTGCTTTAGGGCACATGCACTCTCCAGAGACACAGAGAGACAGAAAGAGAGAAATCATTCCCCGGGGGGATGGCTACACTGCAATCCCTTCTTCTCCATTCTCCTCTTGGGATTTTGGGTTCACAAGCACATGCACCTGGAGTGAATTTCAAGCTTCCAGATCCGGGACTCAAACTGCGGCCGGCCATGTAGGAGTCCAGTGACAGTGACATAACCATTATGCCATTTGCTGGACCTCATCCACCACTTTAACTGAGTGGTTAAGGAGCAGGTGTTCTTTTCGTCTAGTCCTTATACTCATTATCTTAAAATGAGAGTGAATGGAACTGAGAAGTATGGTAATTACCTCTGAGGTCCCTCAGTGAGTGTATTATTGAAGGACCACTTTAGAAGAATTTATGACTCCCGTGCTCCAATTAGCTTTCTCCTCAAACCTCAGTTCATATCGATTAATCAATTTTAACTATGTTACTTTTGCACAGTTTTAATAATTTACTTTTACACAAGTGGAAGCAGCCTTTATACTAGTAAACAGTAGTTTTAGCACAAAGCCGTGTATTCAAAATGTATTAGATTTTATTAATTCAGCAAATATTTTCAGCACTGTTCCAGACAAGTATCGAAGATGAAAAGGGACCTGAAGTAATCTCTTATCTTCAAGAGGCTTATGGTCTAGAATATGCTAATAGAATATAATACAATATGAGGGGCTGACAAGTGGCATGGTGGTTAAGGTGACTGGACTCCCACATGACTGACCACGGTTTGAGTCCCGAACCTGGCAGCTTGCTTTCTCATTTTCTTTCTCTCTGTCTCTTTCTGGTCAACTTCAAAACAAAATAAAATAACATAATGACAATGAATAAACTTAAATAAAATAATTCTTTAAAAAAAAAATACAATGTGGTAAGCCCTAGATCAGAGTTATACAAGACATAATGGATGTAACAGAGAAATTACCTTTAGAGAATTTTAATATTTATATATTAAAATCTCCTTTTGGGGCTGGCAGGTGGAATGGTGGTTAAAGATGCTGGATTCCCACATGGCCAACCATGGTTTGAGGCCTGGACCTGGCGGCTTGCTTTCTCACTTTCTTTCTCTCTTTCCCCAACCCCTGTCAAATTGAAATGAATAAATGAATAAATAAAAATGAATAAAGTTAAATGAAAAAAATTAAAGAAAAAAATCTCCTTTTGGGTGGGAGGTGGGGAGTTCTGAGGGAAAAAAACACAGACACAAGAATGCATGTAAACAAGGTAACTAGGTTATGGAATAGTACCACAACAGAGTTAAAAAAAACGATGTTGCCAGGGTCAGTAGATGGCATAGTGTTTAAGGTGCTGGAGTCCCACATGGATGGCCGTGGTTCAAGTCCCATACCCTGCAATTTGACACTCATACCATGTGCATACATGTGCGTGCCCAAGATCTCAGGTGGAGAATGGAGAAGGAATTGTGACGTGGCCCTATTCCTGGGGTGATTTCTCTCTTTCTGTGTCTCTGTCTCTCTGGTGAGCACAAGCACCCTATAACAAAACACTCTCTCTCAAAAGAGAGGGGGGGTGGGAACCAGCAGTTAACATAATGGCTATGTCGTTGGACTCCCACATAGTTGACTGCGGTTCGTGTCCCGGACCTGGTGGCTTAAAACTCACGCCGGGCGCGTGTGCGTGCGTGCCCAAGATCCCGAGAGGAGAATGGAGGAGAAGGGATTGCGGCGTGGCCATCCGCTCTGGGGGGGTGATTTCTCGCTTTCTGTCTGTCTGGTGAGCGCACGTGCCCTATAGTGAAAACCTCTCAAAAAAAAAAAAAAAAAAAAAGAGGGGGAGTGTTGCCAATCATATACATATGTATATTTCAAAACAAAACAAAAAAGAAAACTAGTAGAATGAAAATCTAAGGCACGCAACAGAATGTAATGTTCTTTATGGAAGGTGATGAGTATAGTAATGTCTTTAATTTGATTATCATGCATTGCATGCATGCTTTGGGAAGCCATACTGCACCCCATAGATATGTATAACAATTAAGTGTAAATAAGGAATTATAAACTTTTTTTTAGAGGGAGATTTTTGCTGTAGGTCACATGTGCTTGCCAGAGAGACAGAGACACAAAGCAAGAAATCACTCCCCAGGAGGGATGGCCACACCACAGTGCCTTCTCTTCCATTCTCCTCAAGATTGTGGGCACTCATGCACACATACCCAGCGTGAGTTTTAAGCCGCTAGGTCCAGAACTCAAACCATGGTCAGCTACGTGGGAGTCCAGCAATGTAACCACTGCGCCATCTGCTGGTCACGAAATTATAAAATTTTTTCAAAACTGCTGACATGATAAATGGCAGCTGCTTGTCATATGTTAACAATTAAAAAATTACACACTTTTTACAACATTTATTTTTGTTTTTAGTGTTTACTATGTGGTATGTGCTAGCCAGAGGCAGAGAGAGAGATAAAGAGAGAGAGAAAGTGAAGATCATCCTTAGGGCAGGAAGGGGATAGCTGTACTACAACTCCTTCTCCTCCATTCTCCCCGGGATTTGGGGCATGCACACACACACACTTGGCATGATTCTTAAGCTGTGTGGTCCAGGACTCACCAAGCAGTTGGTCATGTGGGATCCAGCCACCTTCCTCCCTGCTACCTGCTGGCCCACAACACTTCTATGTGTTTTTTTTTTTTATCATCATGAGGACTGCATACTTTACCCTCTCCCTCTCAGCGTCCTAGAGAAATGATAGAGAACATTTTACTGATGTTAATAGCCGGTCTTGTGCAATCTTTAAGATGGTCATTTGGGGACATTCATATAAAACAAGTATTTCTAGAACTTCTGGTTTGTAGCAATCACTATTCTAGATATTGGAGGTCAGAGCTAAATCCATGCCTTCAAATAACTCGGTAATGGGGAGAAACATGCACAAAAGCAAAGCAAACGTGTAAGTACAACTGAGCGTTTTGTTGATGTATGTATGAACATATGGGTTACATACATACATATATACAGATGAGTCAGAACTCCATGTTCTATTGTTCACCAATCCCAGCGAGTTTCTTATCTTTGCAATAGCAAAATCACTTTTCCCTTTTTCATAGTGATTTTCTTTGTCTATAGATCTTTGTTGTCCTAGCTCCAGATTTCTCAAGGTGTCTGGCAAGCTGCCGTCTTGTATTGAATGACAAGTCTGTCAACCGATGGCAATGGCGAAGTGTCAGTCAATACCGTTTTGGACCCTTCAATGTACTCTTGCCAGTTTTCGTCTAAAGATTGAAAGATCAAGGGCTCTGTGGCAATATACAACTCTCAGTGGTTGAAGAGGGGAGAAAACCTGAACGTCAGTCTTTTCTAACATAGCTTTTTCCTTCTTGCTAAGAAAATGAGAATTGAGTAGTAGCTACTCTGTTACTATCAGTAATGGGCAAATAGAAATGAAAGTTAAAGAAGTATCTTTGTCAAAACAACGTTGGAAAGTGTTAGAAAACTTTCGTTTCCTCAAGTCCAGTAACTCTGTATCTGAAATCTGGTGAGTTAGTGTGTGTTCGTAGAGTGGGGGGGGGGGGGAGGGACTTGAAGAGCTAACACCCATCCCAGGAAATTACCTGCCAAGTTTTTGTATATGTACACCTGGGCATTTTGCATGGGAAAAGTATGCATCACTATGCATCACTATAATCAGCCTCTGATTATGAGAACCGTTTTACTTAGTATGTTTAGCTGCCGAGTTCAAGAAGCAAAGTGACCTCCAATGTGTTTTTTTGTAGGGCTGGGGAGCAGAATACCACCGCCAGGATGTTACTAGCACCCCCTGCTGGATTGAGATACATTTGCACGGCCCCCTGCAGTGGCTGGATAAAGTTCTCACTCAGATGGGTTCGCCTCATAATCCTATTTCATCTGTGTCTTAAACGGCCTCGGGCTTCTGCCTCTTGAAAACTATTGAGCCTTGCATGTACTTGAAGGATGGATGGGTCAGACCCAGTTGAGAACTTACAAAGGAGCCTTGATAATACTTGACCTCTGTGACCAACCGTTGGATTCAGAAATTTAAAAAACAAAAACAAAAACAAAACAGAAACAAACAGACAAGAACCCTTGGTAATATGCTGTCAATATCAAGAAGCTGTTTAGTTTACATTTTAACATTCTATTGAAAAATCAACTAAAATGCAGACTTTTAGCAGGACTTAATGGATAGTTAAAGGAGAGATGGCCAAGCCAAGGACAAATAATCTATTAGGAAAACGGTCCTAAGAGATTCTTTCGTGCTTGTTGGCACTTTAAGGTCATTGTGTGACAGAAGTTTAGCATTCATAGTCACCAGTCTTTCTGAGTGTGTTTTTATCAGGTGTAGAGCCCATATTAAGTCGTCTTTACATGGGTTTTCGTAATATTTTAAAACCATTTGTTTAGTAATGGTTCTTGTTTTTTAAGTAAAGGTTAATCATGATGATATACATAGTAATCTTTCTAAAGTTGTATGCTGACCGTACTGCTGTCAGAATAATGTTAGGCATATGCTCTTTGCTAAATACGTATGTACAGAACATTTGAAAGTTAAGAATTGATTAGGCTAGTGGATTTAGGGATATCAAGGGGGGGAGGGAAATGACAACTGCAAATGTAGAATATACTGTAAAAATTCAGTTTGTTGCCTTAAAGAAACAAACTGGTATCTGAATTTTGCCGTGTTGCAATTTTTTAGAGATTTTATCTTACTTTTTTTTTTCATTCTTTTATCCCATCCTCTCCAAAAAGCAGTTATGCAGCTGATTAATTCACATAACTGTGAGAGCAAACGAATAGTTCCTGCTATTCAAAATCAATTCTGAAACTGATTGCCTATATGTTTCAATTCCAATCATATGGAGTGCTGGGATTTACTAAGCAGTTTTTATGGAGTTTACAGTACAGAAATAGACTTTAATTTTCAAGTGAATTGTTGGCCAAGCCTAGTAACTCTGTTAAATATTTGGAGGATTTAAAGAACATCCCTGTGTAAATCCATCTCAAACTTTTTAAATTTTTTTGTACTATGTTTGGTTTTATTTTTCCTCTGTTAATCTTTTATATTCACTTACACACTCATACACTGAGTACTTTTATTCCAAAACTAGCGGGTTTTCTCTACTGGAAATTTTAAATAAACCTGTCATTATTGCTTACTTTGATTAAAAATGTGCCATTTCCTTTCTTCCTGTGTTAGATTTTAGGATCAGTAAGGTTTGCTAACTTTTTGAGATTTTTTTTCTTATATTCTGTGCCAAACATAACCAACAAGGAAGTCTTCCATGACCTTGGAAATTTTGAGGGAGGAAAATAAAGCCAAATTATACGATTTAGACCATCTATTTGTATTTTTAAAAAATGGTGGCAAAGAATATTTTTATTTTAGAAATGTTTATTAGTGAGGAGAAGGAGGCAAAAACAGACTATACTATGGTGGCTGGAGATGAGTAGACGTGAAGGCAGGCTGTGTTACACAAGAGCTGCTGATGTGCCTGGAAGATGATGTCCTAACCTCTGTGGCAAGATCATCTGCTAACAAGGGACCAAGGCCATGTTGAAGAAGAGCAAAAAGTCAAAGCAGCTGCTGTGAGGAGGAGAGTTCACTAGTCCTAAACCAACACACTGTCAGGAAGCATTGGTGTATACTGCTGAGGTTGGGTGATACAGACTTGACGTGGATCCACACAGTGATATAAAGGCCCTGGGATTTGAGGGTGGGATCAGAAAAAAGGAATGTGGTAAAGTTCTCCCTGGGGAAATTCTAGCAGGTTAATGACAGTCTTTGGAATGATGGCTTATGTGGTCCAGGTTAAGAACCAAACTAGACACAAGAATCCAAAAGGGAGTTGCTGGGAAGCTGAGATGAGAATGAGCAAAGGGCACATTCAGTGTGAATGGCCACAGTCTTCAGTCGTTACTTCACTTGGAGCCCTTTGAGAACGGAAGCCTCTCAAACTTCTCAGAGAGAAAGGCCCTTCATGATAGGTGCCGAAATGAGTACAGTTGGGAAAGTCACTGGAGGAAAGAAAAACCAAGGAATCAAGATGGAGGTGAAGGAACATGGAGTGTTTCTGCTTATCATCACATCATCACACAGTGCCTCGCCCATAGCAAGCACTCAGTAAACACTGAATGAAAGGATGGATGGATAGAAGGAAGGAATGGGCTAGGGTGTTTTAGAAGATAATCTGAAAATTACAGTAGAATCAGGGCAGAGCCACAGCATTGAAGGAAGAGAATTTGTAAAATATCAATAATCCAAGACATGGATCTGAAAAAAAAAGATGAATAGAAAAGAAATTAAGGAAAATCAGCAATATCCATCAACTCATCCTGGGATCAGAAAGAGAGAAATGTACAAGGTGCAGAGCTTTCTCCTCTCCCATGCTTGACAGAAGCTGGTATTGTATCAGAGCTGAGTGTGTATTTTAATGTATGCTAGAATATAGGTGCATGTATGAGAGACACAGAGAAGACGAGCACCTTCCAATAGGCTCAGACACACCATGATCCACTTTCTCCAGTCCTCTAACCCGCCGGGATCCTGGGCACATGCACACATGCCCAGCATGTTTTCAGGCCACCCAGGCCAAGAACTCAAACCATGTGGCATCCAACTCCATAGTTTTATTTGTGTTTTAGAGAGATTTTTGCTATATAGCACATAAGCTTGCTGGAGAGACAGAGAAATAGAAAGTAAGAAATCACCTCCTGGGGGAAGACCACAGCACACTCCCTTCTCCATTCTCTTCTCAGGATTTTGGGCACACACACACATGCACCTGGTGTAAGTTCTAAGCTGCTGAGTCTGGGACTCAAACTGCAGTTGACTGTGGGAGTCCCGCAGTGTACCCTTATGCCATCTGCTGATCCTCCAACTCTGTAGTTTAGTAGGCTACCAGCTGTGCCACAGGGGCTGAGCACACAGTTTTCATGGATGTTAATCTTCTGTCATCTGTGTCTTTTTTGAGTCTCTAGGCCAAAGGTTTTGGAAGATTTCTGAAGAATTTCCAGCTCAATTCATCAAGATTGTGATAGCGTTAAATACGGGGAAACTTTAAATAGTTTGTAGAAAAATGGAATTAAAGTACAAGTGTATTTTGATGCAAAAATATTGAAATCTGTGTGTAGTTTATCAGAATATTTGTGTTCCGTAAACTTTTTGAAGACCCTTCCCCCCATAAAGTAGGAGGAAAGAAGAAACAGCTGTAACAAAAGGAGACAAAAATTAGGTCAATGAAGCAACTTGTTAGGAATTCCTAGCTTCCTAGAGTTGTTCTTCCCTGTATTTCAGTTTGTGGTCTAGTAGCTTCTCCAGATATTACCATGTCAATAGTAATATCCAGAATACATATACACCTAGCAAGCAGTATGAATGGAAGCCAGAGAGAAGATAAGAGAATAGCAGAGGAGGCATATGGTGACAGGGTCATAAGACCTTTTTGTCTCAGC
Source organism: Tupaia belangeri chinensis (assembly GCF_000334495.1). Classification (NCBI taxonomy): domain Eukaryota; kingdom Metazoa; phylum Chordata; class Mammalia; order Scandentia; family Tupaiidae; genus Tupaia; species Tupaia belangeri. The sequence goes on along the minus strand of NW_006159562.1, from coordinate 2,089,680 downwards.
AGGACTGGGATGTGAGGGCAGACTTTCCTTTTCAAAGCACCCCAGATTTCTAGCATCAGGTGAAAAAACAGACTTCTGAAAACCTGGTTGCCCGTTGCCAGCCCTAGGGACCATGGACATGGAACACTGGACATTTCCCAGGCTGACACAATACCAGTGGAGTCATTTAGAACAGTGGGTATTTTTTTAAAGAGTGGTTTCATTTATTGCCTGCATTTTCTTATCCTAGTTGGACTTTAAAAGAAATAATTTGCCAAGTGCCTTGCAAATGTACCAGATTCAGATTTCACTACTGTGAGGTTTCACCCAACATAGAAGGTGGGCTGTTGGCCACCATGTTGACTGGTTTCTTTGCTATATAAATGTAGCATTCTTCTGGGTGAATTAGGATTATACAAATTGTAGGTGGTTTATTAAAAACTCTGTTATTGAGTCTGGTGATTGTGTACTAGGGACAGTTTTATGTTCCTTAAAGAATTATTTAACTTTATTTATTTATTTAAATTTGACCAGAGAGAGAGAGAGGGAAAGTGAGAAAGCAAGCTGCCAGGTTCGGGACTTGAACAGCGGTTGGCCCTGTGGGAGTCCAGTGCCCTTAACCACCACACCACCTGCCAGCCCCCAGTTTTATAATTCTTAAGTGTGTCTGAAGACAATGGCCCTGAAAGAGGGGACTATAGGGAAACCTCAGGCCTGTAGTGCCCAACCACTAAAAATGAGAAACCTCTGGTAGATCTGGAAACTTGGTGTGGGCAACTGGAAGGTTGTCATCCATTCAGCCTAAATATAGCATCATTAAAAGCAGGGGCCAGGCCAGCAAGGGGCATGGAGGTTAAGGTGGCTGGATCTCACATGGCCAACTGCACGGTTCAGGTCCTAGACCCAGCAGCTTGAAAAACGCTGAGCACATGTACATGCATGCCCAAGATCCCCAAGTGGAGAATGGAGGACGAAGATTTCATCATGGCCATTCCCCCGGGGGAGAGAGGATCTCTCTCTCTCCGTATCCCCTTTGCCCCCTGGTAAGTACAAACCAACAACCAAAAACTAGGAAAGAAAGGGGAAAAAAGCAGAGACCTATTATATTTTGAAGCTTGGGCATTTCAAAGCTTGTAAATTCCCTCCTTGATCCAAAAACCAAAAATAACAGTTCTCTTGATCCCTGAATATAGACTAAGTTTTTAAATGGGGAGTGGGGGCGGGGAGAAAAAGAGAGTTTGCAGTAGTTACTCTAGGACCGGACATCTGGGAGAAGATGAAGGCAAACATTTTCATCTTTCCCTTGGTCTTGGGTCAGAGAGAGACCAGAGAATAGTCACCTACATCTAGTTTCATCCCATGGGCTTACCACTGTGCTTCAGGTGGGATGGTTCAGAGTGGGCACTTGGATTCTATAGATTTGTTTTTTCAAGTCAGCTCTTAACACTTTCTAGCTGTGTCATTTCAGGCAAGTGAATTAATGTCCACGCCTCAGTCTCATTAAGTGTAAAATAGAAAGATAATCATTGCTTTCTCAGAGGTTGCGGTGAGGCTGAACATTCAATCTTTGCTACAGAGCCACACTGTAAGCGTTTGATAGTGGTTTGGCTGCATTGGTGACAATGACCTCGAGCCAAGTGAGTGCACAGGCAGTGGAGGCTTGAGATGATTTGAGACCTCTAAGAAGATTTTTTTTTTTTTAAATCCCTACAACAATAAGCACTATGGTAAAGAAAAGACAAAACAAAACAGCACCCAGTACATAATGCTGATGACATAAACTCGTCAGTTACCCCTGGTCTTCCAGAAAGTGTTCTATCTGCTGAGTCTAGGCTGAAGGGGATGACCAAAATGCCCTTTTTTTGGTGTGTGTGCTTTCTGGGTGTTTATACACAGCAATTTTCATTTATATGACTCCCACCACCATTCCTAAGTTATAGACTAGCTACTTATCAAAGCATCTCTTATTCTTGAGGTTTTCAACATTAAAATAATTTTGGGACCAGCAGATGGCTTAACGGTTACATCGCTGGACTCCAATGTAGTCATGGTTCAAGTCCCGGACCTGGAGGCTTAAATTTATGCCAGGTAAATGTGTGTGTGTGCCCAAAATCCCAAGAGGAGAATGGACGAGAAGGGATTGCAGCGTGGCCATGCCCCCTTGGGGATAATTTCTCGCTGTTTATCTCTCCGTCTCTCTAGCGAGTGCATGTGCCCTATAGCAAAAAACCTCTCTTTAAAAAAAAAATAATAATTTTTAAAGTTTGTTTCTTTCTTTCATATCTCTCCGTCTCTCTAGCGAGTGCATGTGCCCTATAGCAAAAACCTCTCTTTAAAAAAAAATAATAATTTTTAAAGTTTGTTTGTTTCTTTCATGAAGCAAGAGAGACAGAGACAGACAGCACTCCTAACAGGGTCTTGATACTGTAATCTACTCCCAACCTCAGTCATCTGCGTGTTCAGTGTTCTCAGGGAGGTCTTCAGGCACAAAACCAGAACCTCTCCATTTGGGTCAGCTTCTCAGAGCACCACAGCTCCACCCTCTGGCCCCTACAATAAGTTCTTTACTCTTGGTTCCAGCCTCAGTTCTCGCTTGACTGGATAACACACCTGGTCAGACACGTGACTCCCACTGTCAGTTCAGAGAGTTGCCAATCCTTACGGATTCAAGCTACTCTCCAGTTCTCACTGGAACACACATTAACTTCATCCGCTGAAAGGACGTGCCAGGAATCCTTCCACCCCACTGGGGATTCACAGCGGTATGTCTTCAGCACTACATTGGTCATTCTCTGTGTAGTTCCACATGCCAATTTCTTGTTTATCCCTTTGTAGGCAAGGATTTGTTCTGGCGACATAATTGTGTCTCCTCTGGTCAGGACACTGAAGCCTCTCATTCTACTTCTGGAAGTGTCTAATCCACAACTGGGTGAACTGGCAGCCACTTTGCCCTGGGTGTCTGCCTAAATACACAGCACATTCTACCATCGCTAGTCATCGTTTATTAATAACTCACTTGTATCTAGTAAAATCCATGTCCCTACCAATTTTCCTACTCCACCCCTGCCTTTGCCTACATATATTTAGAAACTTAATTAGCATAGGTCCTTTGAGGAGGAGGAAGACAAGATAAGCCAAGTTTACAGCTACAGGATGTGTAATTCCACTTAAGCATAAGGCATCAAACCTACCACCACTTAAGACGTGGCTTTGAACGTAGTCCTCATATGACAGTAAAACATGTTCAAGCTTGAACTAGCAAGACCCCAATACCAATGAGTAGTGACACTGATCTGTCTTTTAAGATGAGCGGGGAGTTCTCTATATATTCCAGACTCCAGCTTGCATCTTTCAGGAAACTGGGAGCAGGATGAAGTAAGGGAGTGAGAAAAGGCTTTGAGTCAGAGAGAACTGCATCCCAGTCCTGGCTTCCTGGTGATCTCTGGAAAGTTCTCCAGATCCTTCAAGACTGGTTTCTTTCTCGGTAAAATGGAAGCCATATTCAGCTTCGAGGATGTTGTGAAGAGCGAAACAATTAAGTGCTGCTTATCATACCTGTCGTCTGAGTTGGTGCTGAATAAACTATGCTTATTATTACATTTGGTAAGGCGGTGGGTTATTTGTTTATTTATCAATATCTATTTATTTTTTAGGTTTTTGCCATAGGATATATGTGCTCACCAGAGAGACAGAGAGAGACAGTGAGATGGAAAGTGATACTTTCCCTGGGAGGAAAGTGGTGGTCATGCTGCAATCTCTTCTCCTCCATTCTCATCCTGGCATTTGGGGCATGCACACACACTAGCCCAGCGTGACTTTCAAGCCACTGGATGCAGGACTCAAACCACCATGTGGGAGTCCAATGCCTTAACCACTGGGTAATTTATTTTTTAACATAGGCATGTCTATTTGAAAATTCACCATAACTATCTTCGAATTCAAAACATTAAAGTTGTATGGTATGAAAATTATACTGGGTTGTCAGAAAATCCATGATGCATTTTTCTTTGGGGGAAAGGTTTTTGCTATAAGGCACGTGCTCTCACCAGAAAGACAGAGACAGAAAGACAGAAAGCAAGAAATCACTCCCTGGGGGGATGGCCATGCCACAGTCCCTTTTCTTCCATTCTCCTCTCGGGATCTTGGGCATGCACGCACATGTGCCCAGCGTGAGTTTAAGCCACCAGGTCTGGGACTCCAACCACGGTCAACTACATGGAAGTCCAGCGACATAGCCATTACACCAACTGCTGCTCTCACCATCATACATTTTTACATAGAAAAAAATACATCATGATTTTTCCAACAACCCAATACCCTAATAAAGCTGTTAATTTTATTTTTAATTTAGAAGATAGGACCTATCAAATTTCTTTAGAAAATGTGAAAGCGATTTTTAAACTGGGAAACTTCAGTGCTTATTATGTTGATGATGAATAAATATTAATTAATGAACTTCATCTGTCCTTGTTTCATGAAAACATGAGCCCAAGAATCTGCCTTATATAGCCTACCCTCGATCCAAATGTGAATTACTACTTTTGTATCCTAAGATTATTATGATATCCCTACTCTATGCATTGGGACATAATTTCAAATTCATGAAGTAGTACACCCTCATGCTTTGATTAATGAGTATAATTAGTTGCCAAATTTTTGTTCATAAGTCAAAATTGGTATCATCAATCAGTAAATATTTCCATTAAAATTAGTGAAAAAGTTAGCATTTGGGTTAATGGAATAATTAAGACAGTAGACTGCCTCATTTAATAGAGCTAGAGGTTCCTAAGGCTCTGTCCTGGCTGCTCGTCTCTCCTCTCCTCTGTCCATCCACTCTCCTAAGGTGACCTCCAGTCTCCAGTCCCATGGCTTTGGATGCCTTCTGTGAACCAGACAGAGATGTGTCTCCAGACAGGAACTCAGACAGCCAACCTGACATCTCCATGTGGGTGTCATCTCGAACTCAACATGGCCCAACTGAACTCATGACTTCTGTGCCATTCCCCACCCAGCTGTGTGCCTTTCCCTTAGTAAATACCACCACTGTTCATCCAGTTGTGGAAGCCAAAGCTTTTTTCTTTTCTTTTTAAAGAAGTATTTATTTAATTTATTATTATTATTTTCTTAATTCACCAGAGAGAGAGAGAGAAAGAAAGAGAGGGAAGAGAGAAAACAAGTCGCCAGGTCCAGGACTCAAACCACTGTCAGCCATGTGGGAGTCCAGCACTTTTACCACCACACCGCCTGCTGGCCCCAAGTGAAAACTTTTCTCCTCCCACATGGATGCCATCAATAAACCCTGCTGCCTCTACTCAAAATGATCTCCACTCCATCTGCAATTGCTGACCTGACCCGATCATTTCCAAGCTCTTCTTAGAAGCTTATTCCTCCTGCTTCTCATCATCCATTCATCCATTGCAATTATTCAGCAATGTCTGCTGAGAATAGCTTCTGGCAAGAGTCAGGATTTCGGCTAGCTTGGAGCGGCATGAAGAAGTGAAACCTGGACAGTTACAACAGGAGCCTGAGTGTGTTGCCATGTGTGGTTACATTCAAATAGAACTGGGGTCAACATAGTCCCTTTTCCCAGGTTCCCTCACACAGTGGTCAAGCCGACGCATCATTTGTGCTGACTGTGGGTGTGGTGGGCAAGCAGCGGATGGCTGCAAAGTTGAGAATACGGACGAGGGGTCAGTTGTGTCATTATCACAAGATTCTTGACTTATTCTCTAATGCTTTCCCCAGGCTCCAGGTGGGCCGTGTGTGTTACCATGTTGAACTGCCACATTGGCCTCCAAATAAAATCTCAGTGGGCTTCGCTGTAGACATAGTGAAGACTGGGCGGTAATCCGGATTCCCATTGTAAAAAATATGATTACTACAGTGTTCTCTTCTGTCTACCTTTCATCTTTTACCCACCCTACACAGTTCTTTTGTTTATGTTTGGGATTTTATTTTATTTTTACAAACACAATTGTTTAAGATTTTTTATGAAGGTAACATGCACATGATTAATCAACAAATAGTACAGAATTTTGGTACCCTGAGGCAACCATTGTTAACATTTGTTATTGTTTTTCTTTTGGTTGCCATCTCTACAGCTTTAAATAAGCTGCTGCTTCTGTTTCTTGATGTATTGACTCTAGACCTTACTTACGGATTTCCTGTGTGATAGAGGATTTAGTTAACTTACATGGCTCCCATGTCTCCTCCTTGCCTCCTCCCAGGGTAGCAGTTTCAAGATTCTCATGTCCTTCACTGGCTATCTTCATATCCTCAAGCTTAAATCTCCATTTCTTGTTCCTTCGATTGTAGACAGCTTTCCATGAGTGTCCCAGTAATTGAGATGAAGACTGAATGTACACTTAGTCTTCCACTTCTCTACCCAACCTCATCGCCTGAACGCTGCACCATATCAAGGTTGAGCCACTCAGCAAAAAATGTTTCTAAAGACAAACTCAACTAGATTCTCCTTTTGTGTGTTCTACCAGGAAATCAGAATAACACTTTTAGTTGGCTTTGTATCTGGACCATAACTTTCTGATGATACTGTTTTATCTTACAGTGTTTAATTCCTTTTGTTTTCTTTTACCTGCAAATAATGTCTTTTTTGATATGTCAACTAGGCTAGAGACTTCAATGATTCAAACACTAATCTAGGTGTAGTTGTGAAGGGATTTTGAATATTTAATTAAAGTCTCTGCTCAGCTAATTCTAAGGGAAAGTCAAGTAGATGGGCCTGACTTAATCTGTTGGAAGGCCTTAACGTTTAGCAGGGCTGAGAAAGCAGCAGTTCTACTTGTGGACAACAGCTCCAGCCTGTGACCATGATTTCAAGCCTATCATGATCTTCCCATCCTGACAACCCGGCCCTATGGAATTCAGATTCGTATAGTCAGCCCCACTATCATGTAAGCCAATTCTTAGCTAGTTGGGTTGTCAGAAAAGTCATAACATATTTTTTCTGTTTTTCTATGTAAAAATGTGTCATGACTTTTCTGACATCCTTATCTATCAATCATCTATTTCTTATATATTTATATATATATATATTATATATAATCTATCTTCTATAATAATCATCTCTACTTGTTCTGCTTTTCTCCTTTAACCTCAGCTGATACACTGGGCGGTCTTAGTCTGTAATCATGTTATTAACAATAAGACCTGAGACTGAGAGATTTATAAAGAATACAGGTTTATTTGGCTTATGATTCTGGTGACTGAAAAGTCCAAAGGCATGGGGTTGGTATCACACTGGCTCTGTCACGTGGCTGACAGAAGCAGAGAGAATGGAGGGCATGTGGGGGGTAAAATAAGTGGCAGCCATCTTCCTTCTACAACAACCCACCCTTGCAGGAGCTAACCTCTTTTCCTAAGAGTTAGAACTCAGACTTGTGAGAATCCGTTGATGTAGGCAATGACTCCATGATCCAACCCCCATCCCATAGGCTTCATATCCTAAACATCTCATCACTTTCCAGTGCCATTACACTGGGGGCCAAATTACAAAACCCGAGTCTTTGGGGGAGAAATTCTTATCTAAACCATAGCAATGCACTTCTGTTATTTCATATCTTCAAATCTTACTGGTATTTTCAGCATACTATTTTGTCTTCCTAATAACTCCCCCCCCCTTTTTTTTTCTGGAGCCCTTCCTCTTGGAACTGTCCCCCTCAACCTCCAATGTATTGGGTTGTGGAAAAAGTTATGACACAATTTTGCATAGAAAAAAATACATCATGCCTTTTCTGACAACCTAATACAGAACCTACTCTCTAGTCCTGAATAACTCCTTCCTTAGGACTTCCCTTCACTGCTCTCTCAGGTTGAACCAGTGTTTCTTGAACTTCAGGTCATCCTCTTGGTTTACTTATTCGCTTTGGTTTATTCATTTGGCTTACTTAATTCATTTCGTTGGGAGATCATCTGAAAGTTATTTTCTAAAAAGAAGCTCTGAAGGTAAACTTTGAAAAGGTTTTAAATTTTCCTCTTCCCCATTGATTAATAATTTAGCACCGCATTCCAGGTTGAAAACAATTTCCCTCTAAGAACCTTGAAGGCATTAACAGAGTTTTCCCTTGTTGTCTAGGATTGTTGAAAAGACACTGATGGCTGCTGATGACCAGATTTTTTTTTTATGCCTGTTGTTCTGTTGTTATTTCTACTGAAATCTTGGGGAAACTTTACCTTGGGCATACTGAAATTCAGTGGTAGTTTTAGTTGGGAGTCTCTATTTCACCAGTTTTATTATGCATATCTTAATTCCTAGAGCCTGTGAATATGTTACCTTACATGAGCAAAAAAAAAAAAAAAATTACAGATGTGACTAAATTAAAGCTCTTGATAAGAAGATCTGGATGGGCTCAATGTAATCACACAGTTTTGTTTTTATTGAGAGAGCGAGCAGGTTCTTGTTACATGCGCTCTCCTTCCCCAGTCCTACACCTCCTTGGGATCTTGGACTCCTGTATGTATGCCTTGTATGTTTCAGGTCACATGGTCCAGGGATGTGGACTTGCAGTTGACCATGTGGCTTTCAGGACTACAGTTTGGTATGCTACTGACTGTGCCACTTGGGCCATCTGCTGGCCCCATGACTCATGTATTTTAAAAATCAAGACTTCCATCATTTAATTTATTTTCAAGGTATCCTCAGTATGTTCATCATTTTAATTCCTATTTTAGAGTAAACTCTCTGCCCTTCATTGGGTGTTTGGCTGCCCAAGAGCCCAGGAGGAGAATGGGAGGAGAAGGGATTGCGGCATGGCCATCCTCCTTGGGGCTTGATTTCCCACTCTTCCTCTCAGTCTCTGTCTCTGCCTCTCACTGGTGAGTGCATGTGCCCTATGGCAAAAAGCTCTCTAAAAAGAAGAAAAAAAGAAAAGAAAATCATGCCAGGTAAGTGCGCTTACATGCCCAAAATCCCAGGAGGAGAATGGAGGAGAAATGATTGTGGTGTGCCCATCCCCCTCAACGGGTGATTTCTCCCTTTCCCTCTCACTGTCTTTGTCTTTTTCCAGTAGGTGCATGCACCTCATGGCGCACACACACACACACACACACACACACACACACACACACAAAGGAGAAAAAAAAAAGAGTCCAGAAGAGAGAAATGCCCCTTTCACCATCAATATTTTTTCCTCCCTGAGAAACAGTGGTTCTGCCTGCAGAGTGCTGTCCTGGATCCCACTGGATCTCTGAGGGCCTTGGGAATATGAACAAAATCACAAATAGGGTTTTGGGTGGCATGTGGGAAAACAGCACCATCTTTGAAAGAGTGGTGGTGTTTACAGATCTCAATTCCAAGGCCAAATCCTTTCTGAGAAGAAGTTTTGTATTTTTTCCATTTTCTGAATTGACTTTTGCATTCCAGCTGCTACCGTCACTGACAGTCCAGAATGTGATGAGAAGACAATCGAGGCATAAATCACACAGCTGAACTGTTCATAGGTGTCTCAGGAATGAGAGTCGTTTTATTGGGTCCTCAGGAAAGTCATGATGCATCTTTGCAAAGAATACATCATGACTTTTCCAATAACCCAATAGTAGTCATCTAGGAATTATGTTATAGGCAAATGTGTTATCAATCACATAACCTTGACCAGCTGTCGCTGCATCTAAGTGGTCAAAATGCAAGTGTGGAGGGGTTAGAAAGGGTTGACCAAATCTTTTCTTCAAAATTGTACTGAAGTGCGGGAACCAGCAGTTAGCGTAATGGCTATGTCGCTGGACTCCCACGTAGATAACCCAATAGTAGTCATCTAGGAATTATGTTATAGGCAAATGTGTTATCAATCACATAACCTTGACTAGCTGTCGCTGCATCTAAGTGGTCAAAATGCAAGTGTGGAGGGGTTAGAAAGGGTTGACCAAATCTTTTCTTCAAAATTGTACTGAAGTGCTACACTGAAGAGATAAAATGAATGAAGGTATTTGTGAATTTTCTAGACCTGCAGTCAGTCTATGCCAATAGGTCAGACCTGTGGGGGTTTTTTAAAAGAATTATTCTATTTATTCATTCATTTATTTTAATTTGACCACAGAGAGACACACACAGAGAGAGAGGGAAAGTGTGAAAGCAAGCCACCAGTTCCAGGACTTGAACCACAGTCGGCCATGTGGGAGTGTCCAGTGCCTTAACCATCACGCCACCTGCTGGTCCCCAGACCTGTGTTTTAACATTATACATGTGTACAAACATGGAAATGTTTAGCATTAAAACTTTTTTTAAGTTATTTTTTTTTAATATTTATTTAATTCCATTTGTTATTATTTTTTAATTTGACCAGAGAGAGAGAGAAAGGGAAAGTGTGAAAGCAAGCCACAAGATCCAAGACTCGAATTGTGGTCAGCCATGTGGGAATCCAGTGCCCTTATCCACCACACCACCTGCTGGCCTTCCCCACCCCACCCCCCTTTTTTTTAAAGAATTATTTATTTATTTAAATCCACTTGTTATTATTATTATTTTAATTTGGCCAGACATAGATAGAGAGAGACAAAGGGAGGGCAAGAAAGCAAGACACCAGGTCTGGGACTCGAACGGTGGTCAGCAATGTGAGAATTGAGCGCCTTTAACCACCATGCCACCTGCCAGCCCCGAGTTTTTTTCTTCCGTGACTAAGAAAGAGAGTAGCTAAGAGGTAACACCCCAACAGGGTCTTGAGGCCAGGATTCACCCTTAGCTTCATCCTCAGATTAGGTTACATGCATCCTTGGTGTGCTCAGGGAAGTCTCTGGATGCAAACCCAGTACCTTTCCATGTAGGTTATCCTTGTGGAACATTGCATTTTTACTGCTGCACCACCATCCAGCCCCAGCAGTAAAATTATCCTGTGGACAAATATTAACTGACATGGGAAGAGGTTTGTGGTGGATCAATAATTTAAAATTCAGTTTTAAAAACAATATGTACTGGGGCTGGTAGGTGGTGTGGTGATTAAGGTGCTGGACTCGCACATGGCTGGCTATGGTTCAAGTCTCGACCTAGTGGTTTGCTCTCTCACTTTTTTTCTCTGTCTCTGTCTTCCCTCAGTCAAATTTAAAATAATAATAAATAAATTTTAACTTTAAAAATGATATGCACTAGATGGCATTATAGTGAATAAATACATATATATACTTATAGTAAGAGAGTTGCATTCATGTACAGAAGTCATCAGTGATTACATACTGTAATCATTGATCATAAGTGTTTAATTTTACTCTTTGCTGATCTTTCATCAATATGATTGCATTGCCTTTTTAATAAGAAAAATAATAAACATTAAACCTAGATCACTTAACAGTAACTAAGTTCCTGATATTTGCAGTGGTCAAATAAAACATGGGTGAAAAGCAAATAGATAGCAATACTAATGATTCCTTAGCATTGACCTTTACCAAAATGTGCATCCCGGAACACATGTTCATAAAATGCTTTGTGAAAAGCAAAAAGGAGGTCAATTTGAAGACCTGTTGGCAATATCAGCAACGTTTTTTCAAAGGCTAACCCTTTCTTTGAGTCGAAATGCATTCTGGAAAGTTTTATAGCAGAGAAATCTGTTAACTATAGACCCCTTTTTGCATGGACTACCTATCAATACTCTGGCTCCACTTCAGGAAAGACTGTCTTCCAGTAAAGTCCAATAACAACTGTTTTAAGTCTGAAAAGGCCTCTTATTTTGATTACTTTGCCTAAAGAAGGAATTCTACAACCAAAAGCTTTCACTTCAATATGCCTAACAAGTTCAAGTGCAAAATAAATGCAGAACTTTGCAACACACTCCAACAAATGTGTTTCTGTTATAGGCCACTGGACCTGCCTACCACAGAAACTCAATGTTAAATTTCTCTTTGGACTCTTTCTGCAGATAATAGGAGAGTGGACTCGCCACAGCATATTACTAGGAGTTTCCACTTTCCTTTCCTGCTCTTAATTCCCCAAGCTTAGCTCTCTTCTCGATTTTTTTCAGTCCATTCTCACTTCCTCCATTCTGCAGAAACAAAAGTCCTGAATGAGAATTTCCAGAGCTTGCTCCCAGCACCCACAGTTACTGGATGTTCGGCATGCACAGGCTAACAATTTGTCATATATTTAAGTACATTTTAGTTTAGATTTTAAAATTAAATTTTAAAATAGTAATAAAGCAATTCTCTTTTTTTTCTTTCTTTCTTTCTTTTTTTTTTTCCTGTAGGGCACATGTGCTTACTGTAGAAACAGAAAGAGAAAGAGAGAAAGAGAAAGATATCACACCCCCCCCCGGGGGGGATGACCACACTATAATCCCTTGTCCTTCATTCTCCCCTTGGGATTTTGGGTACACACACACACACACACACACAAACACACACACGTCTGGTGTATTTTTCAAGCTGCCATGTCTGGGACTCAAATGTTGCAGTTTTGGCCATGTGTGATCCAGCTGCTTTAACCTCCCTGCCATCACTGGCTCAATAAAACACATTTTTATGCTGAGGTTAAATTGACTAACTATGAAGTTAACATTTTAACCACTTTTAAGAATACAAAGTAGTAAGAAGTCCATCCTCACTTTTATTTCCATCCTTTTCTCGTCACTCCAAACATAGACTGTGTGCCATGAAAGGGACGGCTCCATGGCCACTCCCCTCTGTCCTTGGCAGCCTCCATTTCACCTTCTGTCTCTGAATTTGACTCTTCTCAGTATTGCCTGTAGGTAGAACGGTAAAGCCCTTGCCATTTTGTGCCTGGCTTATTTTACTCGGCAAAGTGTTCTCAAGATTCACCCAAAACAAAGTACTTTTCAATGAATAATAATGATAATTATTTTATACCAGAGAAAGGAGTGCCATTGTTTGCAATCATTTGCCAAAGTTTCGTGAACCTCTAAAGGAAGAAAAGCTTTTGAAGTATGGGTTAGAGCCCACACATAGTTTTATCCTGGTTCTATTTCTCCTGAAATAAAAAGTCCTAATCATAATTATTGCTTATCGGGAATGGTAAAATTGTCCAGGACCTTCTTCTGATCATTCTAACTATAAGGTTAAAATATGTGAAATATGAGAGTATGATACGATTTCTTTCTCAGCAGTAGACCGGCTCTAGGATAGAAAACATTGTATTTAACATCTGGACTAAATGGAATACTAAAACACATTTGCATTTCATTTGGCTCTGAAAATGTTTCCGCAGGTTTAAAAACAGCGTTTAGATTTGTTTCTTTTTGTTTATTTAATTTTTTCAAATATAACATTATAAATATGTTTCATAATGTCATTGATTTCTCTGATGAATGAAAAAAAGTGTTAAAAAATCACTTGGATTTTTTAACTGGCTGGTCCATGGCCTAGTGGTTAAGGGAACTGGATCCCACACAGCTGACCGTGCAGTTCAAGTCCTGAACCTGATGGCTTGAACCCACGTTGGGCTCCTGTGCTTGCATGCCCCAAATCCCGACACAGTGGGAAAATGGAGGAGAGGGGGGCGGCAGCATGACCGCATGGCAGTGGGGAGTGCTTGCTCCCTCTTTCTCTCTCCTTGGCAAGTGCACACACCCTTTGGCAAATTCTTTTAAAAAGAAAAGAGAAAAGAAAAGGGCAAGTGCACACACCCTTTGGCAAATTCTTTAAAAAAGAAAAGAGAAGGGAAAAGAAAAGGAGAAGAGAAGAGAAAAGAGAAGAAAATCACTGGTTGATTAGGGTGTTTAAACCACAGTTTGATCTTCTTAAGAAACCCTGATATCGGGAACCAGTAGTTAGCGTAATGGCTATGTCACTGGACTCCCACGTAGTCGACCGCAGTTCGCGTCCCGGACCCGGTGGCTTAAAACTCACGCCGGGCGTGTGTGCGTGCGTGCCCAAGATCCCGAGAGGGGAATGGAGGAGAAGGGATTGCAGCATGACCATCCCCCCTGGGGGGTGATTTCTCGCTTTCTGTCTCTATGTCTCTGTCTGTCTGTCTGGCGAGCGCATGCGCCCTATAGCAAAAATCTCTCAAAAAAAAAAAAAAAAGAAACCCTGATATTCCTAATATTTAAAATGATAAAATTTATACGCTGGCATGATAAACTGGGACTACTAGAAAGCAGAAAATATCTCTGAGATATGCCACTTGAAAAAACCACTTAAAATAATTGCCATTACTGGTGGTATGAAGAAATGCTTTGATCTCATCCTTGGTTTCAAAAACGTTTGTAAACACATTTCACCTCAATAAACAGTTTACTTCTGTGGGGAAAGAAGGTTCATGTTTGCTGCCAATTTTTCACAAAGCATGCTTAAAAGATGGGGACCAGCAGATGGTATACTGGTTGTGTTGCTAGACTACCACATGGCTGACCGTGGTTTGAGTCCTGGACCCAGTGGCTTGAAACTCACCCCAGGCACATGCGCATGTGTTCCCAAAATCCTGAGAGGAGACCAGAGGAGAAGGGATTGTGATGTGGCCATCCCCCCTGGGGGTGATTTCTTGCTTTCTGTCTCTCTGGTGAGCACACATACCCTGTAACAAAAATCTCTCTCTCTAAAAAAAGATAAATACTAGGTGGCCACAGTTTGAATATATTAAGTTCACCAACTATTTTCTGGGAATAAAGCAATGGATAAAGGGACAATAATTTTTACCCAGGTAAGAAAATACTTCCTTATTAAATGCTTTCCTGGCGCAGTCAATGTCTTTCTAGCCTGCTTCATGGTTCACAGGATAATTGTTAACTACATGAACAATCTCTAGTATGAGGATGAAGCAATAAACTCACAAGTCAAGGAGCATGACTCTTTCATAGGCAAGGGTCTTCAAAAGTTTGAGGGAGAACGGAATTCAAATATGAGTTTATTTCATAACAAAAAAAAATCAAAATCTAAGTCTAGTACTTTTTTAGCTAGATGGCATGTATACTTGCACACGTTCAAGAAAGAGAGAGGGAAAGGAGAAGGCACCCCCACAGGGTATGGTCATGCTGCAATCCCTTGTCTTCCATCTCTCCCTCCTTTGGGATTATGGGTGTACATGCACAAGCACATACAAGGTATGTAACCAGATTTTTATAAAATATGATACATTAAACTGTTTCTTTTCTCTTTTTTTATTTTATTCTTTCTTACTTATTTTTTAGGTTTTTGCCATAGACCACATTGACTTGCTGGAGAAAGACAGAGAAAGGGAAAGTGAGAACTCACCCCCCAGGGGAGGTGGCCATGCCACAATCCCTTCTCCATTCTCCTTTCAGGATTTTGGGCATGCACGTACACGTGCTAGCTGTGAATTTCAAACCACCAGGTCTGAGACTCCAACCCTGGTCAACCACGTTGGAGCCCAGTGTCTTAACCACCATGCCATCTGCTGGCCCCCAGTATGTTTCTTAAGCCACTGTGCAGTTGGTCATGTGGGAATCTGGCTGCCTTCCCCACCAGGCCACAGAGCCAGCCCAATTAAAATGCACATTTTCCATGAACTTTTTGAAGCACTCTTATATTTCTACACACTTCTGCTGAGTGTTGATTGATACTCTACCCATCTGTGATTCTTTCTAAAGGTAAGCCAAATCTCTGCTAGCCTGATAGACGTTACTATTCTGTGCTGTAAGCCATGAATATACTATATACAGCAGTGCACTTGAACTTTTCAATTAGAAATTATGAGATGTTCTATTTCATTTATGAATTACCCAGAGGTCATTAAAGTTTCTTCCTAAGCATGGTACTTCTCATTAACCTTAGAGCTAGTTTCAAACACTTCTTAGCTGTGGTATGACTTCTATATTTGTTTTGGGGGAGAATGTAACTTTGAATAATGTTTCTTTAGTTTTGGTCTCTTCTCCACCTTTAAATGACAATATTCATCAATTTCATATTAGAAAGCATTATTTTGTGCTTGTTCAGGAAAAACTCAATTGGTTTATCAGAAAGGTCACTGTACTTGGAAAGCAAGGCAAAAGCTTCTGTGGCTTCTTGCCATTCTTTAACAAAGTTTCAGAACAGACAATGTAATAGAAACTAGAGGCAAATTGATTGCTGGTCTGATAAAATCCAATTTTCACATATTCATCAAGATTCACTTGTTCTACCATACATGGTTTCCCATTCAGTATTTGCAGTGGGTTTCTGTCCACTGTTTACATTTCCAGTGTTCTACTGACATCGCAATTCTTATCACCACCTTCACACTTAACTACTTCTGAGCCATTGATACATTTCTGCAAATTGGCGATTATAACACACGGTAAAAAAATGTACAACAAGCAGATGCAAATAGCACTGAGTTATATAAAATTCAATAGGAAAGGCAAAGTGCACGATTAACTACTAGCTGAGATGAACAACTTTTAGGAAAACAGTAATTACTAGATATGTGACCAGATTTCTATAATATATAATACATTAAATTGTTTGTTTTTAAGCCAGAGAGTAAATGCATTCACCAGAGGGGGGGGCAAGAAAACACTTATAGTGAGGAGTGTCCACACCACAATCCCTTCTCCTCCATTTCTCTATATGGGACACACACATGGCATGTTTTGGAAAAGCTGGAATTAGGACCATCACTGACCATGTGGGATCTGTCTCCTTTAACCACGTGGCCACACGATTGGCCCAATAAATGAATCTTAACTGTATAGAATGAGTATAAACTAAATTCCTTCTTGTTCTCCTACCGTAGCTAGCCTGGGAACACCACACAGGAGCGGCATTTCCTACAGGGTGTGATTTGGGGGTGTGGGGATGGCAGCCGTCCTTCAAAACAGCTCATCTGAAGCCCTCCAGTCTTTTATTTACTCACTCCACCTGTGGCTGCAAGAGAGCGCTGGCTTATAAAACTCAAGACAGTGTGTATTAATATCATGGAGCCCACAGCATATGGGTAGGTGGTAGAGATACGGGGTCTTCAAAAAGAATCTGGGACGGGAACCAGCAGTTAGCATAATGGCTATGTCACTGGACTCCCACGTAGTCGACTGCGGTTCGTGTCCCGGACCCGGTGGCTTAAAACTCATGCCGGGCGCGTGTGCGTGCGTGCCCAAGATCCCGAGAGGAGAATGAAGGAGAAGGGATTGTGGC
>NW_006159562.1:2067678-2072613 GCF_000334495.1 Tupaia belangeri chinensis | reverse complement strand
AGAGGAGAATGGAGGAGAAGGGACTGCGGTGTGGCCATCCCCCTGTGGGGTGATTTCTCGCTTTCTGTCTCTCTGCCTCTCTCTGTCTGGTGAGTGCACGCGCTGTATAGCAAAAACCTCTCAAAAAAAAAAAAAAAGTTCATGGAATGTGTATATTATGGAAAAAAAAAACTGCATGAATTTCACTTTTTGGGGGGGAACACTAAAACAAACTTGTACTTTAATCCCATTTACCCATGAATTCACTGAATTCTTCTTGTATAGATTATATATAAAACAGACATCTATGGTTCAGACTTTAAATGAACAAATACAAATAACTCACAGTTAAATTAATAATTTAAATTGGTGGGTCAAGGGACTAGCAGGTGGTGTGGTGGTTGGGGCACTGGACTCTCACATGGCTGACTGTGGTTCGAGTCCCAGACCTGGAGGGTTGCATTCTCACTTTCTCTCTCTCTCTCTCTGGTGAGTGCCTGTATCAAATTTAAAAAAAAAAAAAGTTAACAATGATAAATACAAATAAATAAATAGTTTTAAAAAATAAAAAAATTGGTGGGTCCAAGGCAAGCAGCTGAGCGATTATAAATCAAGTTGAGTTATTTCCTTCTAGCTCCAACAAGGGAGAATACTCCCTGGGTACATAATGCATATTCTTTTTCTAATAGCAGTTGGGTGGTGTAGGAATATCTAGAGACATCATTCATTTGTTCTCTCACTCACTTACTTTGTGTGTGCGTGCGTGTGTGTGTGTGTGTGTGTGTGTGCTTACCATGTTACAAGCATCATTCTAGCTCTAGGGGATTCCATGGTGAGTGGCACAGACAGGATTTTTATTGTCAAGTAGTTTTTGTTCTAGAGGTAAGATGCTGCTTAGAATATGGGGAGAGGGGGCCAGCAGTTGGAGTAATGGCTATGTTGTTGGACTCCCCTGTAGTCTACTGCAGTTTGAGTCCTGGACCCAGTGGCTTAAACTCATGCCGGGCATGTGTGCATGCGTGCCCAAGATCCCAAGAGGAGAATGGAGGAGAAGGGATTGTGGCATGGCCATCCCCCCTGGGGGGGCGGTGATTTCTCGCTTTCTGTCTGTTTCTGTCTTTCTGGCAAGCACACATGCCCTATAAAACCCCCTCTCCCCCAATAAAAGAATATGGAAAGGGAAAAATATAGCTAAACTCTGGAATAAGTTATTTTAAAGTTATGAAGGGTCAGCTGTGGTGGCACAGCAGTAACATGTGCTCTGCAATGCTGTTCTCACATAAGAAGGTCCTGGGTTTGTGTCCTGAGGCTTCCTCATACACATAAAGCGTGCACCCATATGCCCCTCATCTGGGCTGGCTGAAGATGGGGTGGATGGTGGTGTGAAGACCATGTTGGGATGCTTGTCTCTTCCAATCTCTCAGAAGAAATAAACAAAACACTTAAGAAGATCACTTGGAGAGAAAAATACACCTTGCCTAACGACATGTGACTATAGCCAGACTGAATGCCTACTAATATGCAAAAGAGATGCTTATCAATCAGAAGAGGTGATCAGCAGGGTTGGCCTTATAGCTCAAAATTCTAACAGGATGGGGGAATGAAGGAAAAAAGATTGCAGTGTGACCATGCCCCAGGTAACACGGCCATCGAGGGCTTATTTATCTTTGCCTCCCTGGCACACATGCCATCTGGCAATAAATTTTTTTTTAACTTAAAATAAAAGAATTGGTGATCAGAAATGTAGAAGATAAATCCTAAAATGGAGCTGGTGTATCAGGTATTGATGACACCAGTCATTAATATCATCTGACTCGATGAAATTTGGACTCAGGCTGAAATTTGTCTGTAGAGAAAATAACAAGCACACACTTTGGATGTTTTGGTCACATCCCTTAGTTTCTGTGAGTTTGCTCAACATGCTTCTTCAGTTGAGAGATTATAAAACAAGTTGTGAGCCTGCTAGGCTGGGGCACTGTGGTACAGTCATTCTCAATGGCGACCCCATTGGGCAAGTTTTCTTCCTAATCAGCAAGTGTTTTTTGTTTTTGTTTTTGCTATAGGATGTGTGCACTTGCCAGAGAGAGCAAGAGAGAGAAAAAGTGAGAGAATACCCTCTGGGGGGTGGCCATACTGCAATCCTCCTCCTTCTCCCCACAGGATCTTGGGCACACATGCACATTTGCCTGGCATGATTAGCAAGCCACCAGGTGCAGGATTCAAACCACAGAGTTGGCCATGAGGGATCCAGTGCCTTAACCTCCATGCTACCTGCTGGCCCCAAATCCGAAATTTGAATCAGTTCATAATCATGAGATATTTTGGAGACACTTTCATCAACTAGCTCTAGGAGGAAAATAATGATATAGGATGTGAGATAGAAAGTCACTATTTCAGGGCTTACAATGAAGCATTTCCAGAAAATTGGCTGAGAGTCCCAAGAGCTGTTATAATGGACTAGAAAATGTAGGAGCAACAGAATACAACTTCTGATCTTTTTGTAAGTATAGTCGCCTGCACCATCAGTAAGAAACCAGGCTAATACAGCCAACGGGGTTCCTTTAATTAAGTAAACACACATTTCTCATTTATTCTAACAAGCTAACATAGTGTATAAGATCAAAAAAGGAACACACAGCAGTTTAGTCTTGTCTCCCTTTCTTGTGAAATTGAAAAGAAACAAAATAAGCACATTTGAATTTGGTGTGAAGAGGACTGAGAATATTTATCGAAGACAGTTAAATGTTGGTTATCTGAGACCAAAGTTACTCCTTCCAAGTTCAGCAAAAATACACAAAGAATTTGATAAATATTGAATTATGCTTTAGGGCAACTGCTCATACTTTTAATACAATACTTTTAAAAAGATATTTCTTTCCTTCTACTTTGAGATTAAAGTCTGCCACCAAACACAATTAAAAAAAAAAAATACACCGTCTTGCTTTTCATCGCAGCTTAGGGGGAGAGATTTTGCTTACTTCCATATCACAGCCTTTGGCCATTTTACTCCCTGAATTAAAAAAAAAAAAAAAAGCTTGAACATTTCCAGAAAAATATAGCAGAGATAATAGTCAATCTGCAAAATGATGTCATGCCAGGTATATTGCACATATTACTGTCGAGACAATGTGTTTAAAGACATTGAATTAGATTATGGTGATTATTTTGAAAATTTAGAGTATGTATTTTATAGAGCTTTGTGTATAATAGAGAATATTTAAGCACCTGAAAATACTGATCATTAAAAAAAATTATTTGCTATAGGGTATGTGTGCTTGCCGGAGACAGAGAATGGCAGAGAGAGAGAGAGAGAGAGAGAGAGAGAAAGAAAGAAAGCACGCCCCTATATGGGTGACCATGCTGCAATCCCTTCTCCTCCGTTCTCCTCTCAGGATTTTGGGCACACATGCACACATGCCAGCCATGAGTTTCAAGTCAGGTCTGGGACTCAAACCATGCAATCAACCATGAGGGATCCAGCTGCCTTAATCACCACCCCATTTGGCTGACCATCAGTTTTTCTAAATTTTGCACATTAAGATGATGAGAGGGTGGATGGGAAGAGGGAGGGTTACATTAAAAAGTAAGATGCCCAGGTTCCACTCCTGAGATTCTAGTTATAATTGATAAATTAAAATAAATTCCTAACTGGTTATAATCTGCAATCAAGGTGAAGAACCACCATCCTAGAGGCCAGCCAGTTTCACAGTGGTCACACAACCAAACCCACATGGCGAGGTCCTGGTTTACGTCCTGGGGCCTCCCTGTTCACACCAGGCATGGGCACACATACCCACAATTCAGGCTGGCTGGGGCTGTGACTGACTGAATCACAGCGTGGACCCTGAGGGAGTGCCTGTCTCTCTCATGGAAAATTTTATCAACTTTTTTTTTTTTTAAAGAATCACTGTCTCAAAATAATAATTACAATAATATAACCATCAAAGTTTAGAAATTAAAACTGTATTTATGTTCAGATTAGGTTGCCAGATAAAATAGAGGATGCCCAGTTAAATTTGAATTGCAGATAAACAAAAAATATATTTTTAGTATAACTATGCCCCCCATATTGTATAGATATCCTATATTTTTGTTTGCTAAATCTGGCATCACTAATTTAGGTTCACTTTTTTGCTTAAAAATTCTTTGGAATTCCCAGACCTGGAGGCTTGAAACTCACTCCAGGAGCATGTGCGTACGTGCCCAAAACCCAAGAGGAGAATGGAGGAGAAAAGATTACAGTACAGCCATTTCCCCTGGAGGGGTGATTTCTCACTTTCTGTCTCTCTGTCTCTCTTTCTCCTGGCGAGAGCATGCACCCTATAGCAAAAATCTAAAAAAAAGATAAACTTTGGAACAAGGTATTTACATACTATTGGGGCACCTAAAAAACAAAAACTCCCATGATTTAGAATAAAATAAAATCAAAAACTGAGTAAAGAAGTTAGATGAGGCAAACCTATGGTGTTGTGGTTAAGTGACTAGATCCCATATGGCTGACTGAGTGGTTCGAGTCCTGGACATGATGGCTTGAAAAACACAGTAGGCATGTGTACACACATGCCCAAAAGCCCAGGAGGAGAATGGAAGTGAAGGGATTGTGGCATTGCCGTCCCCCCTCGTTTCTCACTTTCCCTTTCTCTCTCTCTCCAGTAAGTACGAGCACCCAGGGCAATTTTTTAAAAATAAAAGCTGAAAAAAAAAATTGTGCTAGATGTCCTCTGGTCCTGTGGTCTCAAATCTGCTCACCATCCTCTTCACACTTATTTAAGACTTTTTTTTTCTTGGTTGTATTTTATACTGTGTTCAAGGTTTATAGTCCTTAGCAAGAAAAGCCCAGAGAAACAAGACTATGTCTTGTTTGAAATAGAAGCCCAAGGGACCAGCAGTTGGTGTAATGGCTATGTTGCTGGACTCCCATGTAGTCAACCGTGGTTTGAGTCCTGGACCTGGTGG
>NW_006159562.1:2058734-2067535 GCF_000334495.1 Tupaia belangeri chinensis | reverse complement strand
AAAAACACCAAAAAAAAAAAAAAAAAAAAAAAAGAAAAGAAAGAAAAGAAAGAAAAAAAGAAACAGAAGTCCAATCCATCTGCTATTATTTTTATATGTTTTATTGCCAGAGGGCACAAGTGCCATGAAGGTGTTCAACTAAATGTACAAAAGAAATGATAAAATAAAATAAAATAAAATAAAACTGGGGAAAAAATAAACACACACACACAACCTAGAAAAGGAAGTACTGATGTCTATTAAAAGGTTCTATAAAAGGTTTTTAGTCACTGGCTTTTGTAACACATTCGCACTTACCGTGGAATCTTACTGGAACTCTTACTCATTTGACCCTGGAGCCACATCACTCTACAGCTGGTCTCATTTTTTTAAGAGTCACCTGCACTCATTTAATTCATTTCCTTTGGTGTTTTCCTTCCTGTGGAAAGGCTCTGACATCTGCCCCACATACTTCATGGATACAAAGGCTCATCATCTATCTTTTTAACTTTTATGAGTCATTCATCTTATCCACATAATGCTTGTGATCATCTTGTTCTTTATGTTTTATAATTTTGTGTCTACATTTAATTGTTGTACATTTTTTTTTTGAGAGATTTTTGCTATAGGGCACATGCACTTGCCGGAAAGACAGAGAGACAGACAGGGGGAATGGCCACACTGCAATCCCTTCTCCTCCATTCTCCTCTTAGGATCTTGGGCATGCATGCACACGTGCCCGGCGTGAGTTTAAGCCACCGGGTCTGAGACTCAAATCATGGTTGACCACATGGGAGTCCACCGACATGGCCATTATGCCACCGACTGGTCCCAAATTTTTGTACATCTTTATGGCATGCAATATGGTTTTTAAAAGCAGGGTGCAATGTGTGCTAATCAAATCAAGAATATTCCCATGTGCCGTTCCTTAAGTCTTTAAAAGCTACTCTAGGGTATAATTATTCATGATTGCTATGGTTATAAATTCTTATTTTTTTTAACACCTTCCATCATATTCTGTTGACATTTACACTTAGTTCTGAGCCTCCTGTCAGACACTAGCAGCACGTGACTCCTCACTTCATTGCCATCTAGTGGTGAAATTGTGTATGGCACTGGAAAATTTGCCAACATGATGCCACAACACACCTTAAACAGAGGTAACACAGAAATCGGAGAGGCCATAGTAAACTGGGGGATCCGAAACAACCTTTCATGTTAGTAAATGCACAGCAGAATGTGAGCTCGTAAACACCCATGATTATGTATGTTGATACTGGAGTCAATGACATGAACTGAAAGCTGGAGGCTATTATTTATCACATGACCTTGGGCACTCTGGCTAATTTCCCTGTGCCTTAGTTTCCTTATACGGAAAATGGGGATAATGGTGATATCCATTTCACAGGGAAGCTGAAAGGAACAATTAAGAGTATGATAATAGTTACCACAATGGCCATTAAATTTGTTTAAACACATCAGTTGTGATTGGCTGTTAACAAACTATCACTCTGGGTTTTCCTTTTTGATCGGAAGTAGCATGATGCTAAAAACTGTAAAAGGTAGAGACCAGGATAAAAATATTTAAATTAAAGTATTATTTTGGATAAAGGGATGGAAACTTCTGGAAATAAAGGTCTTCTGAACTCTGCTTCCAAAGTGAAATTAATCTGGTGAAATTAAGTCAAAATCAATAATTATAAGAAGGAGTAACTTAAAACCTTTTCAAGGGTCAAATACTTTTGGTGTGTGTTCAGTTTTTCCAGAGAACGTGTGTGAATGCAGGAGAGACAGAGGGAAAGTAGGAAGCACCCCATGGTGAATGGTCATGCTGCAATCCCTTCTTTTCCATCTCCTCCTCCTTTGGGGATTTTGGACATGCACATGTATGTACTATGTGTGTTTCTCAGGCCAGTGGATCTGGATTCATCCGTCTTAACCACCACACCACCAGCTGACCCCCAAAATACTTCCTAATATTAAAAGTGATATTTAGTTCCAAATCCTCTCAAACATCTACTAAAGAGAAACTTAAACTTAAAAGATACTTAGGACAAATCTGAATGGTGGGCATTTTTCTATTAGAAAATGAATTTTAATTATTTTATTAGAATAATAAGGTGTCTCATGGCCAATGGCATGATTTGAGCCCCAAATCCAGTGGCTTGAAAACAGGGTTGAATGTGTGTGTGTGCATGCCCAGAATCCTGGGAGGAGAAGGGATTGCAGTGTGGCCATCCCCACTGAGGAATGCTTTCTCTCTTTCTCTCTCTCTAGCAAATACACGTATCCTACAGCAAATTTAAATTTTAGAAAGGGAGAGAGAGTAGAGGAAAGCACGCCAGGTACTGCATTCTTCACTTAAACCACGCATTATCATTAAATAGAAGGAGTAATCTTGCCAGAACCAGTCTTACATTCAGTTTCCCATAGAGCTTTTTCAATGAATTTCTGTTACAGCCTTATGTAGATCTAGCCTATGTTCATTATCTTTATACTTATTAAATTCATCAAAAGCTGTCCTGGAACAGATTTTCTGTTTTGCAAACTATACCCACAATCTTGTTTCCAGATTGTAAGGGAAGGAAAGTGAGACATGGGAACAATTTCATGAATTTTAAATATGCTGTAACTGTTTTAGTTCAAAATTCAAGCATATAACAGCCGTCTGCAGTTGTTCCCAGCACACCCCAATCTCAGGGCAGTGCCATGTTAGGGCAGTTGGTTAGAATGTGGAATTAATAAGTCTATAATCATTTCCCACTAAACAGACTAGCTGTGCAAAGAAGAAAAACGTCTTCAGCATCAATCTGAACTTTGAGATCAGTGGTCTGGAAAATCTATGCCTTTGATTATTGAGATTTGGGGATTTTCCAGAGATTTCTCTATTATTGACTTCTATGTTCATTGTGGCCACAGAGGTTATTTTGTATGAGGTGGATCCTTCTAAAGTAATTGAGACATATATTCAGAGCTCAGTGTATGTTTTTCTTCGTTTGTGCATGAATACACAACTCTCCACATTCATTTAGCTCTTTTAAATTTTATTTTTTAGTTTCACTATAGAGTGCATGTACTCACTAGAAAGAGAGACAGAGAGAAAATGAGAAATCACCCCCAAGGGGGGATAGTCACTCTACAATACCTTCTCCTCCATTCTCCTCTCAGGCAAGCATGCACACATGGGTGCCTGGCATGATTGTCTGTCTGTCTTTCTGTCTTTTTCTTTCTTTTCTTTCTTTCTCTCTGTCTCTCTTTCCTTTCTTCTTTTTTTTTTTTTTAGAGAGACTTTTGCTATAGGCCACGTGCACTTGCCAGGGAGACAAAGAAATATATATAGAGAGAGACAGAAAGTAACAAATTGCCCCCCCACCCCCCTCCCCCGGGGGAATGGCCAAACCACAATCACTTCTCCTTCATTCTCCTCGCAAGATTTTGGGCATGCATGCACACGTGCCTGGTGTGAGTTCCAAGCCACCAAGTTTGGGACTCAAACCATACTGTAGGTCATGTGGAATCTAGCCACCTTAACCACCATACCACCAGCTGGCCCAAATTTAGATCTTCTTTCATTTCAGTAATGTTTTGTAGTTTCAGGGTTTAGCTCTTGCATGTCTTTCATTCAATTCAGTTCTAGGTATTTGTAATACTATTATAAGTAGTATATTTCAATATTTCACTTTTCAATCTCTGCTTGTTGGTATAAAGAAATACTGATTTTTATATACTGAGCTTTTATCCAAATATCTCACTACTTTCTGTTAATGCTAGATTTTGAAGATTTTCTACACAGAAAGTTTAGAATTAATTTTTTTTCTTTTTTGAGAGTTTTTTTTTTTTTTTTTTTTTTTTAGGGCGCGTGCACTTGCCAGACAGAGAGAGAGAAAGTGAGAAATCATCCCCCAGGGAGGATGGTCATGCCACAATCCCTTCTCCTCTCAGAATCTTGGGTGCACATGCACATGCGCCTGGCGTGAGTTTAAGCTACCGGGTCCGGGACGTGAACCACGGTCGACTACATGGGAGTCCAGCGACACAGCCATTATGCTAACTGCTGGTCCCTAGAATTAATTTTTTAAAATAGATTTTCTACACAAATTACTGTGAGGAGAGGTAATTTTACTTTTTTTTAAGAGAGTATTTTTGTTATAGGTTGTGTACACTCACCAGAGAGGCTGAGAGAGAGAGAGTGAGAAATCACCCCCAGAGGGGAAGGCCATGCTGCAATCTGTTTTCCTCCATTCTCCTCCTGGAATTCTGGGCATGCATGCACACATGCACCTGGCATGAATTTCAAGGCACAGGGTCTGGGATTTAAACCATAGTTAAGTGGGAGTCCAGTGCCTTAATCACTACACTACCCACTGGCTTCTATTCCTTTTATTTAAATTATATATTACACTAGAATCTGTGATACAAAACTGAGTAGAAGTGGTGAGAACGAACAGCTTTGCCTTGGGCCAGTCCTAGGACTGAATTTTATTTTTTGAGGGAGGGAGAGATTTTTGCTATAGGGCATGTGCTTGCCAAAAAACAGAGAGAGACAGAGAGACAGAAAATGAGAAATCACCCACCCTGGGGCGGCAGGGGTGGCCATGCCGCAATCCCTTCTCCTCCATTCTCCTCTCGGAATCTTGGGCACGCATGTACACGCGCCCAGCAGGAGTCCAAGCCACCAGGTCCAGACTCAAATTGAGGCCGACTACATGGGAGTTCAGTAACATAGCCATTACACCAACTGCTGGCTCCCTAGGATTGAATATTTCACCGAGCATGATAGTAGTTAGTGGTCTTCCATCAATGTCCTTTATAAAGTGAAGTTCTCTTTTATTTCTAATTTTATGATTGCTTTAATCAGAGTTGTCAATCAATTCTCAAATGATTTTTTACCTTTATTGAGATGATCATACAATTTTTTTCTCCTTTATTTCAGTAATATGGTAAATTACATTGTTTGATTTATAAATGCTAGGCAAGCTTGCATTTTGAGATCGACTCTCCTTGGCTATTGTATTTTATCCTTTTCCTGTATTGCTGTGTTCAATCTGTTAGTATTTCATGTGAGAATTTTGCATCTATATCTGTTAGCAATATTGGTCTGTGATATTTTAATATATTTGTCAGATTTTTCTTAGATGGGGTATGCTATTATTATTCTCTATTTCCTGAAGGACTTTATATAAGATTGATACTATGTATTCTTTAAATGTTTGATAGAATTCACCATTGAAACCTTCTGTGTCTAGAGTTTTCTTTGTTTTTTTTTTTTTTTTTTTAAATTAAGGGTTCAAATTCTGGGTGTATGTGCTTGCTGGAGAGAGAGACAGAGAAAGAAAGGGAAAATGAGAAAGCACTCTCCCACCCTCTCCCCAATGGGGCATGGTCATACCACAATCCCTCCTTTTCCATTTCTCCACCCTTTTGGGATTTTTGGCACATATGCACACATCGCTGGTGTGGGTCTCAAGCTGCAGGTCCAGGATTTGAACTGTGTAGTCAGCCATGTGAGATCCAGCTGCCTTAACCACCAGGCCACGGATCTGGCCCAAGTACTCAGATTTTCTATTTCTTCAGTCAGTTTTTAGTTCTATTTTTATAAGGACTTCATGTATTTCATCTAGGTTTTTTATTTTATCAGTTTAAATTTGTTTATGGTTCCCCTTTAATAGTTTTAATTAACATTTTCCAACCTCAGCATTAAATATTGATGTTTGAGGCTGGAAAAGGGCCATGGGGTGCTGTCCAGAGCACTGTGGAGTACTTAGCTATTTGCCTGGCCTTCACCAACTAGACACTGATAGCATCCTTCCCAGCTGTGGACAACCAAAGATGTCCCCAGATATCGCCAAATGTACCCTGGAGACAACGCGCCTCTGCTTGAGACCAAGGTTTAATGATTGCAGAATCATTAGTGTCCTTGCAGACCAGATACTAGTAATTTGTCTCTATTTCTTCGTTAGTTTTGCTAGAGTTTAGGAGACTGTACAAAGCAGGTTGTACATTGGACTTGGCCTTTGAGCCAGTTTGTTCACCCCGACTTAGGTCACTGATTCATTCTTTCTTCTTTCCTAATAAAGGCACAAACTATAAATTTCCCTCTAAGAACACTTTGGCAATATTCCATAAATTTTGAAATGTCATACTACTAAGTATTAGCCAATCAGTGGCCATGGAGGGTGTATATATTCACGGATTATAACATGTAAGCTTTACTGTTATCCAACAGAATGACTTAGAAACGACTTTTGGTTCTGTGAGAGATGAGTAATGAAGAACAATATAAATACGGCTACAAGGTAAAAATTTAGTCACATAAATGAACTATGCTCTCCCAACCAGCTGATAAACAGATACAAATCCCCACAATCTGGCTGTAATCTTCTTTTTGCTCTTCTAGTTAAGAAAAGCCAGTCTGCAACATCTCAAACATTTACCAGGACAAGAAAAGCACAGATTTTACTACACCTTATCAAGTATTGATTTGCTGCCACCTGCTGGGAGGCAGAAATGGACTTCCAACATCCTTAAAGGGTGAAGGTGATGACCTTAGAAGTTGTAAAATTTGCCCTATCCCATAAAATTAAAGACAAGAAAGGGACTTTTGGTCGTAAAAGCTATCAATAAATTTAAATTAAATGAATTGCATATATGATCATTTGATCTGTGTATAAAAATGAGTCTTCTTTTCCATCAGATGGAAATTAGATGGCATATTTGCATTTCCTATTAAATGAATTAAAATAAAGTTTCTTAGAATGATAAGTGTTGGACCAGTCAGTGGCATAGTGATTATGGTAGCTGGATCCTATATGGCTGACTGCACAGTTCAAGTCCCAGACCCAGCAGCTTGAAAATCATGCCAGGCATGTGTTCATGCTTGCCCAAAATCTGGAGAGGAGAATGGAGAAGGGATTGTGTTGTGGCCATCACCCTCCCCCCAAGGAGTGCTTTCTCATTTCCCCCTCTCTTTCTCACCAGTGAATGTACAAGCCCTATAGCAAATATAAAAAGAAAAAAAAAATAGGCGAGCACGTCAAGTACCACTCAAGTGTTTGTGTAAATGGGATTATGGAATGGACTAATGGAGACATGTTAGTGCTAAAAAGCCATTACTACAGAAGATTAATTTTAAAAAAAGTGAATCTAATGAAAAGAATGACGACTATGGCATGTGGTATAATGGCCCTTCGTACCTGTCCCAGCTCTCATTCCTGGTGTCCAGAGAGTAGAACGAAGAACCAGAGACTTAACTGGCTAGGCCTTGAGATTTCATAGAGATGGCCTGATTAGATTTTGCAATTGTTTGGGAATGGTGACTCCTTTTTTCCTTCCCTCTTCTCCCTTTTTGAATAGGAATGGCTCTCACTGCTACCCTATGCCCATTCTACCAATGCACTTTAGAAGAAGAGAACTCATTCTCTAGCTTTGTGGGTCCAAAGATGGAAAGAAATTTTGTCCCAGTATGGATTATACGCAGAGCCTTATATAAAGCTAACTTAGATGACTTGATTTGGGACTTTGGAGATTTAAATGATGTGTTGTAATGTGTAGATAATTTTGGGGTTTGGGGTAGGGATTTTGCATGTGACCAGATATGAATCTTTGGGGTACAGAGGGTGGACTGTGCTAGGCAGCATAATGGCCACCCAAAGAGTTCCACGCTTTTTCACTAAAACCTGTGCCTATTACCTTACAAAGCAAAGGTCCCTGACACCCGGGACACAGACCGTATAGGTTTAAATAAACAAGAAAACAATAATACTTGCTCTTGCTGCATCTGTGTTCAGCAGCTGAAATTCGAAAGATGTTTCCATGTTCTTTCCACTAGATTCTTTGCTTCATTTGGACTTCTAACTTTCCGCAATTCTCGGGTCTATGATTGCTCTTTGGAGTAAAAGTGGTAGCAATAAAGTTCAAATATCAATAAAGATGCTAAGAAAGTTCAATAATTTTTTTTGTTTTATATCCATAAGAATCAACCTAAAAGTAACTAAGTAAAGACATAAACTCTCCCAAATGCAATTAGACAAGCCATATGAGAGGTCTGAGTTGTTCCAGATACTAATTTTATAATTTTAATACAGTTCCCACTTATGGTAATTTTTACTTATTATCTGAGCCTGCATTGCCTGTGCTTTTATTTACTTTCATTACAGCAAACATTTGAGGGAGAAAGTTTTCCCTAAAAATCCTAGAATAGTATCCAATGATCTTACTATTATTTTATTACCTAATAGGTATTTTGGAAAGTTAGAATCCTGCCCCTCAGTGAGGTAGCACATTTGCATGTTGGTTTTCACCTCTGCTTCAGCAGGGAGCCTTTCCCCCTGGTGACTTCCCAAACTCATAGGCGATGAGCTCCGGTCCTTACTTTCGGTGCACATTAAGAAATATTAGTAAGAATGGATGACTTTTTCATAGGAAAAAAAAAAAAAAGATGTGGGTCGTTTACCCTTTAAAAACCATGCTGCGGTCTAAAAATTGAACCAAGTCGGCTGAACGTTGGGCGTGCATGCCAAGAGGTTGCAAACTACTTTGCAGAGTTTCTGCGATTTCGCCAGTTTGTCAAAAGTCACGTATCTCGCCCAAGAATCCCACCCGGAAGGGAGGAACGGGATCTGGGACTCCGGGCCGCCCAGGCTGCCGCGGCAGGAGCGGGACGTTACCCTCAAACTTTGGGTGCGAGGAGAAAAGCAAAAGGTACCCCCACACCGTCCCCACCACCTCCAAGCTTCACTTTCCAGAGGGCGGCCGGGTACCCGCGGCGGACCAGGGGGCCTACGCGCTCGGCACACCCAGCCACACGCCGGAATTCCGCGGCC
>NW_006159562.1:1984235-2058666 GCF_000334495.1 Tupaia belangeri chinensis | reverse complement strand
GGTGCGCGCGGCGTCCTGGTGTCCGCGCTGGGCTGCCGCCGCCGGCGCCTGCTGGGGGGCCTGCCCTGGCAATTGGGGCGCCCCCCGGAGGGTTGGGGGCGGGGACAAGAAAAATGGTTACCGAGCTGGACGGTGCCAGGGGAACAGCGTATGTGTGGCCTGGCAGGCGTCGGCCCGTGGGTTCACGGAGAAGGCCCTTTTTCTCCTAAAAAGAAAAGTCGCTGTCAACAGTAGTTTAAAACATTTGGGGCAAGTTGGTGAGCTTACCTTTCTGTCACAGCTAGGGAGTTTCGGTAGGTCTATTGCCCGGCGGTTTGGAGAAAAACCAGGTGAACGAAAGTGGCCGCTACCAAAGAGGGAAGTAGCAGTTAGGTCGTTGGATTCGCACATGGGTCACCGCCGTTCGAGTCCCAGACCCGGTGGCTTGAAACTCTTGCCCAGCGCGTGCGCGTCTGTGCCCAAAATCCCAGGAGGAGAAGAGACTAGCAAAATCCCAGGAGGAGAAGAGACTAGCGTACCTGGGGGAAGTGGGGGAATTCTCACTTTTCCTCTCAGGGTAATGTCTCTCCTGCAAGCAAACATGCCCTAAGGCAAAAACCTCTCCCCCCCCAAAAAAAAAAATTCTTACTTGGGCAAGTGTAAAATCCAAGCTGTAAAAGGAGGGTTCAGACTCAAAGTCACAAGCAGTATCTCAGCAAAAGACTTGCTTTTTTATATGTACTTTTTTATATGTACTGATATATGTACTTCTCCCTAGAAAACAAAAACAACCTGAACCAAAATATATTAAAAATGTCTTATTTTTGTCACCTTTCTTAAGTGTTGGGCCTCAATATAGCCATGCTCTGCATAACAAAGTTTTTGCCAACTGGACAGTGCATACATAGTATGGAGTCTAGGCAACTCCTTCTAGTTTGTGTTACATGCACTCTGATGTTCACACAACACCTAACTTGCATAAGGATCCATTTCTCAGAATGTTTCTCCCCTCATTAACACATGACTGGACCTAAATTTTGGAAACAAGCATTTTATACTACCAAGTTAGCTGCAAAACAAGTTTTCAAAAGAACTGTGTGTGTTCTAAATGTTTTGAGGTCTACACTGTCCAGAATATTCTTTTTATGTGGCGAACCCTCTATTTCATTTTAAGTTCCGGATAGTAAAGCTTGGAAAAAAGAAACAGTTCTTTTAAAGGCTATATTCTATAATACTAGGAGAGAAAACAAGGGTATAAAGTTACAGAAGCATAAGAAATGTACATCACTGAAATATTTGAAGATGTCAGAAGAAAACCGACATTTGGAATGAAAAATGGTAGGGAGTGTTTGAACTTTAATCACTCCACGGATTATTGTCATGTGAAATGTGGCTCCTTCATACACAAATGTGATTTCCTCTGACACAGGACAATAATCTATATTTTTATTTGATTTTTCTGTATTATTCAATGTTATCGGCAATCAATGCAGTTAATGACGCGCACACTCTTATGAACTGAGTACACCTGGCTTGTGACCTCTGCATATTCTCACACAAATATTCCGAAATAATTAATTAGAGGATGGACTGTATTCTGGAGACTGGGATCCTCAGGAAAAAAAGTTTAAGAAAGGTAGAATTGAAGTTGGGTAGGATAGAAAAGGGGTCATAGAGGGAAAGGATGTAATAGGGAGTGATGTCTTGGAACTGGGAATTCAAATGGCAGTAGACCTTCCTTGGAGCAGGTCTGGAAAGGCAAGTGCCAGGAGAAGGTAAAATTGTTCTGAGGAAACCCTCTAATGCCAGACAAAGAAGACTGAAGTCATTCTCAAACTCGAGCGTACGTTAGAATCAGCTGGAGGATTATGAAAACAGAGTGCCAGGCCTTGCTTCCACAGTTCCTGATTCAGAAGGTCTGGGCTGGGGCCTGAGAATTTCCATTTCTCACCAGTTCTCAGGTGCTGCTGGTCTGGGAACCACACTTTCAGAACCACTGTCCTAGAACATGGAGCACTAATTGGAGGAATTTGAGGAAGAGAGTAAGGAGGCCACATTCATGTTTCGAGATGAATCTTACTGTGAAGTCCAAGCGAGAGGATTGGAGAGAAAAGGAAAAAGATGGTTCCTAAGCATGAATTAGCACCTGCTTGACACCAGTTCCTCTGCCAGGCTCTCTCGTGCCCACTATCTTGTTTCATACTCACTGTGACCCTGATATGTAGGTCTCAACGTTTTCATTTTGCAAGGGGAAGAAACTACAAGAGTATGAGAGATTACCCTGATATCCAAACTGACCTCAGAGCTCTGTAAGACTAGTGCAGATCTGAACTAGGGTGGTAGCAGTGAGAATGAATCAAAACATTTAATGGTAATGGAATTTAGAAAAATAGAGACTTCCCAAACAAATCAGAACCTAAAAGAAGTTGGGAAACCTGAGTCTTATTGGAAAAGGGATAAAAAGTAAAGTGGACAGAGAACTTTAGACTATCCCTGAATGAATTCAGTATGTGTTCCGTATAAAATAACGATGACCTATTTTAAAACCTGTTTTAAAATTGGCTTATTTAAAAAGCCATTCTACTCTACATAATTTTCTGAAATTATTTGAAAAGGGGAAAGTAGAACTTTCTATAGGGGTGGTGGGAGACGGTAAACAGATTAATGACACCTGACAGCTTATCTTTAAATCAAAAGTGATTAACATTGAGAAATGAAAACATATGGTATAACACTGCATTGACTGTATGAATTGTGCTACGTTGCAGACACTGACCTAATGTATTGATTTTGGAAATCTTGCTTGCTTTTTCTTGCCAGAGTAGTTATTGAAATTGAGCATATTCATTGGATCAATTTCAAGACAAATATCCCAAGTCAGACTGGCTGCTGCTGAGCAAATTTTTAATGAAGGAAAACATCCATATATTGAAATTAGACTTTAAAAAGAAAGTCCTTAAATATATATTTACCGTGAATATAGAAAAAAAGTGTTTTCAGAACATTGATTAACTGAATAATCACTGGAGTTGACTTACCCATGCACAATTACAGCAATATTAATTCATTTATCTATGAGCCATAGATTGCTGTGGATACAAAGATAGCTCACTGTGCTGCCCATACTGGCTGAGAGCTTGTGATCTTGAGTACAGTAGGTAGGACTACAGGTGTGTGCAGCCATACCCGGCTTTTAGAGCAGGGCAAAACTGAACCCAGGCCCCCCAGTGGAGTCTCAGCCTGCCAAGCAAGCAGCAGTGTCCAATGTATGATACTGTGGCTGGGTAAAAATTTGCCAGAGGGCACGTGTACTTTCTAGAGATAGAGGGAAAGTGAGAAAGCATCCAGTGGGGTGCAGTCACATTGCAATCCCTTCTCTGTTTTTCCATTTCTCTTTTGGGCACACATGTCCACTGGGCTTTTTAAACAGTGGGTCTGGGGCTTGAACCATGTGGTTGGCCATGTGGGATCAACCACCTTAACTACCAGGCTGTGGGCTGGCTCAGTATACTTTTTTTTTTTAATTTATTTTATGAGTTTGGGGGTGGGAACAAAGGATACCAATAACCTTGAAAGGGTCTTACCATGTAATATTGCTTTCCCTTCCCCCAGCCAGTCAGCATCTTGGGCCTATGTAGATGCACCTGGCATGTTCAGGTCAACTGGGATTCAATTCCAGGCCTCCAGTATGGCCCAGGTATCCCACATTGTCACCTTACTGCCCATGCCACCATGTGCCTAAAAGATATTTTGAGGAAAACAAATGAGTCTTAAAGTGCTACTGTCCATGCGAACCTTCTTGCACAAGAAGGGATACCCTTACCAATCCATTTCATTATTTTTACCTACTTAGTGTTTTCTATTGTATAAACTGACTTTCTGGTTTGTTTGGCATGACAGTGCTTTGAGGTTGCTTACTGAATGTAAATTCCCAGAACATCTCTCATATTTTGTTAATGCTTAGCTTGCAAAATTGTAGGATGAAACCACACTCTCAGGAATCATGGAAATTAGTTGAAATACTATTATTGGGGAAGTTCTTTGATTTCTTTCTGTAAAAGCAGGAAAAGTTACATGAGCAAGTGGCAAGTTCTCCCTATGTGATTTTGTCATTCCAGTGGATTTCATCCATTCTGCCCGTGACATGTAACTAAGGGTAGAAAGCTGGCAATACAAAGATCGAACTGACTTTTTAAAATGTGTGAGTTCCTTTAAACTCTGGCTGATTGGATAAATTTGTGGGGTTGTCGTTCAAGTGTGAAACTCTGTGGAGTGAAAACGATAATAAATGTTTAAGAAAAAAATTCATTTTATGTGTTATAAAAATATATAGTGATTGAATGTTAAAAAAATTAAAAATGCTTAAGAAAAAGATTTGGATTGTTCTATCACCTAACACTTTATTGGAGCTGCTACCAATAAGGTTTGCACAGGAAATGTAATTTTTCATTGTGGACTGAGCAAAAAACATTTTTAAAAAAGATATAACAGCCTGTTGTAATCATACCATATTGAAATGTAAGGAATTGTTTTATTTTCTGGAGACTTGACATCACATAGATAAGAGTTTATGAAATTTATAGTTTTCCCAAGGTCTGGCGTTAGTTGTGGGGCCTTGGCCAGCTAACCTAATGTTGCACAGCCTTCCTGTAAATACGGTGTCATCCAGCCACTCTAGGATTGTTGGGAGAATCAGCCTTAGCTCCGGAAATAACACACACAACAGTCAAACTCAGCAAAAGGCAGCCCTGGCTGCTTTGCTGTTAGGGTGGTCCAGGGGGTTGGGATACCAAGAAAATCAGTTTCCAGGGAGAGGTTTGAAAGTGTCAGTTTAGGTTCTGTACATTTCGATAGTTTTTTGATTTTGGGTGAAAAATGGTACCTTTGCCTATCCTTTTCATTTAAAGGTGTTTTAAGATTTGTATTGGCATCAGAAAGCAGAGAACTTCTCAATCCCAAATTGTGATAAAGCCTGCAGTATAAACCATACACCTGTCAGATAGTTGGCATGCATTTTCTGAGAAAGATTGCAGTAAAATTTGTGTGAGAAACCACTATTTTTAAATGCTAGAGCAATCTAGAATACCTTTTTCTCAGATGATTTTTATTCATTTCATTTATTTAGGGAATATTTGCTTGTATTGTTTTAAAGGACTTACTTGCATCTAGTAAAGCTCTTGTTACTGGGTTTTGATTCCTTTGAAACTTGTCATTTTGTTTTCCTGTTTTGAAAGATTGGTTAGATGGGTTTGTCAGGCAGAAAACTAGATGTGCATTCCAGACACCTGATTTTTACTACATCATATAGATGGTTTAAAAAAAGAGCTTCCATGCTAAAAATGGTCATTAGCTTTTGTGTATCATGTTATTTTGGATTCTGTGAAACTTCAAATTTTTTTCAAGAGAGATTTTTTTTTCCTATAGGGCATGTGCACACACCAGAGAGACAGAAAGTGAGAAATCATTCCCCCTGGGGGGTGGCCACACTGCAATCTCTTCTCCATTCTCGAATCTCTTGGGACCTTGGGCATGCATGCACATGTGCCCGGCATGAATTCTAAGCCACTGGGTCCGGGACTCAAACCACAGTCGACTTATGTGGGAGTCCAGTGATGTAGCCATTAAGCCATCTGCTGGTCCCTCGAGTATGGTGATTCTGATTTAAAAACAAAACAAAACAAAACAAAGCAAAAAACAATCCCTGTGCCTAGAATGGTAGCTAAAACATGATTATCCTATTTTTTTTGACATTGCACATAATTCTTTTTATGTGTGTGTGTATATATATATGTGTGTGTGTATATATATACACTTTAGTATATATACTAGTTTTATGTCAAATGTATAAGGTGACATGTAGGTACATTGAATATAACACTGATGATCACAATAGCTGGTAAATGAAGACTGCACCAAGTTTGATTCTCAGGGGAAAAAAATCTAAAGATAGAAGGAAGCAAATTTAGATTATGGCAAAGGTGATCATTAAATCATGAAAATATTCAAAATTATGCATTTTATCTTAAAGCTTTTTTTTTTGCTTGTGTTTTCTTACTATGACAACTATGTTAGTTTGTTTTGTTTTGTTTTGTTTTTAATTGCCAAGGAGCATGTGTGCTCACCAGAGACAGACAGAGAAAGAACACTCCCTCAGTGGGGAATGGTCACACCACAATCCCTTCTCCTCCATTTCTCCATCCTGTTGGGAGCATGTGCACACGTGCTCAGTATGTTTTTCCAGCTGTTGGGGCTGGGGTTCTAAATGGGGCCAGCTCTGTGGGATCTGGCGCCCTTAACCATTAGTCTATGGAAACGGCCCAGCAACTATACTATATCTTATGCTGATATTAACAAATTATTCCATATTTAGCGGCCTAGAGCAGTACAAATTTATTATCTTGGTTCTGTTGGCCCGAAGTCTATCATGGGTCTCATGTAACATAGCATATTCACTGGGCTAAAATCACAGTGTTAGTAGCACTTTGATCCATCCCAGAAGGTCTAGGGCAAGATCAGTTTCCTTGCCTTTTCCAGCCTCTCCAGGCCGCCTGCATTCATTGGCTCATAGCCATTTTAATCCATCTTCACAGTCAGCAAGGGTGGGCTGAATCCTCTTGACTCCACTTTTTCTATCTCCCTCTTCCAGTGAAAAAGTGTAATTTAGTTCTTCCAGGAGATATACACACACACACACCCACACATACCCACCCACACACACACACCCTACACACACACAGGAAGATACATAGAGACAGACAACCCCTTGAGTCCTCACGTCTCAGTCTGTATCCCCATTCTCAGCTGGCTCAGGACACTGGCCTGTGCATATGTGCCATACATGCTAAGGGCAGTTCTAAGATGCCAACACAAAGCCCTTCCTGTGTGGGTCCAGCTGTACCACCTCTAAACCCCCTTTTCCATTTTAAAGAACCTTGGTGATTATATTGGGTTCACCTGGATAATCTATGATTTTTTTTTTTTTTAAAGAGGTTTTTGTCTTAGGGCTCATGCACTGGTAAGGGGGAAAGAAAGAGAAAGACAGACACAGGGAAAATGAGAAATCACCCCCCTAGGTGGAATGGCCAAGCCATAATCCCTTCTCCATTTTCTTCCTGGGATCTTGGACACATGCACACATGCCCAGCATAATTTTCAAGGCACCAGGTCCGGCACTCAAACTGTTGTCGGCCATGTGGGAGTCCAGCGATGTTACCACTACACCATCTGCTCCTCCCCATTTTTTTGTTTTAAGTTCAACTGATTAGTAACCTAAATTCCATCTGCAGCTTTGCCATGTAACATAGCATATTCACAGGTTCTAGGGGTTTGGACAAGAACAGTTATGGGACACAAGTATGCCTATCTCCTTAATTGTTCATGATCTCACTGCAGTCCTTTTTCCTCCAATTCTTTATCCCATCAGGATTCTTCGCACACATACATGCATGGTCTGGACTCAAACTGTGGTTGGCTGCATAGGATCCAGCTTTCTCTGCACAGTGCTTAACTGCTGGGCTATAGGACTAGCCCTACCTGTTCTCTTTACTCAAGAGGGACCTGAAGTGTAGGATAATTAAGTAACCACTCTGACTCAGTCTACCATGCCTGCTTTCATTATCTCACAAAGTGTAAAATGCCACCAAATTACATAAAGGATCCTCACTTAATTCCATAGCAGTTCAAACTTTAGTGTGTTTACCTTCAGAGATTCTGTGCATTTATAATCAGCACCCAGATGGTTCTGACTGTAATTTGAGATGGCCAGACATTGATGTGGTTACTGTACAACCCTCCAGTTTGCTTCACATTAAGGCTCATTGGTGGTGGTGATTAAGCTAAGCTGTTTGCATACATCTGTATTGCTCAGTGAGTCTGTTGAATGTGTACCTGGATCTAGACATGTGCCATAAATGAGTACACTACTAATCACATTTCTTTTGTAAAAACTGAATAAAAGGCAGCATCAGAGGGATTCTTTTTTTTTTTTTTTTAAAAAAGCCTTTGGTATGTGCAGCAGAATTGGGTATGTTGACCTGAGGAAATTGTTAAGATGAACATAAGAAAAAGCATGACAACATTTCCACTTTAATGGGGTTTTGTATACTTGGTTTTGATTTAGAAGATAATTTAAATGTAAATTCAACCTCACAGTAGCGTAATAATTCCATGTTGTGGGCTATTCTGAATATTAACTGTGGCCAAGGAGGGAACCCTCTCTCCTAAGGGTAGTAAGAAAACACTCACTTTAGTGAGTGTAATGGCTATGTCGCTGGACTCCAATGTAGTCTAACACAGTTTGAGTCCCGAACTCAGTGGCTTAAACTCACGCTGGGCACGTGTGCATTTGTGCCCAAGATTCCAAGAGGAGAATGGAGGAGAAGGGATTGCGGTGTGGCCATCCCCCTGGGGGGTGATTTCTCACTTTCTGTCTCTCTATTTCTCTGTCTTTCTGGCGAGTGCATGTGCCCTATAGCAAAAACTTCTCAAAAAAAAAAAAAAAAGAAAAGAAAATGCTCTCTCATTTGTACCATGGAGAGCACCGTGATCATGCGCGTTTTAGACATTGGGGAAAATGCTGTGCATTCAGTTTTACTGCTTCTGTGTCTCAGCTCTATATTGAACTGGCAAAAATACTTCTCTTTCTTCTAGGGAGGTGCAAATCTCGCTGAGCCAGAAAGTATCCAGTGTTTTTCTTCAATTACAGACAAAATGACTATCCCTATGCTGCTCCCACGGCCTCACCAGCGTTTCCTAAAGGGCCTTTTAAGAATACCTTTCAGACATCATCACTTCATCCTTCACTCAAGTTCTTATCTCAGATCAGGAATCCCATGTGCTCAACCATTGAATTTCCTTGGACTCCATTGTACAAATTGGATGGTGCCTTCGAATGGTTTAAAGAGGAAATTATGTGTACAAACAACCTTAAAGGACCACACTGAAGGACTTTCTGATAAAGAACAAAGATTTGTGGATAAACTTTATACTGGCTTAACCCAAGGGCAAAGGGCCTGTTTAGCAGAAGCTATAACTCTTGTAGAATCAACTCACAACCGGAAAAAGGAGTTAGCGCAGGTGCTTCTTCAGAAAGTATTAATCTACCACAGAGAACAAGAACAATTAAATAAAGGAAAACCACTAGCATTTCGAGTGGGTCAGTCTTTCCTTATTTATTTATTTATTTATTTGTGTGGTTCAGTAAATATTTTTTTTCTCAGTTTTCTTTATTTTTTTTTGGAGAGGTTTTTGCTATAGGGCGCGTGCACTCGCCAGACAGACAGAGAGAGACAGAGAGACAGAAAGCAAGAAATCACCCCCCAGGGAGGATGGCCATGCTGCAATCCCTTCTCCTCCATTCTCCTCTCGGGATCTTGGGCATGCACGTGACATGCATCCGTTGTGAGTTTTAAGCCACCAGGTCCGGGACTCAAACTGCGGTCGACCACATGGGAGTCCAGCGACATAGCCTTTACGCTAACTGCTGGTCCCTCAGTTTTCTTCTTTTAAAATATGTGTAAATCATATAAATCATTACAATCTAATGGGGATTTTTTTAAAAGAATTTTGGGATAAATTTTAAATGCCTTTTCTTTGAAAATATTACATTGAAAAAAATTGCCTTGATAATTGTGAACCAAAACTTTGTATCTTAAGAGAATATCAAGATTTCTATTTTGGCAAGACTCTTGCTGTGACTTGTGGAATAGAAACATGCATAGAAAGAACCATTAACCAGTTTACTCCTTTCTTTCAGGAGTCCTACTTAATAGTAAAGTGAATTTTCTGGTTTTGTGGTTATATCAACTATGATTATCCTTATCACTTTTTTTTCTTTAAAGAGGTTTTTGCCTTAGGGCTGGAGAGAAAGATGAGGCAGTGAGAGGGAAGTGAGAAATCCCCCCCCCCCCAGGGGGATTGGCCATGCCGCAATCCCTTCTCCTCCATTCTTCTCCTGGGATCTTGTACACACACACACACACACATGCCTGGTGTGAGTTTCAGGTCACTGGATTCGGGACTCAAACAGCAGTTGGCCATGTGGGAGTTCAATAATATAACCATTACGCATCTGCTGGTCCCTCCTTATCATTTCAAAATTCTATTTCTTAGGCATTTGATCTTTCTATTGGTGAGTCTCATACCCTTCAGAAACTTTTTGTTAAGTTTCTGGGAGTGGCTGTCAACTGAGCCTTCTGCTGAAAACAACCTGAAATGGTGATTAAAGTACAGAAGTTTTGTGGAGAAAGAGTAAATCCATTTGAAAATTCACATTACACTAAATTTATATCACAGTTTATTAGCATAGAGACTAAAACCTACTTTTTAAGGTAATGGGTATAAATGCTTTAAAGATAGTTTCAGAAATAGATCATCAAACAGTATTTCTGTTTTTGTATTTTACACTTGTTAATGTATTTTACACTTACTCTGCCTTTGCTGAAGATTCTTATTTTGAGAGTGCTAAGTGTTAATAATCTTTACATATTGTTGACAGAGAAAACAGCAAACTCCCAAAGAGAAATTCTACCTATGATGAAGTGCCTACTCTCTAGGTTTTGGAGAATCCTTGAAGAGAAAGTGTCCCCCAAATTTCTATAGAGTTAACTAGCAATAGACAAAGAACTTGGCAGTGCTATTCTGATTCTTCCATCAAGATCTTATGAGGCTGGCCTCATAAAATAAGCCTGTGTTCTTAGTACAGATATTTTATTACTTACATAAATAAGACCAAAACATATTTATTAAGCGCCAGCACTTATCAATGTTTTTAAGACAAATACCTATCCTGAGAATTGTGATACAGAGCCAGACATAACATATGCTGTATATTGAGTTATCAGAAAAGTCATGACGCTTTTTTCATTAGCAAAAAAATACGTCATGACTTTTCCAACAACCCAATGTATACCTTTAATTTTCTTGCACTTAAACAACTATGTTTTTTGTCCTTTATTGAACATAAGCCTGTATATCTCTTATTGCCATATACTATGTGTCATACATTGTTCTAAACAAACTGTAAACACCAACACACCTAATTCTTAGAACCACCTGAAGAGATAGGTACTGTTCTTGTATCTGCTTTTTTTGCAGAGGATACCGAGGACAGCAAGAGAGTAAGCAACTTGCCCATTATCACCCTGCTCACAAGAGGCAGAGCTAGAATGAGGACCAGCTCCAGGGTTTATGCTCTCACCTGCTGTCCTCTGCTAACTCTCAAGTAGAATTTTTTTTCAGGATTCAATTTATATTCTTTGAGTTATGAGTGAGAGAAAGGGAAAAAAAATGATGCTTTATAAATAGAAAATTACTTTTTCAATCACTGGGAATTTCTTGAATAATTAGTTGCTTTTCCTGTGGGAAATCAAAGTGTACAGATTTGGGGTAGGTGGCATAATTACTGATTATGGTGGAGGTGGGTAGATGTAGAAATTGAACACTTTAATGAAGGCAATGGGGTCTGTTCAGAAAGACCTACAGTAAAAAGGGAAATACGTTTTGTAATTTTTAAATGTAAATTTTGTTGGGCCAGTAGGTGGCATGGTGGTTAAGGTGCTGGATTCCCACATGACTGACCATGATTTGAGTCTTGAGTCCTAGATCTGGAGGCTTGAAAAATCATGCCAGGTGTGTGTGCCCAAAATTCCAAGAGCAGAATGGAGGAGAATGGATTGTGGCATGGCCAACCACCTGGGGTGTGATTTTTCACTTGCCCTCTCTTTCTCTCTCTCTTTGGTGAGCACAGGTACCCTATAGCAAAAACTAAGGAAAGGAAAAAAAAAAGAATTTTGTGACTATATGGAACTCAAAATTCTTTCTTCTATTCTTATTACTCAGGAAGTAGATAAAAGCATGGATTTTCATTTACTGCTTTAGAATATAATATGTTAGTGCTGGGTTATGTTAATGATGGTTTCGCTATATTAGAGAAGTAGATGGTAGTTGAATATTTTATTCAATAAAACTGATTAGAGTGCTGATTACATTTGTTTCATTAAATTAGAAGATCTCTTTCCATCGTAGGATTGTCTGGGCCCCCTGGTGCTGGAAAATCAACTTTTATAGAATATTTTGGAAAAATGCTCACTGAGAGAGGGCACAAATTATCTGTATTAGCTGTCGACCCTTCTTCTTGTACTAGTGGTGGTGAGTATGGCTGACTCTCTTAAATTGCAGACCCAGTGGGGGCCTCTCTGTTACACATCAGTGGGACTTTGCACAGCTAGGTGACCTCTAACTGCCAGCTGAGTTTGGTCTAACTGAGGAAGGGAGTTCTACTAGATGAGGTGGGAACTGATAAAGGTAGTTTGAAAGCATTGGACTTGGCAGAGGAGGCCAGCTGGTGAGTAGCTCAGTGGGTGCTTAGAGAACTGAGAGATCAGGTGCCAGAAGTTGGAGATGATCAAAGGCAAACATTAGCCCTTTGGCTCTCAGGACTAAGGGCAGGCAACTCTTCTTACCTGTTG
Source organism: Tupaia belangeri chinensis (assembly GCF_000334495.1). NCBI lineage: Eukaryota > Metazoa > Chordata > Mammalia > Scandentia > Tupaiidae > Tupaia > Tupaia belangeri. The sequence continues at coordinate 2,046,220 of NW_006159562.1, read as the reverse complement.
TTTTCCTGGCTGCATCAGTAGCCATGCAGAAGGAAAACGGATCCTTACTTATTATTGTAGCATCTCTTAAGCTGTTTATAACTTGTCACCTGTTATATTATATTCAGTAAACAGACAGCTCTTAGAGGGATCACGTAGTATATTGCTCTTCCCCCTACTCAGTATAGTGTGTGGTTGCACAGAATGATTGGACTGTCAATTTGATCAGTTGCTAATTAGAGGTCGTGAAGTCACTCAAAGTTTGATTTGTAGCTCTTTAGAAATAAAACGAATATAAACTTAGCTCCCCAAAGGATCCTTTAAAGAAAATATAAAGCATACACATGAATATCTTTACCCTTCTTTATTAGTTAAGCTTCTCATATAGCAGTTATGCACTTCACAGGCATTTGAATGCCTACTATAGGCAAGGCATTGTGTGTGGGAGGTACTGTGTTGTATTATGATGAATAAGACACATGGTGCTTTATGTTCTATGAAGGTAACATGAGTGAACATAAGCCATAACAATCTAATGTGTGTTATGAAGGGTCAATACAGGGTGCCTGTGGAAGTGTTTGATTTATACACTGTGGTGTACTGTGGACTTAATGCCAAAAATTAAAAAACGTTAGTGTAAATTGTATATTAGGGACCTTAGATCAATAGAGAGGTGAACAGCAGTTCCTATCCCCAACCCCATCAAGAAATCTGGCTTAGGGGCCAGTCCCATGGGGTAGTAGTTAAGGAGGCTGGATCCCCCATGGCTGACTGTGTAGTTTGAATCCTGGCCCTAGCAGCTTGAGAAGTACACTGGGCATATGTGCATATGTGCCATGAATTTCAACAGGATAGAGAAATGGAGGAGAAGGGATTGTGGTATGATCATGCCCAATTTGGGTGTGCTTTTTCCTTCTCACTCCCTGTGTCACTTTCTTGTAAGCACACATGCCCTCTGTCAAAAAAATGAAAATTGAAAATGAAATCTTGCTTGGAACATTCAATTTTTAATTCACTATAATAAAAAGTTAACTGTAAAATAAGATCTATACTCAAAGAGTTCAAGATTAAATCTATGACGGGAACCAGCAGTTAGCGTAATGGCTATGTCGCTGGACTCCCATGTAGTCAACCGTGGTTCGCATCCTGGACCCGGTGGTTTAAAACTCACGCCAGGCGCGTGTGCGTGTGTGCCTAAGATCCCGAGAGGAGAATGGAGGCGAAGGGATTGCGGCGTGACCATCCCCCTTAGGGGGTGATTTCTCACTTTCTGTCTCTATGTCTCTTTCTGTCTGTCTGGCGAGCACACGTGCCCTATAGCGAAAACCTCTCCAAAAAAAAAGATTATATCTATGTCAATGTGTTGTTCAATGTATGTACAGTCTAAGAACTTTGTTAAAGGTAAACACCTTGACAAAAAAGCTATTTTTGGTAAGTGGCCCTCACTTTTATATAGGTGAGAAGGCCTTTTCCCCTCCACTTTCATAATATTCTAGAGTGCCGCAATAGAAAAAGAAAATATAGCTTGAGATAATAGCAGGTGGCAGAAATTATGTCATTAGTCTGTGATAAAAGTTGCACAGTTGTGTGGCTCCTCACTTTCCCGAGCAAAATATGAAGGTCTCTTTCTTAGTTAAAAAATACATAGACTTTGAAAGAAACAAATACACAAGGTTAAACAGGACCCTTTAAATATGAATTTCTATGTATTACAACAGGACATATATTTGAAAACTAACCTTACTTTAAAGTAAGCATTATTATTATTTTATCTAAAATCCTAATTGTGCTTGGATCACAGACTCTCTGCCATAGCTTTGAGGACCTTCTCCCCCTTCCCTAAGGGTCTGCAACTAACAGTTTTGGATTCACTGGTCAAGACAATCATATGGCAGAATAATTTCTTAATGTTTAGTTTGATAAAATACATAGGATAATAATTTAAAGTATAAACTTTGTTAGATTGTTGACCTACACAAAGATGATTTCATGCAGAAAATTACTTTGGAAAAGACTTTTATGTGATTAAAATAAGATAGCTCAGATCTGTTATAGGTATATGGTCTAGAATTAGAACCTATGAGAAAAAGACTCTAAATTGGGATCATAAGGGAAAAGAGCACATCTTTAAGGAACATCTTAATCTTCAGCAATTTTAGGTGGAAAAAATTAGCTGTTAAGCCAAGTGACAATCAATATTCAGAACAGCATCGAATGTTATTAGGTGGCTAGAAGAAAGTAGTTAAAGGTAACAGTTGTTCTAGGGCTTTCAGTCTTCTGGAATTTATAAGCATTGATGTTAGATAAACATATTACAGTAAACTCTACAACATAACCAGTGCCATTCCACGGAGGTGAAGTTGAGTGCCTGCTGCAAGTACTTTGTGAAGATTCAGCGTACAGTAGATGCAAGGCACAGTGCTGTAGGTGAGGAACTTAAAGCAGTTTCTCGACGTTGGCACTAGTGACAATGGGCAGACGATTGTTTGTTGTGGGCAGTGTCCTACGCATTGGAGGACTTAGCAGTATCCCTGGCCTCTATCCAGTAGATGCTAGTAGCACCCCCACCCCTCAGCTGTGGCAAGGAAATAAGTCTCCAGACATGGCCAGGTTTCCCCTGCAGGGCAAAGTTGCCCCTTGAGAACTGCTGTGTAAGAGAGATATGACCTATAGACATGAAAGCATAAAATACAGTGTATGCATAGCTTTCTGTCCTTTACTCAGCTTACACTGCGGTCACTGGAGGATCCACGATGTATTTATTTTTGTTGTTTTGCTTTGTTTTTGAATTAAATTTATATATACATATATGAATTTTGTATTTGATGTATGTTTTTGTAACTATTTGTATTTCAAAATTGTAAGAGTCAAAGCTACCTAAAATTCAAGTCCAGAGGTGAATCGTGAGTAAACATATAGTACAGTGAAAGCAATTAAACAATCAAGATTTCTAAGTATTAAGGGCTTAGAAACAATGATCTGGGTGGAAAGGGCAGCTGGTAGATAGTTGCATGGTATTTCCGTAGTTTTGAGAAAATAGCCTTTGTGCAAAGAAGAGAACAGGGAGTGGAGAGTGCTCATGGAGGCCATAGAAAAGCAAGGGACTCTGAAGTTCTCCTGTGCCCTCCAGGGATGCCGGCACAAATTGTAAAGCAGTTGTAGAAACCCAGAGATGGGCATGGGGTGAAAAAGTCCCAGAAAGACCATGGAAGAGTGAGGTGGGTAAGTTCTGTATTCCTGTTATTAACAATTTCGGGAGCATATTCCTGTATATAATTGCACTGGATTCTTCCAGTGGCTTATTTTACTTGTTATGTAGCTGAGGAAAGAGGTTCAAAAAGGTTAGGTGACCTCCCAAAACTGCACAGTGAGGAGTACCGGAGCCAGGATGCAGAGCCTGGGCCTGACACGTTATAGATTAGCGGTGAGAAGTCAGAAGAGATGCCTGTGGCTTGAGAGCACAGGGGAGGGGTGAGAGTAAACACAACACTGTGAGGGTGGCAGTAAAGAAACCGCCTGACTGGACTGGGATTGGTTTGAGGACTTGTGGAAGCTGAAACTGGATGAGTAAGATAGGACTGGGTTCTGAGGGCCTTCAGTGCTAGGCCGAAGGATCTAGATTGATCTCTGGCCAATGGGAAGCCATTACAGGTTTTGTGGGACTTAAAATGTTAAAAAGATTAATCTGGCATTATTATATACAATGAGTTGGAGTGAAACTCAAAAACAGGAAATATGGTTTGAGATTTTGAGAGTAATGGTATTAAGCACTTTTCCCAGGAAATGACTAATGAATAGTAGACCCTTACAGCTGTTCCCCATTTATAAACTGTAACTGTGTTTTAGGATCACTCTTAGGTGATAAAACCCGAATGACTGAGTTATCAAGAGATAGGAATGCATACATCAGACCATCTCCTACAAGAGGGACTTTAGGAGGTGTAACAAGGACCACAAATGAAGCCATTCTATTGTGTGAAGGAGGAGGATATGACATCATTCTTATTGAAACTGTGGGTGAGTGTGATACTCTGTTTTATAAAAGCAGTATTCCATTATAATGAATGCTATATCAAGATGACTGATAACTAATTTAATTTTGCTCATTCAGCAGATACTTGGTAAAGGCATAATTGTATACAAGATATTAGCCTAGACTCCATAGAAAATAAGAATATATAGGCTATAATTCCTTCCTTCAAAGGGCTTATCATTTAAAGAGCGAAAATAAACCAGTTATTTGTAACCGTTACACAAAGTGGTATATTATGCCAAAGGAGAACTATAAGCATTAGTGAAATGCTTGGTAAACAGTACTTTTATGCAACACCTATTTTGTTTAAGCACATTTCAGATATCTACTGTATTCACTAAGAAAATTAGTGTGTTGGGGACCAGCAGATGGCATAATGGTTATGTCACTGGACTCGGACATTCAAACCCACATTGTGGTTTGAATCTTGGACCTGGCAGCTTGAAACTAATGTCAGGCACATGTGCATGTGTGCCCAAGATCCCAAGAGGAGAATGGAGGAGAAGGGATCGTGGCGTGAAATCACCCCCAGAAGTGATTTCTTGCTTTTTCCCCTCTTTCTGTCTCTTGGGTGAGTATATGTGCCATATAGCAAAGAAATTCCTCTTAGGAAAAAAAAAAAGAGAGAGAAAGAGAGCAAGAGAAAGAAAATTATATATTGGATTGTCAGAAAAGTCATAATGTATTTTTACATAGAATAACTTAGAAAAATACATCATGGAGACCAGCAGTTGGTGTAATGGTTATGTCACTGGACGACCATGTAGTCAACCGTAGTACGAGTCCTGGACCTGGTGGCTTAAACTCACACCAGGTGTGTACGTGGGTGCCCAAGATCTCGAGAGGAGAAGGAATTATGACATGGCCATAACCCTCGGGGTGGTTTCTCGCTTTCTGTCTCTCTCTGTCTTTCTGGCGAGCGCATGCACCCTATAGCAAAAATCTCTCCAAAATAAGAAGAAAAATACATCATGGCTTTTCCTACAACCCATGTTAGCAGGTGCCTTTTAAACAGGTCCATGTTTTATTTCATTCTTATAGTCTTTCCCATAGTTATATGCGATGAAGATAGTGGAACGGAAATCCTAAGAAATTGACATTCTTATGGAAATACAGTCTGTTTTATTACCATAATTGATAAGTAGAAAATGTACTCAGAGAAAGAGAGAGAGAGAGAGAAAGCAAGAAATCACCACCCCCCCAGGGGGGATGGCCACGCCGCAATCCCTTCTCTTCCATTCTCCTTTTGGGACCCTGGGCATGCACACACGCCTGGCATGAGTTTAAGCCACTGGCTCCAGGACTCATGGTTGACTACATGGGAGTCCAGTGACATAGCCGTCAAGCCATCTGCTGGTCCCGAAACTCTACCATTTGAAGACGAAGGAAGAGCTGCCTGGATGGTAGCAGTAGAATTAAAGGGAAGGGTTCCATAAAAACCAAGTGTATTCCCTGGCAGTCATATTTAGCTGCTGTCTCAGACACTGGAAATGACAGTGGCCCTCCAAGAAAGAGGTTATTTTCTCATATATAAAAAAAAGCCCTAGGCAGGCAGTGCAGAGCAGGTATGGTGCTTCTGCGTACCCTCTATGACACTGAATTCTCTGTCTGCTCACTGTTCTTAGCACTTGGTTTCCATCTTCAAGGCTGTTCTTGTTTAAAGGAGGGCTGACAGAGCTCACCTGTCACTTCTGTGTTTCTAGCAGAAGGAAGAGGGAGAAGTAAGGAAGCAGGAAAGGGATAGGCAGGGAGTTGTACCTCCTATCTGGGTTAGCCATCTTTAAAGAGGTTTCCTGGACACCCCATCTAGTGGCTTTTGCTTTCGCTCACTGAGCATCTCTAGCTGAAAGGGGACCTCACCAGTGTGGCCTTAGCTGGCACACTGAGGCTCCTGCTAATGTTTGGGTAAGGAAGTAAAGAAGAAAAGATATTGAAAAAGCAACTAGAAGTCTCCACCTCACCAAAGTAGGAGAAAGTTCCAAAGGAGTTTTAGTGGAGCAGGGCCTGTGAAAACCAGATTTAAGTGGGTCGCGATTAGTGTTAAGTGGAGACAGTGTAAATTACCTTTTTCTAGAAGCCTAACTGTAAAGAGAAACTGAGAGATAGGTGATTGTTGGAGAAGATTGTGAGGTGTTGCCTTGTTTTTATGTTGTTTTGTATGGTTTTAATTAAGATGGGAGAGACTTGACTTGAGCACAATTTATGTAGTATGCCGAGGAACAGGAGCCTTTAAACAAAGGAGAGGTTAAAGAGAAAGAAGAGTGAGGGCCCAGAGGAAGTGGAAAGGATGAGAGTCTCATCTCCAGCCAGTATTTCTTACAGAGACTGCAGAGGAGGCAGTAAGGCGGAGTTTGCATTTCTGTTCAGCTATGGAGAGGGAGAAGGTGAGAAGGTACTTGCCTTCATTTCCTCTGTGAAGTAGGTGGCCTGGTCATCATCAAGGGGATTATGGGAGCATAGATGTTTGTAATTGCTGTTTGAGAAATGGGGCACTTAGGGAACCGCTTTCCCCAGACAGTGAGGAAGGTGTAATAGATGAGCCTATAGCACTGTTGAGCCATTTTTCCACAAGTTTATAGAGTAGAGGACATGTTTGGTTGATTGATCTCTGATTGGGGGTATGCGGGGCAGGGATAAGGATGAGACCAAAAAAAAGACAAAATGAAAGTATGGGCAGGCCTGGTGTCCAGAGTCACTGTGTTCAAGCTGCCCACTGAGAAACAGAGCCAAGAAAGCTGTGAGAGGAGGAGAGAATGGAGGTCTCTGTGTTCTCCAGTCAAGGAGTGAGTCTAGTGGGGATAAAGGAAAGAGGGAGATGGAAGGATAAGCATTATGCCCAGAGGGTCAGATAGGGACATTTAATACATTCTTCAGAGGTTTAAAGGGTGACCAGGAGTACAAGTGAATGAAGCAAATGACGGTCAATGTCACTGAGAAAGTCTAATTGGGAATATTTTAGGATATAGTTGTGATTGCTTTAGGACATGTTGTGATTTGAACTTTCAGGTGTGGGGCAGTCGGAGTTTGCTGTTGCTGACATGGTTGACATGTTCGTTTTACTGCTGCCGCCAGCAGGAGGAGATGAATTACAGGTAATTATTTCTATTCCCTTTCCCCTCAAAATACAAAATATATCTTTCTGAAAGTACCAATTTCCAGTGTTGTGCTTTTGTAAATTAGGTTAAAAATAGTGTAGAGAAAGAAGCATCATTCACGTCGGTTGAAATACCTCAGTCAGAGGCAAATTCTCTGATTTTTTTCTCAACTGAGATAGAATATATGACCTCAAGCTAAATCTCATAACTTTAGTTTTTCTGCCTGTAACACTGGAGGAAGACAGGGTGGCTCAGCTAGAAGAGACCCCCGCTGAGTGGGTGTTTATAGTGCACCTGGCACCAAAGGCATCACTTGTTTTGACTGGTTCCCACCGTGACAGTTCATCTATTGTACAGCAGGAGCCGTACTCTGCTCCTGCAATGCGCTTCTGGCACTAACTACCCAGAGTCAGTGCAGAATTCACAGGGTGCAGGCATCACCCTCCACAAGCCTTCTCTCTTCAGACACCACTGCATGCTCGGGGCTTCCCTGCCACCCACACCTCTGACCAGCTGGCTGCAAATTCATGGGGTTCCCAGGTCTGCCCCTTAGGTTCCCAGATCTGACAGAATGACTCAGAGAACTTGAGAAAGCACTATATTACAATTACAGTTTTATTATTAAAAGACACTAACCAGGACCAGCCAAATGAGACACAAGGAGAGGTCTGGGAGAGTCCCAAATGTGAAGTTGGTGTGTCCTCAGGACACATTTCTCTCCTGCTTACTGATGTGTGTCACCAACCAGGTATACTTCCCTGAGTTTTTGGTGTTCCAAGGGTTTGTTTTTCTGTTTTGTTTTTGGAGTTTTATTATGTGGGTATCACTGATTATACCATTGGGCTTATAACTAAGCCCAATCTCCATCTCCCATCCTCTCCCCAAGAGGTTGGGCTGATAACGTGTCCTCCAGCCCACTCCAGTCGGTGAGGTGGTCAGCCTCCCATCCTGGGTGATCTCACTGCACAAACTCAGGTGCATTCCCAGGCACCTGAGACACTCTGATCTCTCAAGAACTCCAAGGGTTTAGGGACCAGCAGTTAGCATAATGGCTATGTCACTGGACTCCCATGTACTTGACTGCAGTTCGAGTCTCGGACCTGGTGGCTTAAACTCACGCTGGGCGCATGTGCGTGCGTGCCCAAGATCCCAAGGGGAGAATGGAGGAGAAGGGATTGTGGTGTGGCCATCTCCCCTGGGGAGTAATTTCTCGCTTTCTGTCTCTCTCTCTCTGTCTTTCTGGCAAGTGTATGCATCCTATAGCAAAAACCTCTCCAAAAAAAAAGAAAAACTCCAAGGGTTTAGAGGTTTCCTCACAGAAACTTAAACAAAGACCAGGCAGATTCTTTATCATGTAACATTTTCCTTCAATTTTATGATTCTAAAAAATAATAATAGCCTATGGATGCTGTGATTTAGAGACATTAGCTATTGGAATTTAATAATTGACGGTTCTGTTTTAAAGTATTTGGAAGTAAATGTTACCCTTAGCTGGCAAAAAACTATTTCCCAAATAAGGTTTGCCCTTCAGATTTCATCCGTTACTTACAGTATTTTTATACAGCATAATTTGAATCAAGAGATTAAGGCATTATTTTAGCCACCAGGTTATTTTCTTCAGATGCAAATGGAAAAGAACACGCTGTGTGTATTTAAGGAAATGTTCAGTGACTTTGTTTCTGGAAATGCAGATATTAATGGTATGTGTGTTTTCTTTTTAAGCATGTAACGATGGCTGACTTTGCATCCTGCAGTGTTAGCACATGAAAAGTGACTCTATCATGAGATACCGTGAACTGTGTCCTGCCACTCATTCATGTTGTGTAATGATGAGATATTTACTCTAATTCTGAATGTATTCGAACAAGGAGGAGGTATTACAGGTGGCTTCCATGACCCCGAGAGCCAATGCTTTTGAGTAATTTCTGTCGAATAATTGTGATTTCTGGCCCCCAGGACTTAGGAAGAGGCAGAGAGAAAATGAGCTAAATGCAGTGTATGACTTTCAAAATCTAAACATTGGCTAGTTTTTTCATTTCGTTGCTGGCTGTGATTATATGAAATGCTTTTATAAATCAGTTTCTTTCCTTTTTCTCTTTAGGGTATCAAAAGGGGTATAATTGAGATGGCAGATCTGGTGGCTATAACTAAATCTGATGGAGACTTGATTGTGCCAGCTCGAAGGATACAGGCCGAGTATGTGAGCGCGCTGAAATTACTCCGCAAGCGTTCAGAAGTCTGGAGACCAAAGGTGAGCCTGCATCGCATTCTACATTTTTCACCCCGAGTAGACTGTACGTTTGCAGAGAATGAAAGTCCCAGGCTAGACATATAATCAATCTTTGCTTGTATGTGAAGATTACAGTTTTAAAAATTATGACAAAGCTAGAGTGTATGGTCATGATTTTAAATACAATCCTTCAACCTGTAGATGTCAAAAACTAGATGTGAGGTGATAGATTACGTTGTTCAATGCTTGATTTGAGCCATGTGAACATGATAGCAAATCCATTCAAAAGGAACCATCCTTAAGATTATAGAGGATTCATGACCAGATGATCTGTGTTGAAATTTGAGTGAGAAAAGGCTGGTGATGTAATAACTTCCATTCCCGTTTTGCCTTGTTGGGTGCTGTTTTCAATAAGGAAAAAAAAAAAACAAACCCTATAATACATGATACAGTAATATTGATGTGGGCAGCTTTATCTGCAGGAGGACATGGGGCTATTAAAAATCAGCTGTGGTCATTATAATGGGAACACTGGTGACTTATTTTACTGCCAGCTCCCTGTTTCACCCAATCATGTTGTCTATCTCTGTCTGGAGCCTTCTCTTACATGCACGTGCCAGGTGCTCAGCTCTGAAGACTTGCTGAATCAAACAGATTTGACAGAAAGAATGGGGCTATTTTTTCAACCTCACTTCATTTTCTGGCACTGAGGCCTCAGGGAAACCTACTTAGCTTTGCCCTCTCATCCTGTGACTCTCACAAGCACTCCACGAGGCCCCCACAGTCTGAGCAATGCTACGTCAAAATAAGTCACTGGGCTAAATAATCTGACCTTGAGTCATTGTCTTAGTTCTGCTCTGCACTTAGTCATCCTAGCTACATTATATCAGTGTATTGACTTCAACGCAGCCATGAGAGCTCATTTTTGTCACCTGCCAGTTTCCATAGACTGTAAGAATCAATTGGCAAATGTTAGGGTCCCCGTGAAAATGTTTTCTATCATCTTAAGTCAAATGGTCTGATTCTTTCCTTTTTAATAGGTAATTCGCATTTCTGCCAGAAGTGGAGAGGGGATCACTGAAATGTGGGGTAAAATGAAGGAATTCCAAGACCTCATGCTGGCCAGCGGGGAGCTGGCTGCCAAGCGGAGGAAGCAGCAGAAAGTTTGGATGTGGAATCTCATTCAGGAAAGTGTATTAGAACATTTCAGGACCCACCCCACAGTTCAGGAACAGATTCCTCTTCTGGAAAAAAAGGTTCTCAGTGGGGCCCTGTCCCCAGGACTAGCAGCAGACTTCTTGTTGAAAGCTTTTAAGAGCAGAGACCAATAAAATTTATCCTATACAATAATTATATATGGTTTCATAAAATATTTTAATATTAAAAAAATCACTTGTATGTTTGTATTTCCAGCAATTCCATTTGTAGTGCCCTGTAGTGCCCTGAACCATACTTGGAAAACTTGAAGGAAGTTAGACACAGATGGCAAAGCTAAGGCAGTCTGGCAGTACTTGTAAGGTACCTGTTATATGTCACTGATTTCCATTGCTTTTTATTTATATACGCTGGCATAGTGGCTTGCAGGATAATTTTTTCTCCTTAGGGCCAGAGAAAGTTGAGGAAGACAGAAAAGATCATATACCTTAAAATGCTTGTCCTGATTCTGTATTTTCTGAATTTCCAGAGAAAATATAAGCAGTGGTAACTATATTTTTGAAGTCTATAGGCCAGATTATGGTAGATTTCTAAGAGGTGAAAATCCTAATTGACACTTAGTGTGCCAGACTATTCCCGAAAGTCCTGAAGAGGTCACGTATATGAGTAACAAAACGGCTGGGGTGATAGAATGATGTGGACACAATTGTAAAGTCTCCTCAACTGGACTTGAAGAACCCCTATGAGTAGTAGGTAACAGAGCCAAAAGGGAACTGGGAATATCAGCTTATGTGGTGATTAATCCCCAGGAGTTGAGTAAGGCACTAGCAGATGGAGTAATGGTTACATCCCTGGATTCCCAGGTAGCCGACCGTAGTTTAAGTCCCTGACCCGGCAGCCTAAAACTTACACCAGGGGCATGCACTTGTGTGCCCAAGATCCTGAAAGGAGAATGGAGGAGAAGGGATTGCAGCATGGTCATCCCCCTGTTGGCGGTGATTTCTCACTTTCTGTCTCTTTGTCTCTGTGGAAGCGCATATGCCCTTTAGCAAAAATCCCTCCAACGCCTCCCAAAAAAAGAGTTGGAGTAAGCTACCAGAAGACCCAGGTGAGGTCAGAATGATTCAGGAATTGTTCAGTTTGAAGGTCAACAGAGGCTTTTGCTTCTCTTCAATGAGTCAAAATGCATTGATATTTAACTGAAAACTTGATATGGAAAGGTAATCTTGGGCAATTAATTTTGCTTAGTCATCTCAGCATCCTGCTGGAATGAGGTGAAGGCATATTCTACTTTAAGTAAGGCCAGACATATAATTAAATTAATGCTGCTTTTAACTAATCCAGAGGAAATCATGAGACCTCCTCCTCAAAGTTTTGTAACATGGCTCATCTTGAGGTGTAGATGTTATTTTGTAGAGAAGTGTCTAAGGATGATTGTAAAGCCATTTATCAGACTCATTCTTACATGCTAAATCTTTTTGTATATGAAACTCAACTATTTCAAAGATCAACATTCTCTTATTAACAAAGTCATAATTAATACATATGCTCAGATTTTACTGACTCAGGATTCCATCATATCATACAGGATCTCATTCCCCTGAAGTCTTCTCTTCAAGTATGTTTGAAAGTCTTCAGGTGGGGACCAGCAAGTGGAGTAATGGTTTTGTCACTGGACTCCCATGTAGTCAACTGCGGTTCGAGTCCTGGACCTGGTGGCTTGAAACTCATGCCAGGTGTGTGTGCTTGCTTGCCCAAAACCCTTAGAGGAGAATGGAGGAGAAGGGATCATGACGTGGTCCATGTGGGGAGTAAATTCTTACTTTCTGTCTCCCTGTCTCTGGTGAGTGCATGTGCCCCATAGCCAAAAATCTCTTTAAAATTTTTAAAAAGTCTTGAGGTATTTATTTCCCACTGACCTACAGACAAGTTCACACTCAGGTGTAGCCTATTCCTGTCAGGCTTCTGTTGGACCTTTGTGGTTCCTGCTGCCGCTGTTCCTGTAGAATGTTGCCTGCTCACGTGGTCTTTGGTCACCAGAAGAGTACCGTGTTCTCAGACCAGACATCCTTGCCTCTCTTCCCTTAGGGGCCAGTCTATTGAGCTGGGATAGGAACCAACTATCACCCCATCTCATTGTCTTTACCCCTCCTGTTTCTAACGCAAGGACCTACATATGTGATCTCAGCAGAGAGCATCTCTCACACTAGCCCGCTTCTTAAAATGCACATCAACTGCAAGTGATGCCTGGGTAGTGGGCAGTTCTTTATTTTCTGTATCACCCTATTTGTGTCATGATCTCCCAGTGTCACATATACATGCACACACACACACATGCACAGACATCACACACACATATATGTAGATGACTGCTAATTCTGTCAACAGTTCTCAAAACGGATTTTGTCACCTCCATTTTACAGAAAGAAGTTGAGCATAAGGGATATTAAGAAATTAATCGAAGTAGGACAACAGGTGACATGGTGATTTAAGTTGCTAGACTCTCAACGTGTTGGACTGTGGATCAAGTCCTGGACCTGGTGGCTTGAAACACACCAGGCATGTATGTGTACATGCCCAAAATCCAAGAAGAGAATGGAGGAGAAGGGATTGTAGCATGGCCATCCCCCCAGGAATGTGATTTCTCACTTTCTGTCTCTTTATCTCTCTCTGTCTCTGGCAAGTGCATGCGCCCTATAGCAAAAATCTTTAAAAAAAAAAAAAGAAAAAGAAAAGAAATTAACCTAAATTTACCATTCCTAAATGTGATGCATAATGTACATTAGATTTGAACAGTGCTATTTCCCAAGTTGTTCAAAGTACTTTGTGAACTTTATTTAAAATAATTAAAATGTTTCCAGAGAGAGAGAAAATGAGAAAATATGCCCCATGGGGCATGGTCACACCGCAGTCCCTTCTTCATTTCTCCCTTCTTTCTGGATTTCGGACAGGCACACACATACACACAGCATGTTTTTCAAGTTGCCAAGTCCGACCTTGAACTACACAGCCATGTAGAATCTGGCCACCTTAACCACCATGCCCCATTTCATTCTTTTATAAGGTAGTTCAATGATAGATATTAGCTTCATTTATGGCTACTTCTGTGGTGTAGAGTAGGCTCTGTACATAATTCAAGTAGTAAGAAACTGCTCAGTGTTTTACCTAACAGTTTCTGTATTAACCAGGAATCTTGGCTATAAGTGACAGAAATCGACTAGCATGGGCAAAAACGAGGGAAGAGCAGACTTCAAGAACACAGATGATGCCAAGATCTCCCCTTCGTCTTTCTTCCTCTCTGTGTGCTGATTTCATTCTCCCAGGTTCCTCTACGTAGCTGGAGATGGAGCCCCAGTAGCACTTAGATCCAGTGGGGAACTTCCTCTGTCTCACAGACCCGATTCTGAAGGTCTGAAGGGAGCACTCGGGTTGCCTGCCTGACAGCTCATCTTCCTAGCCAGGACCTTGGGGCTCTATGATTAATTAGAAACACTTGGAGTTGGAGGAAGATCAGCTCATCAAAATAAGCAAGTTGATAATCACAGAATAAAGTAGGATGCCAAGCAACAAAACAAATGTTTACTACAGATGTTTTAATCTGTTTTGGAGTGAGGTGAGATATTTTATAAATGTTATCAATGTGTTACATTAAAAGATGTGAACATGGGACCAGCAGTTAGCGTAATGGCTATGTCGCTGGACGCCCATGTAGTCGACTGCGGTTCGAGTCCCGGACCCGGTGGCTTGAAACACACGAGGTGCATGTGTGTGCATGCCCAAGATCCCGAGAGGAGAATGGAGGAGAAGGGATTGTGGCATGGCCATCCCCCCTGTGGGGCGATTTCTTGCTTTCTGTCTCTCTCTGTCTGGTGCTCACACACCCTGTAGCAAAAACCTCTCCCCCCCCAAAAAAAGGATGGGAATATCATGAAAAGGTTTAATTACCTAATGATTGGTAATATACCAACATGAGATTCATATAGTCAACAGTTGCATATTTGTACTTATGTGGCTATCTCACTCTTATTTATTGGAAATATTCTTCCCCGACCAGTTTTAGAATTCCCCTACACTATGTTATTATTTGATGCATCTGTAAACAAGAAAAGATAGTCTAAAGAGCAACAATTTAAAGAAACATAGTATCTTTTAGGTGTTATTTCTTTCCTGTCTAGCTGATTAGTAGAAGATTTTAAAGTTATTTTATCTTAACCACCCATTTCATACAGTTGAAAAAGCTGTGACTTATGATAGGACAATCAGTTTTAGACACAGGTCTTTTGATTGCGTGGTTGACATACTCAAGCCTATTCAGAAGATACATTTATTCTTTCATCCATTTTTGTCTTTTATTTTTAATTGCCAGAGGATGTATGCATTCACCCGAGAGAGAGAGAGAGAGAGAGGGAGCGAGCGAGCGAGCATCCCCACACATACAATGACATGTGGTCGTGCCACATCCTTTTTCTTCCATTTCCCCTTCCTGTCAGGATTTTGGTCAGACACACCTGTGCTCAGCATTTTTTTTCAAGTCACCAGGATGGGGATTGAAACTGCAGTTGGCCATGTGAGGGATCTAGCTCCCTATACAGGACTTCACTGCTGTTATTGGGCTAGTCCAGATTTATTTTACATACGGAGACTCTCATGAAAATCCAAGACAGAATAAAAGATTAGCCTTCAAGAATGAAGGCAACAACAACTTCCATTTAAAACTTTGACAAGTAACTTGAAAATCATTATTCCCATCACTACAAGAGAAAGGTGGGCAAACTTAAAATAGTGACTTTTCTTGGACCCACAGAAAAACCACCACCCTGAAATCTGGAGAGACAAGTGCATCCAGAGAGTGACAGCCAGGATCTGCTTGCTTGAAGCAGAGACTAGCAGAGCCGTGAACTGGTAGGAACATTTTAAGTAATTGTTTTGTAGACTGGCTGGAGGATGTGTGGACTAGTGTGAAATTGAGAAATTCCAAGAGTCTGCAGTGCCAGGGGAGTCCCTGCACTTTCATGGACTTAGCTCCAGGAACCAGTAACCTTGTCACAATGAAGAGCCAAGGGAATGGGGGGACCCTCCTGACTAGCAGGAGGAGGGGCTTTTTTAATAAACCCAGATCCTTCTCCACAAGGCCTGCTCTAGAGGAAAAAAGATATTGTCCAAGGCTTATCCCAGCCTGGGTAAGGGGACCTTTCCTACTCCATTCCTGACTGGCATTTTTCTCTTACCAAGTAGGGAGGGGAACATATTGGGTTGTCAGGAAAGCCATAATGCATTTTTGCATAGGAAGACAGAAAAAATATGTCATGACTTTTCCAACAATCCTATAGTTAACGAGTCAGGGATTTGAAGGAATAGATTGGAATTTCTGTAACCAGTGAATAGGGAAGGGAATGAGAATGGGAGGAAGCTATACCATTGGCAAAACACTTGTGAAGGTCATAGCCCAGAAACAATGGACCAGTTATAAGACTGATATTTTTAAATTATTTTTTTAAACATTCCATCACTATCCATTATTTGGCTTGTAAAGAGAATTTCTTCAACATGAAATAAACCTCAGACCATTCCTGTTGAGAATATTATACTCGTTATCATCAATAGGTAATAAACCATTTCTGTGTCCCACAAATGTCTTGCCTCTCTATTTTTAATCCCTGATTTCCTTCCCTATACTCTTCCCCTCTCCCAACCTCCTTCTGCACTGTCTCCAGTGTCCACAACTATTTTCACTGTTTTTATGTCCCCCAATCTTTCAGTCTCTACCATAGAATGTGGGCAGTCAGTATATATTAAGTGGAGACATATAATGTCTCTCTTTCATAGCGTGACTTGCTTCACTCAGCAATAAATTCCATATTCGACCACTTTCTATCAAATGCGAGGGTCACAAGACTGATATTCAATCATAAGAGTATAGAATGCTCCTCTCCTTTACACTTTACCACCATACCAACAGAGGACTGGTATTATAACAAAGGGTTACAGTTGGAAGAGCTGCAAGAAATAGACTCTTGAGAGGATTACCTAGGGAGGCCAAAAAGTCAAGAGAGGAGACAAAAACCTAGAGGAATGTGAAGCCCTTGGTTTCTACAGTTACTCCATACGTTAAATACCCAACTCCTAGCCAGGTTAAGATACATTCTCATACACACCAAAAGCCTGTTCACCTCGGTTCCTTCTACCCAATAAAATTTGTCCAGATTTCAACAAGAAATTACAAGGCATCCCAAAAAGCATGGAAGAAGAAAACAGTCTGAGGATTTATAAAGCAGTTACCAAAAGTAGACTCAAATATGGTACAGATGTTGGAATTATCAAATAGGGAATTTAAAATAACTTCAATGAATATGTTAAGGATTCTAATGGAAAAAAAAATGAGACAGCATGCAAGAACAGATGGGTAATGTAATCACAGAGAGAATGAAACTTCATGAAAGAATAAAAGGAAATTCTAGAAGTAAAAAGCACTAGTCAGAAATGAAGAATGCCTCAAAGGGCCCATTAGTAGACCCAACGTGGCCAACGTGGCCAAGGAAAATCATCAGTGAGCTTTGAGAATAGGCCATTAGAATTTTCACAGGTGGAAATGCAAGATAAAAAAGAGTGAAAAAACAACATTCAAGAATTGTGGGACAATTTCACAAAACATTCAAGTTATGAAATACTAGAAGAGTGAAAAGAATAGAATATTTGAAGTAATGATGCCTGAGAACTGTTCAGAATTACTGACAGATACCAAACCACAGATCCAGGAAACTCAAAGAACATTAAACAAGATAATCTTTGGAAGTGACAGAGATCACTGAGAGGAAATCTACAGATGGGTTTCCCAGAATCAGGTGCCCACCTCCATCTGTATTTCAAGAGATTGGGACATCACATGTAAATATGCAGAACAGTTTGTAAGGCACTTTTCCCAGAGGTCTGTGGGTGGTGAGGTAGTGATGAATACTTCACCTCAAAATACATAGTTAGACAAATGAGTTTGACAGACATGAGGCAATTTGCTTAAACAGCCAGTATATCTTAGACTCAAACCTACGTCTGCTAGCTACTTAATCAGTAATCTGCCTGTTACGTGAGTTAGAAATAGTGTGTTATGAAGATGTTTGGTGGGCAGGCTCTGTAACACAGTGGTTAAGCCCTCTGCTTTGGGAGCTGGATCCCACATGGCTGGCTGGTTCAAGTCCTGACCTCAGCAGCTTAAAAAACATGCCAGGTGCTTGTGTGCCCAATATCCTGACGGGATGGAGAAGTGGAGGAAAAGAATTACAGCATGACCATGTTCTTTTGGGAAGTGCTCACTCTTCCTTTCTCATGAATGTACATACCTTGTGGACAAAAAGAATTGTGTGTTGACCATATTTGTGTGTGTGTATGTATGTGGCAAAATAAATAGAAAGAAAAAAAACAAAAACAAAACAGAAATAACCCATAACATAAAATTAATGCTCCCAGTAATTTTCACGTAAGTACAGTTGTGTCACATGCACGTTATTGTGCAAAAGATCCCAACATGACTGAAACATTATACCTCCTACAGCTCCCTAGGTCCCCCTTGCAGCCCCTGACAACCACCATTCTGTTTTCTGTTTCTGTGAGTTTGACTTACTTTATTATATTATTATTCATTTCAGTTTTTGCTATAGGGTATATGTACTCACTGGAGAGAGAGAGAGAGAGAGAGAGAGAGAGAGAGAGAGAGAAAAGAGAAAGAGAGAAAGTGAGAATAGACTTAATTTTCACCCCCCAGGGGGTATGGCCATGCCACAGTTCCTTCTTCGCCATTCTTCTTTGGGTTTTGGGGCATGCACGCACATGCCCTTGGTTTGTTGCCCACCTTTAAATCAAACTTTTTATTTTGTTATGAAATTATAGACTTTTTTTTTTTTTTGGTGTGATAAAGCACATGTGTATACATGAGAAAAAGCATCCTCTACCAGGCCTTGTCATACTGCAGTTCCTTTCCGTCAGTCTTTTTTTTTTGTTTTTTTTTTAAGAATTATTTTATTTAACTTTTAAATTAATTTATTTATTTATATTTTTATTTGACCAGAGAGGGACAGAGTGGGTGGTGGGGCGGGGGGGGAAGTGAGAAAGCAAGCTGCCTGGTTCAGAACTCGAACTGCAGTTGGCCATGTGGGAATCCAGTGCCCTTAACAACCATGCCACCTGCCGGTCCCCCTTTTTCCCAGTCTTCTAGCTCACCATGATTCTGGGCATGTGCGCATATGCCCAACATGTTTTCAGGCTGACTGTCTTGGGGACTCAACCCACGGTCAGCATGTGATTTCCAAATATGTGGTCTGGTACACTACTAACTGCATTATGGGTCTGAGGCTCTTTATAGTCTGGATATTAACTCTTCATCAGATATATGGTTGGTGTATAAACTTTTAAATTATTCCTACTGTCCTATAAAGTTATCAGTCTGTTTTAGTTCCTGAGGTGTCATTGCTTGCTAGAAATCTGCTATCCATACTACATCATTATTTTGGACCAAGAATCTGAAAACTCATACCACATCTTTCTAAAAACCAGTGGTGTTACTGGTTCCAGAAACTTTCTTCCTGCTGGCTATTATCCCTTGGTGCTCTTGGAATAGTAGAAGATAAAGAGATCATTTTACTCAGTGATTCTTAGAACATTTTATTGTCCATTACACACCATTATTATTGTCATGGTTTGAATGGTGTCTCCCTCCCTGGGGGAAAAAAAAAAGATATGTTGAAATCCTAACCCTAAGTACCTTAGAATGTAAGGTAGTCTTATTTGAAAATAGGATTATTGATACCTAATTAGTTAGGATGAGCTCATACAGAAGTAGAGTGAGTCCCTAATCCAATGTGACTGGTGTCCTTATAAGAAGATGCCCATGTGACAGAGATGCCATGTAATGATGATGACAGAGATTAGAGTGACACAGCTACAAGTCAAAGAATGTCAAAAGTGGTCAGTAAACCGTGAGAAGCTAGAAGAAACAAGAAAGGAGTCCTCTACAGATTCTAGAGGGAACTTAGCCTCGCTCACATCTTCATTTCAGACTTCTGGCTCCAGAACTGTGAGATGACACATTTCTGTTGCCTTGAGCCACCTAGTCTGTGCTACTTTGTTCTGGGAGCCCTAAGAAATGAATGTAGTCATCAACCTTCTTTCTAAGCCAACTTACCAAAGATTTTATAACTACCCTCTCCAGCCACTGCTGCCCAAATAAGAAAATATTCTTCCCTCTCCCAATTTTGTCTTCCTTTAACACCTTGAAAACCCATCAAGCGAAAGGAGCATGTGAGATCACCGATGTTTCTCTTGTCAAGGCACTTTACTTCCTTCGATATTGCACCGTTTGTGCCATACCTTGGCATTGAACGCAGCATTGTGTTTTGAATACTCCAAAGACCTCAAGTTTACAAGTCTGGGAAGAGATTTAGGAAATTAAAGAGACATTCTAGGGACCAGTAGTTGGCGTAATGGCTATGTTGCTGGACTCCCATGTAGTCAACTATGGTTCAATCCCAGACCTGGTGGCTTAAACTCATGCTGGGCATGTACGCGTGGAGGAGAAGGAATTATGTCATGGCCTCCTCCCCCTCCCCCGAGGTGATTTCTCACTTTCTGTCTCTCTGTCTCTCTCTGGTAAGCACACACACCCTATAGCAAAAACCTCTCTCTCTCCAAAAAAAAAAAAAAAAAAAAATTCTAAAGCAGTTAACCATGAATAAAAAAGCCCCTAATGATACATATGGCCCACTCCAAACTATTCTGCCTGGAGTAGATAATGCTGGTGGCACCCAGAGAGTAAGGAAAGGGAAGAGACTATCAGAGGTTGTACCTTTATACAACTCTACAGTTCTAATCGACTTCCTGAAATGTGTATTAAGCTGCTCTAGCACTAAGCCCTATCTTATGGTATTTTCAGGACAAATTTTTAGTTCGAAATAATATGATCTTCATATTTTGCTGAAAAATTGCTCTGTGTATTTGTATCTTACTTGTATCTCAAAACAACAATAATAAGAGACACTTAAAATAGCTTACCTACTTCCCAGCATCCCAAAACTATACCCAATTAAATTTGTAAGCTCTTTATGTTGCCTTTTTACACAGTTCCCTCTTTAAACAGCTTATAATTAATCTAAGCTTTTGATTAAGCTTAAAACTAATCCTAAGCAGGGCAGCAGGAAGAAATACCACACATATAGCCAGTGTCATTCAAATGTATTTGTTAAAAGTAGACCAATACTGTGGGAAATAAATGGTGCTGTTCGGTGGTCCGAAGTAGATGCACAATAAATATTTATTGATTGAATGGATGAATGGACAAACCCCGAGCAGAGCTAATAGGTAGCCACAAAGAGGCAAAGCCACATATGGGACAGTCCTTTCAAAGAATGGCAAAGCAAAGGGCAGGAATATATGCAATTAACACAGTTCTCCAGAGAGCTCTGAAATCATTATTTGTCAGGATACCGCATTTCTGAAGGAAAAAACGCTGTGCATCCCTTGACTCAAAGTGTCTTCTGGTGTAACTCTGGAAATACAGAAAAAGATATTTAAATAGCTGTGCTCATTATAAACTTGCAGCCATGCAGACTGAATGTCCAAAGGGGACGGGTGAAGTGTTAACCTTGACAGTTCTAATGGTAGTCTTGCCATATTTCTTCCTGTGAATCCCTAAAGTTTTGGACCCCAAATCAGCACATAGTAAGATTTAGTGACAGAGAAAAGGGTGTAGAACTTGGATAGGCATTTGTCTAAGCCAGTAATATAGACAAACTCCCTTTGGCAAGTGAGAAGAAATGAAAGTAAGAGGATTTATCATTTGCTCTGTGGTCTCTGTTCACCACCATGCACATGTTGATCATTTTAACCACTTTATTTCCTGCCTTTTCCCTACCCCTACCTTAACCTTCAGGTAGAATTCAACTTGTTTAAAGCTGTGAGAAGTTTATTATTATTTATCTTCAAGCATTAGAGAATTGTAATCCACCAAGATTAAGTTTTCTTTAATGGATACTTTTTATAAGACTTCAGTTAGGGGATATGTCATGGATGATAGCTTCCTAGAATTTGTTCTCTTAGTTTGAGGGTTTTGCATGTTAATATCTAATTGATGATATTTCGCGTATGGTTCTTAAAAGTTGATTTCAGAATCTTCAAAGTATTTTTTTTTTATTGCCAGAGGATGCATGTACTTGTCAGAGAGAGAGAGAGAGCGCGCGAGTGAGCGAGCAGGGGTGGGAGTGGGCAGGGGCAGTGAGGGAGAAAGAAAGTTACCCCACAGGGCGTGGTCACAGAATAATCGTCTTTCCTCCATTTTTCCACCACATCAGGATTTTGGGCAACACATGTGCCTGGTGGGTGTTTCAAGCTGCTGGGGTTGGAGTTTGAACTGTGGTCAGCCATGTAGGATCTGACTTTCTATGCATGACACTTATGCCAGCCTCTTTCAAAGTATTTAAACGACCTCTTTAACAGGAGGTCATATACTTCTTTGCCACGAGCAGGTGTACAGACCTCAGCTTGGGAATACGAGGCAGCTATACCTGTGAGAAAGTAAAGATGGCGATTCTTTAGTCTTTCTCTTCTGCAGGGTACATTCATTAGGTCGTGATTGGACAGTTCATTGAGTATGAAAGTCAGTCACATTCGGTTGTTGCAGATGCTGTTGGACTGGAGTAAGAAGAAGGGGGAGTAGTTGGCAAGTGTAGGAACAGCAGTGAAGGGGGCTTTGGGCAGAGACTGGAAGAAGGTGACACATAGAGTAAAGCAAGTGAAAAGTGCACTCAACTGTGTAGAGTCCAGACTGCAGTCACGTCCTCTCCAATTCTTCTGTCTCCTGCTGGTGTGACATTGGGCACACTTTCAGTACATCAGTTTCCTCCTCTGTAAAATGGGGGTAATAACAGTACCTTCCTCATAGGGTTATTTTTAATTTTTTTGGAGAGGTTTTTGCTATAGATTGTGTGTGCTCGCCAGAAAGACAGAAACAGAGAGACAGAAAGTGAGAAATCACCCCCCAGGGGGGATGGCCACGCCACAATCCCTTCTCCTCCATTCTCCTCTTGTGATCTTGGACACGCACGCACACGCGCCCAGCATGAGTTTAAGCCACTGGGGCCGGGACTTGAACTGCGGTTGACTACATGGGCGTCGAGTGACATAGCCATTACGCTAACTGCTGGTCCCCTCTTAGGGTTATTGTGAGGATTAAAAGAGTCAGTATATGTAGAAAGCTTAGGAAAGTACCTAAAATATGTAAGTGTTTTTCTCTACATTCATCAGTTATTTTTATTGTATAATGAGAAGTCAGGTTCTTTAGCAAGAATAGTACTTTTAAAAACCTTTTAAGATAGCCTTCTAAATGACTTTGGATTATCCTAATTATGTGTTTTTGCATGTGTGTGTGTGTATGTGTGTGTGACAAAGATTATGGTCCAAGCAGAACTGTACAGCAATAGCTTAAGTTTTTAATTTTTTTTTTTTTTAGTTTGCCAGAAGGCATGCATTCTTCACTGAAGAGAGAGAGAAAGAAAGTGAGAAAGCACGCCTCCACCACCACCATGGGGCATGGTCATGCTGCAGTCCCTTCTCCATTTCTCCCTCTTTTCAGGATTTTGAGCATGCGTGCGCATACACCTGGCATGTTTCTCAAACTCTTGAGTCCGGGGCTTGGACTGCACCATCACACAGCTCCTTAACTAGCATGCCACCAGCTGACCCAGTTTAATTTTATCATACAGGAAAGACAGGTCAACTCCACTTGCGAGTCTCCTTTCCCCACTCTCTCCTGGGTAAACTGAAGAAATTAGCTATTGCTACCTGCGGGTTATTCCAGGAGGCACCACTGAAATTCACAAGGCCTTAACCATGATTATGGATTATTTTGTGCTTTCAGTTATTATGAGACTATTTATTTGTTTAATGGTGTTGGACTCAATTTGTGAACGACCTTATGTGGGTGTCTGTTAGCAGGCAGAGCTTCCTTGGAAAAGAACAACTAATTTACTCAAGTTTTCTCACTCTGAGGTCCACATCTATGAGCCCTGGTCCTTTCCTCACTAGACTTTCATATCCTTTCCATCCTGTTTCCATCTGCTCTATTCTCTATTCAGCACATGCATGCACATACATACATACACACACACACACACACACACACACACACACACACTGAAGGGCTATATTTCTATTTTCTTTTGCCTCTGATTACTGGACCCAAAACTAAAAGAGAAGGTTTAAAAAGTGTCATATTTGATTGACTTGGTTCTGATCTCTGCATGAGAGGTTTCTTTAAGGCCTGGGCTATAGAAAAAAGTAGAAGAGTAAATTTAAACACAAAATAGATTCTTGGATTGACTATATGTGGAGGTCTTAAGTTTGTTTTTATAAAGCAAAATTTGGTTCTGATTGCAAGTTAATGTCCATTGTAAAAATCTAGAAAATAAAGTATATAGAATATAGAAATCATGATTTCTTCTCACTGAGCTGTATTACCATTTTACATATGGTTTTCCAGGCCCTCTGAATGTACACAAATACGTTTTTATTAAGCAAAATTGGGATCACAGTATATACACTATTTTTAATCAGTTTCAGTTTTCAAATAGTAAATATAGCTAAAAATAAATTTCAGGAAAGCAAAGAAAAAAGATCCTTCCTTTTAGGCTTCTCCTCATGAATTTTTATCAATTTCCTTTTCCTGTTCCTTTGTAATTTCCCCTTCTTTCATCTCCATCTAGTTCTGTCCCAACTGGTTCCCTGTTTCCTGTAACCTTTAGACTATATACCACATACTTTTTGATAGGTTACTAAAATTTCCAAATTACACGGTTGGTTGGTAAGCGTGAAACATAGATCCTAAGATCAAGGACTAAGAATTATCATTATCATCACTGATAGACTCCATCAGCAAAGAGCTACAACACATCAAGCATGCTCATTCAGATGTTAGCCACAGTCATCCACATACTGGAATTTGGCACCTCATGGGGAAGAGACAGGTTCTTGCTGGGATGGTGGCGGTGGCTTCAGGTTCATATGGAGTATTTTTTCTCAGAGGAAATCTTTCTGCCTTCTCTGGTCTTTATATTACCTGGGTTTCATCTTATCACATTAGGAAGTTCCTGCCTTCACAGAATATAGCCTGACATGTCTCATCTGTGGTGACAGAAATAGAAATAGTTACTGGTGGTGTGTTTGTGTGTGTGTGTGCTAGTGTGCACATGCTGTTTTGACTGGAAACACATGGATGAACCTTCTAGAATACTGAATATGGGTTGTCGTTACATGGCCGTACACATATAAAAAACACATATGTGTGTTTTGTTTGATGTTCTCTCTCCATATATATATAATTTTTTTTTTGGAGAGGTTTTTGCTATAGGGCTCATGCACATGCCAGAAAGACAGAGACACAGAAAGAGAGAAATCATCTCCCAGGGGGGATAGACTTGCCGCAGTCCCTTCTCCTCCATTCTCTCAAGATCTTGGGCACACACGCGTAGTGTGAGTTTAAGTCACCGGGTCCAGGACTCGAACTGCAGTAGACTATATGGGGAGTTCAGTGACATAGCCATTATGCCAACTGCTGGTTCGTCTCTCTCTAGTTTTAAACAAAATACTGCTTGATTCCTCCTCTTTCAGGGCTGTCCGTGCTGTAGGCTGGAGATCTAGTTGGAATCTAGTGGAGAGACTGCAGACCAGCGAAGACGTCTAGGCTTTCTAGTTTCTGGACTGTTCCATAGAATAGAAATCCACAGAGATGTTCTCCATGAAATAAGTTTTGTGATCAAATAAGTTTAGGAAGTGCTGCATAATCTGGGCCCCTTTGAAAGACATACAATTTATTGATTCACTGAGATATGTAAGGCTCTGAAAGCAAAGGCGCATGCTCTTCAACTTATTCTGAACATACTTAACATGAAATTAAAGTATACCCATTAATTAATCAATTTAGCACCTCAGTAGCTAACTTTTACAAAAAAGCGTGGTCAAGGACTGCCCACCAAAGGCTCCCATGCATCAGGTGATATGTGCACCCCCTACTGGTTTTATTTGGTATGGGGCCACTTATAAGCTGCTGTTTTCACTGAAGTGCACTCAGAATCCAGAATTCATTGTCACAGTGCTCTCGTTAGACTTCAGGGGTCACGTTTGACATTAGGGGTTGAGCAACACAGCTTGCCATAATTCATTTACAAAGGAAAATTTTAGTGCAGACTCAACAGCATGAAAGTCAGACTGTTCAAGTCAGCACTGACATCAGTATGCCTGAGAAGTGAAATATCTGAGAAAATGTGAGAACAGAAAATGAGGATGAGGCCCTTCAGAATTCTATTTGTTTTAAGTCTATTTCTTGAGAAAGAGAAAAAGAGAGAAAGGGACATAGCCTTAACAGGAGCCTGATACACTGCAATTTGCCCCAGCCTTCCAGCCAGCCAGGGTCATGGGCATGCTCAGTGAGCTCAGGTTGACCAGGAATCTGAACCCCAGGGCCTCCCATATACCTCCAGTATCATGCAGTGGGTCTCCTGCCTGTGCTGCTGCGGCCGGGTCACCTTTAGAGTTTCTACAGATTAAACATTTGTGATAATCATGTAATCAGTCTGTTCTGTTCTCTAATTTGAAGTCCACCTTATTTTAATGGACTCTTCAACATCTAGTAGACTGATGAACTAAGTCATAATTCCATCTAAAACCAATAGCAGACATTGTCACTTAAGTTTTATTATCTTTGGTACTTGATTTAACAGTTTAACAGTTGTTAAAATGACATCATAATTGATTATGGGAGAAGAAATAAAAAGAGGAAAGAAGTGATTTTAAAATATATTACACAATTATTGATTATTTATTTATTTAAAAAATTTTTTGCCATAGGGCACATGCATTCTCTGGAGAGAGACAGAAGGAAACAGAGAGAGGGAAAGTGAGAAATCCCCCTCAGGGGGTTGGCCATGCTGCAATATTTTCTCCATTGTCTTCTCAGGATTTTTGGCACACACACAGTATGTTTTTCAGGCCTCCAAGTACGGGACTCTAACCACAGACATGGCCATGTGGGATCCAGTTGCCTTAATCAGCCTGCCATCTTCTGGCCTTATTTTATTATAATTTTTTTTGAGAGGTTTTTGCTATAGGGCGCATGCACTCGCCAGAAAGAGAGAGACAGAGAGACAGAAAGCAAGAAGTCACCCCCCAGGGGGGGATGGCCATGCCACAATCCCTTCTCCTCCATTCTCTTGTTGGGAT
This sequence comes from Tupaia belangeri chinensis, assembly GCF_000334495.1. Lineage (NCBI taxonomy): Eukaryota > Metazoa > Chordata > Mammalia > Scandentia > Tupaiidae > Tupaia > Tupaia belangeri. Next base: position 2,019,474 of record NW_006159562.1, on the reverse strand, counting down.
CTTGGTCACGCACGCACACACGCCTGGCGTGAGTTTAAGCCCCCGGGTCCGGGACTCAAACCACGGTCAGCTACATGAGAGTCCAGCGACATAGCCATTACTCGAACTGCTGGTCTTCTATTTTATTACAGTTTTTAAAACTTTATTTCTCAAGAGAGAGACCCCAAGAAGGTCTTCATGCCACAATCTACTCCCAGTCCTAGTCAACTTGGATCATGAGTGTGCAGGTGTGCACCTGGTAGGTTCAGGAAAGTCCCTTATCTGAACCCAGGATCTTTCCCATGTGAGTCCAGTAGCATTACCAGCACACCACCACCTGACCCCCTATTTTTCTTTTTTTTTTTGTTTCTTTTTTTGGAGGTTTTTGCTATAGGGCGTGTGCGCTCACCAGACAGACAGAGACATAGAGACAAAAAGTGAGAAATCACCCCCCAGGGGCGATGGTCATGCCGCAATCCCTTCTCCTCCATTCTCCTCTCGGGATCTTGGGCACGCATGCACACGCGCCCGGCGTGAGTTTTAAGCCACCGGGTCTGGGACGCGAACCGCGGTCGACTACGTGGGAGTCCAGCGACATAGCCATTATGCTAAAAGCTGGTTCCCCCCCTATTTTTCAAAGATGTTTTATTTTGTATTTGTTTATAGACTGCCCCCATAACTTGAGAAGAAAATTTTAAAATGTTTTCTACAAATAATCTTTCCAGTTGTTCTTTGTTTTCCTGTCTCAATACATATTGCTAGTTGAATTTTCTTTAAGTGGAACCACAATTTTTGCTAGAATGGATAAAGTTAAAAGTATAATAAGCAGCCACTACTTGATACTGGAGGGGTTGGGAAAACCTTGGGATTCCCGTTTTTCTTTCTTCTCTTTCACTCCTTATCTCCAGTTCTTTGATTTCATCTAGATTTCTCCAAGAAGTCTTCAACTCCATGAAAAAGAGTAGCTGAGTCCACACCAACATCTACCTAATCTTTTGCCTAGGGCTAAGGTGCTTATGTTCCAAATTCTAACCTTTTAAGGAAAGAAACCTGTAATGTAATATACTAACAAACATTTGCTGATAATTGCATTCTCAGAGGAACAGAGCAGGCAGCGGGCCAGTTAAACTAGCAGACTGTGAATTCAACCCCTGCAGCTGAGTCCCCTGTATTCAAAGATCAACAACCTCAGCATCACCTAACAGTATAAAAACGCAGATTCCTGGCCTTGGCCTGAGACCTGCAGACTCAAAGGCTGAGGCTCCATGTGTTTAAGATGCCCATCAGTGCTGATCACCTACAGGGATTCCTTTTTCCAATGTTGATGATGGCTCCACCTGCAGTTATTGATCAATACCTCTAAGGAGGGACATGGCATCTGTGTTTATAAAGAATTCCCCAGGTTGCTTGAATGAGCACTGAGGGTTGAGAGCTACTGCACCAAGTGTTGATAAAGAAAGAATGTTTAAAGATCAATATCATTTTGATTTGCCAATGAATTATTTGAATCCAAGGAGTGAGAATGGGCAAACACACTCACCAGGACTGGAGAGATAGAGAGAATCGTGCTAATAGAAGGTGGAAGGCTATGACTCCTCAACATCGGGAAGATTCACTCTGCCATTTCTGTGGTCTTTACTTTTTAACCCTGGCTGCTCTTTACAATCCTCCAGGATTAAACTTTTAAAAATATACCGATGCCTGGGTTCTCCCCCAGACCAATTAAATCAGAATCTATGGGGTCGGCGCATGGACTTCTTATTTTAACAGCTCCTGGGTGACTTCAGTGTGTAGGCAGCCAAGCACCACTGGCTCTATGACATATGAGATGCCCTTGAGTCACCTGCTATTGTTGACATCACACGATGTCATGTTCTCTTCCAAACACTTGGAAGCTAAGTCTTTAGGGGAAATGAATACCCGGCACAGTCTTTTGGTCTCTTGTTCTCACTTCTTATAACACCATCATTAGGAATCATTGCTTTATTTGTCATCATGGTAATATTATAAATAATTTTGCCACCTACTTTCCTGCCATAATTACAGGGCAGTATATTTCTTAGAGCAAAGGCCAGAAAGTTACATAATGTATAAATTTCTTAGTTACAATTTTGAGGGGTGAGGGCTAGTATTTGTGGACTTCGGTGATCTGCTGCTTGGCAACTATTTCTAAGACAATTAAGCTTCCACCCTCTGAACTGTCAGAGTTAACCGCGTTGGGCGAGCCAGGTCACTTGCTCCCTGCTACTGGAAGGAAATTCATTCTTCATTATGTAGAGGGCTTGAAAAGCAGTCATTCCGAGCAGACCGTCCACAGCTATGTCACACATCTTGTACTTGACTCCACAAATTCTTCTGCCCTTTAGCCCTCTGACTTCTCAGGAGTTTGATCTGATCCGACGCAAGGCCGGAGTATCTTGGCAGAATGAAACACGATGGTCCAATTCTTCCCCGACCACATACACAGGCAGTTACCGGAAAAAACAACTGGATGACTCCCCACGCAGCCGGTTTTCTCTTAGAGCTGGACAGCACGAGCCTGAGTAAGACTTCTTTGCTATTTGCACCTGGGTGTGTCACTATAAATAGGCATGACTGCTAGTGGACGGAAGAGGGTATTGTAAACCTGAGCAACTTCATCAACTTGAATGCTGTGTATTTTCCTGTGAAAAAGAGCTAAATGTTCAGTGATCAGGTCAAATTATGATCATAGTCTATTTAGAGACTCCTGAGATTGCATATAACTCTCGACTCCTGGAAGAATTAAAATACGAGTATTTGACTAAATTGGGGATATTTTGTGTTCTCTGCTTGGCAAAGGTGTTCCTAAAACGTTCTCCTTATTTCTTATATGGCTGTTTCACTTTCAGAAGTTGACAGTTCCCCCAGAGCAGGAGGTCGACTAAACACTACTCCCCACCTGTGGTTAGCGACACATGCAAGCCATCACCATTTTCTGCATGTTTAGTGCAAGCCAGGTCCTATAACAGGCCCACTGTCACAATATTAATTTCAATTTGATATAGAAACTCCAACTATAAATCAGTAACCAACACAAGGGAAGGAGGTTTTATCAGTGTCTGTAGTAGGGGAGGGAGTATTTTTTCTTTTTGTATTTCTGGAAAGAGCTCAGAAAAGCCAGGTTCCTCTGAGTTCGTTTGGAAGGCAGATGGAGGGGTAAGAAAGAACACTGCATGGGAGCCAGCAGATGGCGTGTCAGTTACGTGGTTGGACTCCCACATGGCTGACTGCGGTTCAAGTCCTAGACTTGGTGACTTGAAAATCACACTGGGTGTGCATGCATGCCCAAGATGCTGGGAGGAGAATGGAGAAGGGATCTCAGCGTGCCTGTCCCCTGGAGGGGTGATTTCTCACTTTCCCTCTCACTGTCTCTGTCCCTCTCCAGTGAGCACATATACCCTAAGGCAAAAGCCTCGGAAAAAAAGGCAGGCACACTGCATGGAGGAGAGAGTGTATGCAACAGCACAGAAGTATTTAACCCTAAGCAGCTTTTAAGAGCTACAAGGAGCTCAGTGAGTTTAAAACTGAAAATTTAGGTGTGTGGAGCAGAGGTGGATAGAGGGTCGGTGGGCTGATACAATGATCATGGGCCCACATGGGAAAGGTCACCTCCCAGCATCTTCCTGAGCACACCAGGTACACATGTGCCCATGATCCAGGCCAGCTGAGACTCGGTAGATCATGGCATGACCCTCTTGGGCATACCTGTCTCTATCTCTGTCTTCTCTCTCTTTCTTTCCTCTCTCAGAAGAAAGAAATAAACTTTAAACAGAAGAAAGTATAAGGGGGATATGAAAAATATGATGACTCATGAAATCTGTATGTCAATTGGTGAACACCTTATTTAAATTCTGGAAATTTTAAGAATTATTTTTTATCTTTGCTTATTTATTTATTTATTTTAATTTGACTACAAAAGGGCAGAGTGAGAGAGGTGAGAGAGGAGAGAGAGAGAGAGAAAGAGAGCAAGCCAGCCACCAAGTCTGGAACTTGAACTGTGGTCAGCTATGTGGGAGCCCAGAGCCCCCAACCATCATGCCACCTGCTGGCCCCTCTAGAAATCTATTTGAAAATCACTTAGGTTATTGGCTCCAACTCCAGGTGTGAGAAGATAACTCACATCAAATCCCAACAAATATTAGTTATATTGTTTTCCAGTTCTTTCCAAACTGTCAAAACAAATGTCTCTGAACTACTTTCCAACTGGGTTCCTGGCCTGATGTAGTCCCATAAACTCTAGTCTCTGCATTTTTAATAGCTCTTGATTCTGTTGACACTTCAATTAACTTTGGAAGTCCCTTTGCTAATGCTGTGATATGCGAGGCACCTCTGCACATTCCCACCTATGACATCTGGTGAAAAGGTACAGAACTTTGAACTTGTTTTCTACCCAGAGTGTGATCATTATGAGAATTATACCAACCAAGACACCCCGTGACACTGTAAATCACAAAAGGCACAAACTTGTGAGGTTTATCTGTTTTCTGGACCCTCAGAAATGTAAATATTTTCTTTATATAACTACTGCTTATTCTATTAGAAGCTAAGAAGAAGCAAGTGTTATAAATGAAGATGAAGGGCAGATTGTGCTCATTTTGAAAGTACTGATTATATTCTAAATTTGCTTTTGTTTTTCATCTTTTTGGTGCTTAATTTTAGCCCTAAGGACAAATGTCTTTTTAAGTTCTGAGCAAAAGCTGTTTGATTACAATTCTATAAGGCTATAGAGAAAGATTTTTACATTGCTAAAATATCAGAATGATCCAAGGGGGATTATTGGAACAAAATATGAAATGACTGAACATTTAAATTTATTAAGTCCAGAAATATTAAAATATACAAATTATAATACTTTTTATTCACAATATTTATTCACTGCATATTAATACATTAAATAGCCATATTGTGTGAGGAAGAACAAACGTAGTAGAAGTCTTGATTATTTGGCTCTAAATCAGTTTTAACAGCAAACATGAAAAATTCATAAACAGTAAGAAGATAGATCTTGCAGCATGAGAATGGAGATTAGTGTAGTACAGAATATAAGCAATTATGGAATATCAATGTCAATCCCCCACTTGTCTGCCAAGGTTAAAATAAGAAAAGAATTACATTTTGGAATTCCTAAGATAGGAATTGGCTAAGAGATAAGTTATTAGGTCTTTCAAAATTGTTATTTATTTTTTAACATAATTATCATACATATTTGTTGAGTATAATATGATTTTTTTTTTTTTGGAGAGGTTTGTTTTTTGCTATAGGGTGTGGGTACTTGCCAGAAAGACAGAGAGAGACCGAGAGACAGAAAGCAAGAATCACCCCACCAGGGGGATGGTCATGCTGCAATCTTTTCTCTTTCATTCTTCTCTCAGGATCTTGGGCATGCACGCACACACACCTGGCATGAGTTTAAGCCACCAGGTCTGGGACTCAAACTGCAGTCGACTACATGGGAGTCCAGTGACATAGCCATTACGCCAACAGCGGGTCCCAACAATATGATTTTTCAGTACAAGAATGCAATGTATAATGAGAAAATCAGGTTAATTGATATACCCATTGTCTCGACCATTTGTTATTTGTGTTGGGAACATTTGAAATCCTCTCTTTTAGTTACTGTGAGATACTCAGTAAGTTAACTTCTTTCTTTCTACTGTATTTTATAATACTAGAAGTTGTTCCTCATATTTTTGTAATTTTGTTCTTACTAATCAACGTTCCTCTGTTCCCCATTCCCCCATCCTTCCCAGCTTCTAGTAGTCATTCTTCATCTCCCTACTTCTATGAGGTCTTTTTATTTTTTTCAGTTTCTACATATAAAGGAGAACATGTGGTATTTTCTCTTTCTGTACCTCGCTTATTTTACTTCACATAATGTTCTTCCTATTCATTTAATTTCAGATGACAGGAGTTCATCGTTTTTAATGACTAGGTAGTACTCCATTGTATAAATGTATTATATTTTCTTTATCCATTTGTCTATTAATGTACACTTAAGCTGATTCCTTTTCTTGGTCATTATTAATAGTGCTGCAGTAATCATTGCAGTGAAGATATCCCTGTGATATATTGATTTCCTTTCCTTTGGATATATACCTATTAGCATGGTTGGTGGGTCATATGAAAGTTTTATTTTTTAGTATTTTGAGGAAACTTCTTACTGTTTTCCATAATGGTTTTACTAATTATTGATACATGCTTACTAACAATGTAAAAGAGTGCCCCTTTCTCCACATTCTCATCAGCACTTTTTTTTTTTTTTTTTTTAGAGGTTTTGCCTTAGGGCGTGTGCACTTGCCAGATAGAGACAGACAGAAAGACAGAAAGCGAGAAATCACCCCCCAGGGGGGATGGCCATGCTGCAATCCCTTCTCCTCCATTCTCCTTTCGGGATCTTGGGCATGCACGCACACATGCCTACTGTGAGGTTTAAGCCACCGGGTCCAGTACGCGAACTGTGGTTGACTACGTGGGAGTCCAGCGACATAGCCATTACGCTAACTGCTGGTCCCACTTTTTGTCTTTTTGATAACCATTCTATCTGGGATGAGATGATACCTCATTATGGTTCCAGTCTGCATTTCCCTAATGATTAGTGATGTTGAGCATTTTTTCATATATTTGACTTATTTTCAGAATTATTTATTCAGTCATTTGCCCATTTAAAATATGGTTATTATTATTATTTTTTCTGCTGAGTTTGAGTTCCTTATGTATTCTGGTTCTCAACCCCTTGTCAGAGAGATATAGTATGGAAATATTTTCTCCCATTCTATGGGTTGTCTCATCACTCTCCTGATTATTTTCTTTGCTGTACCAAAGATTTTTGGTTTAATTTAATTCCATTGTCTATTTTTGCTTTAGTTGGCTGTGCTATTCAGGTTTTATTCAAGAACTCTTTGTCCAAACTGTTGTCCTGAAGCTTTTTCCCCATGTTTATTCTAGTAGCTGTATAGTTTCAGATTTTATGTTTCAATCTTTAGTCCATATGGACTCAGTTTTTGTATGTGCTAAGACATATGGGTCTAGCTTTATTCTTCTGCATATGGATGTCCAGTTTTTCTAGTGCCATTTATTGTAGAGACTGTCTTTTCTATAATGGTTGTTCTTGGCACTTTTATCAAAAATTAGCTGGCCGTGTATATGTAGATTTATTTTTGGGTTCTCTATTCGATTCTGTTGATCTTTGTATCTGTTTTTCGCCAGTACCATGTTTGTTTGTTTGTTTGTTTTTCTTTTTTTGTAACAAAACCTTTCTATTATTCTTGTATATTTTGAAATCTGGTAGTATGATGCCTCCAACTCTGTTGTTTTTGATTGGGGTTGCTTAGGTTTTTTAGGATCTGTTGTGATTACATGCACATCTTATGATTTTTTTCCTATTTATGTGAAGAATGTCATCAACATTTTAATGCATATTGCATTAAATCTGTGTATTGCTTTGGTAGTACAGACATTTTGACGCTATTCTCTCTCTCTGTCTCTCTTTAGGAGTTTTGCTGTAGGACCTATGCACTTGCTGGAGAGAGAGAGAAACAGGGAAATGAGAAATCATCCCTAGGAGTATGGTCCTTTCTCCATTCTCCTCCTGGAATTTTGGGCATGCATGAACACATGCCCAGTGATTTTCAAGACACTAGGTCTGGGACTCAGACCATGGTTGACCATGTGGGAGTCCAGTACCTTAACCAGCACACCAAATGCTGGCCCAACAATATCTATTCTTTTAATTCATGAACATTTTTATGTATCTTCTTTAATTTCTTTCATCAGTCACTTAAAGTTTTCACTATAGAGATCTTTTATTTCCTTGGTTAAATTTACACTTAGTTATTTTATTTTTGTCGCTATTGTAAATGGGAATTATTTTTTTCAGCTCTTTCATTATTAATGTATAAAAACGCTGTTGATTTTTGTATGTTGATTTCCTATCCGGCAACTTTACAGAATTTATTTATCAGTTATAAAGAGTTTTTGTGGAACCTTCTGGGTTTTCCACAAACAGGGACAGTTTGACCTCTTCCTTTCCAATTTGGATGCCCTTTATTCCTTTCTCTTAACTTACTGTTCTGCCTAGGACTTCCCAGGTAATAATTTTTGAGATCATTATGCATGTATACTAGAATTGAACAATTAAGTAAATGTTTGACAGATGATGGGAAGTGGGTTTCTTGCTGTTAGAATGGGAGATTAAGGATAAGAAAGGAGAAGAAGTAGAGTGAACCATGTGGTACTGGATATGAATTAGAACTCAGTACATCAGTATGAACTTATGTTCAGCTTAATAGGATAGAGATGGTTCCATGTAAAAATGTTCTTAGACGTGTATATAATAAGTTAGTGTGCATACATGTATTTGCTTGTTATTTCAAAGAAAGTCACTATGTGTAGCCCGTATTAGTAGAGACCATCAGCTGACAGGGCCTAGAAGTAATTCCTTGTAAGAAGCAAATCTGGTGCCCAGATTTTAGGTTCTAGTACCATTCTCTATTAAAAGGAACCGGAGTTTCTAGGAGAGATGATCTCATTATAGAGATCTTTTATTTCCTTGGTTCTCAGAATGGGCAGGAGATATACAAGATGGGCATGGAGCATCTAGTAGTGCCAGAAAATACAGAAGTGCCAGAACACCAATGCAAATTCTCTATTTGTCAAAATGCTGGCTCTTCCTAACATGGTCCATAGATTCAGCGTAATCCTGATTAAAATTCCAGCAAATTAGTTTGTGAGCATTGGCAAACCAATTCTAAAGCTAATGTGGAGAGGAAAAAAGACCAGAGTAGCCAACACAATATTGAAGCAGAACATGGAGTATGGACACTACCCAGCTTAAATACTGAGCTGTAAAGGTATGATAATAAAGACAGCATGGTGTTGGCAAAAGAATACACACGTAGACTAGTGGGACAACCTCAGAGTAGATTCACAGAAATATAATTAACTGATCTTTGGCAAAGAAGAAACATCATTATATGGAACAAATAGGATCTCTTCACCACACTGTACAGAAACAAATAGACATGCATATGCAAAAATAAAACAATAATAATAAAGAAAAAAAGAATCTAGACAAAGACTGTACACTATTCACAAAACCAACTCAAAATGGATCATAGACCTAAATGTAAAATGCAAAAATGTTTTCTCTCAGGAGAAAGCGTAGATGACCTTAGGTTACCTTTTTAGGTACTACACTGAAGGCATGATCCATGAAAGTAATAATTGATAAGCTAGACTTCATTAAAATAAAAAACTTCTATTCTGAGTAATACCATGTCAAGAGATGGAGAAGACAAGCACAGATGGGGAGAAAATATTTGCAAAAGACACACCTGATAAAGGAATGTTATCCAAAGTAGGCAAAAAACTCAGAACTCAGCAAGAAAACAAATGATCTAATTTTTAAAAATAGGCTAGAGGAGCCAGCAGATGGGATAGTGGTACTTCACTGAACACCTACATGGCCAACTCCAGTTCAAGTCATGGACCCAGTGGCTTGAAACTCACAGCAGGCACGTGTGCGTGCGTGCCCAAGATCTTGGGAGGAGAATGGAGGAGAAAGGATTGCAGCACGGCCACTCCCCCCCCCCCAGGAGTGGGACAGTGATTTCTCACATTCTCTCTCACTACGTCTTTCTCTGTCTCTCTCTGGTGAGTGCACATGCCCTAAGGCAAAAACTGCTAAGGAAATAAAAAAGGACCAGAGCCTTTAATAAAGAAGACATATTAGTAGGCACCATCTAATTCACCAAAGAAGACAGCAAATAAGCATATGAAGATGGTCCCACAACTTACTTCATCAAGGAAATGCAAATTAAAATAACAATTAAACACCATCACTATTAAGCTATAAAGAATGAACCCTGATGTGAACTGTGAGCTTTGACTAATAATTGATGTGTCGATGTTAGTTCATGAATGTACCACTCTGTTGGGGGATCTTTATAATGGGAAGACTCTGCTGCATGAGAATAGTTGTATATTTGACATCTCTGTGCCTTTTTTTTTTTTTAAGAATTGTTTTATTGAACTTTCTTTCCTTTCCTTTTAATTTGACCAGAGAGGGACAGAATGAAAGAGAGAGGGGAGAAAAACTGAGAAAGCAAGCCAAGGTCCAGGACTCAAACCATGGTCAGCCATGTGGGAGTCCAACGCTCTTAACCACCATGCCACCTGCCAGACCCCTCTCTGTGCCTTTAAAAAAAATATTGTTATAACCCCAATGCTGCTCTTGAAAAAACAAACTCTTAACAACAACAACAACAAAATGTGATGGGGGGAATTGGGAAGGAGGGTGAAAAGGAGCCTGCTTTAGATAGGATAAATAGATGATAGTATTATTAGAGTAATAGAGAGGTATTTTGTGATAATAGAAGAGTCTAGTAAATAAGAGGGTATAATAATCCTAAATGTCTGCATCTAGGAACAAAGTCTCCAAACTTATTAGATAAAACTGAAAGAGATAAAACTAAAACTAAGCAAAACCACAAGCATAATTGATCACTTAAGCACACCTCTCTCAGTAACTGATGGAACAGCAAATAATAAATAGGGACATACCAAATTTGAACAATTTGATTAAAACATTTGTCCTGGGATCAGCAGTTGACATAATGGCTATGTCGTTGGACTCCCATGTAGTTGACCGTTGTTTAAGTCCCGGACCCGATGGCTTAAACTCACGCTGGGCATGTGTGTGCATTTGCCCAAGATCCCAAAAGGAGAATGGAGGAGAAGGCATTGCGGCGTGGCCATCCCCCCTGTGGGGGGATTTATTGTTCTCTGTCTCTCCATCTCTTCCTGACTTTCTGGCGAGCGCACATGCCTTGTAGCAAAAGCCTCTCTAAAAAAACAGACACTTGTCCTGATTGACGTACGTAGAGTACTGAATCCACTAACTGAAGAGTATACATTCTTTTCAAGATTACATGGAAGATCTTAAAAATTGATCATATTTTGACCATTAAAAAGTGTCAAAGTTCAAAGAATTCAAATCACCTAGGCGTGTTCTCTGACAAGTGTTATTAAACCAGAGATTAATGATGAGAAGAAAGCTAGAAGATGTCCAAATATTTAGAAGTTTAACAACACATTCCTCTATAACTCATGAGTAAAAATGAAATCACAATAATTTTTTTTTAATTTTAAAAGTTGAATAATTAAAACAATATATATAAAACACTTGTGAAATCAATAACCGAGGGCTGGCTCCATGGAATAGCAGTAATGTAACGCTCAAGAGTAGTCAAATCTATGAGGTTGGCGGGTGGTGTGGTGGTTGAGGCACTGGACTCCCACATGGCCCAGCATGGTTCAAGTCCCAGACCTGGTGACTTGCTTTCTTACTTTCCCTCTCTCTGTCTCTCTCTGGTCAAAATAAAAAATAAAAATGATAAATAAAGAGAAAATAAAGTAAATCTTTTTTTTCTTAAAGAGAAGCCAGATCTCACATGACAACTACAATTCAGATAGGTGGTCCAGTCAGCCTGAAACACACCAGGTATGCATGCAAGTGCCCCAAATCCAATGGGCTAGAGGGACCAGAGCAAGAAGACTGTGATGTGACCAGACTTGCTGTGGAGGGCACTCCTCTCTCTCATGCTCATTCTCATGTGTGTGCATGTGCACTCTATCATGAATAAATAAAACATAAATTTGAAAAAATGGAGCAATAGCTAAAATATGGAAAGAATTCAGATGTCTATTACTAAATGAATGGATAGATAAACAAAACATGGTATATACGTACAATGGAATATTATTCAACCTTCAGAAGGAATAAAATTCTGATACATGCTACAACATGGATAAACCTTGAAAACGTCATACAAAAATAAATAAGCCAGACACAAAAGGATGTTTTTTTAAAAAAAAAAATTCTGCTTATATGAGGTATTTAGAATAGGCAAATTTAGAGAGATCAAAAAGTACTGAGGCTGGCATGGTGGTTAAGGGCACTGAACTCCCCCACCTGGCTGATCATGGTTCTAGTTCCAGATCTGGTGGCTTACTTTCTCACTTTTCTTCTCTCTCTCTCTATTTCTCTGTTCAAATTTAAAAAAATAATAATGATGAATAAAATGTGAAATAATTATTATTTTTTTCTTTTTTCTTTTTCTTTTTTATTTTTTTTTGGGGAGGTTTTTGTTATAGGGTGCGTGCACTCGCCAGAAAGACACAGAGAGACAGAGAGACAGAAAGCAAGAAATCAACCCCCAGTGGGGATGGCCACACCACAATCCCTTCTCCTCCATTCTCCTCTCGGGATCTTGGGCATGCACGCACACACGCACGACATGAGTTTAAGTCGCCAGGTCCGGGATTTGAACCGCAGTCAACTACGTGGGAGCCCAACAACATAGCCATTGTGCTAACTGCTGGTCCCTTATTTTTTCTTAAATAAAAAGTAGGTTAGACATTACCAGGGACCTGGCAGCTTGCTTTCTTATATTCTCTCTCTCTTTCTGGTCATATTAAAATAATAATAATAATGAATAAAATAAAAATAATTTTTAAAAATTTAAAACCCAGCTATACCAAGATACTCTATTTGGCGATCAAGAAAATATAGAGAAGGGGATTTAAAAAAATGTAAAGAGAAGCAAGAAAAGTGACTTTTAAAGTCAGAAAGCTGGCTCACTGATTCTCTGTATCAGGGTCATCTGCCCCAAACCTACTGAAAAATAATTACTGGAGGCTGAGTTTAGAAATAGGCAATACATTTTATTATTATTTTTTTAATAACCAAAGGGCACATTTACTTCCAGGAAGACACAGAGACGGGGTGGGGGAGAAAGCAACTCCTATCGGAAGGTGGTTACACCACATCCCTTCTCCTCTATTTCACCATCCTGTTAGGATTAGGGGCATATACACACATATTACCAGTGTGTTTTCACGCTCTCAAGGCCGGGATTTGAGACAGTTTGCCATGTGGGATTTGGCTCCCTTAACCACTAGGCTACAAGGGCAGCCCTGGAAATCTGCATTTTAAAATGAATACTTGAGGTAGTTCGATGGCTGCTGTAGGTCAGAAGAAAGAGAAAGGGTGGGCCAGCAGCCCCTGTGTCAGGGATGATTAGTCCTGGCTTCTTAGGACTCTTGAGGCTGACATTGATTGCACTCTACTCCTATGTCACACACACACAGTCTCTGGTGTATGGAGCATGATGACCCTCTGCCCCAACAGAGGCCCCAGAACAATTGCCACCATGTGTCATACTTTAGGAACTGAAGACTTTTTCCATTCCATACAAAAGAACCTGTGCTTTTCACCAAAACCCTCCTTGCCTAAAAAAGAGTACCATGTCTGAATTTATGGAAACTGAGATACGGATATGTTTGGGAGGATAGGCAGAACATCTGTGAGTCCCTAAGTTACTCCACTGCTATTAAGTGCTAAGTTTTATTTGGAAACCAGCATAATTACTGTAATCTTTCCTATTTCACTCGTAGCACTTATTTTGAAAACAACTCCCTAGAGAAACACTTATAAATCCTGTTAAAACAATTATGAACTCCACATTTGAGCTTTTCACGCTTGAAAGTTGAAATATTTAACCTTTTATGAAAAATCAGGGAACAAATCTCAACGGCAATGAGCAAGTCCAATTTGAGTGGATTTAATGGGAGTGTGGGGTTATAGTTGGGTATGTGGAAAGAGGGGAAGAATAGAAGCAAAAGTTTAAGAAATCAAATGAAAAGATGAGTGGAAATCACTCCAAGTCCACAGGCCCTGTGCAATAGATAAACCCATACATGTGTCACTTGTTTCTTCTGGTTGCTTGCTTCAGGATGGCACTGCCGAACAGCTCTGCCCGCCGTCCTCTGCTGTGCTGGGCTGGTAGCCAAGAGACTACAGACCTCAGAGGTAAGTACGTGTGATCAATTCTGAGCACAGCTCTTTTGCCAAGGTTACTGTGTGTCTAACTTTCAAGGTCTTTTCCCTCCCAGATTTATGGGGGTATGATAGATATCGAGACCAGTAGGCATAGTGGTTACAGTGCTGGACTCCCACGTGGCTGAACGCAGTTTGAATCTCGAACCTGGCAGCTTGGAAAATCATGCTGGGCGCGTGTGTGAGCATGCCCAATTATGAACTCCACATTTGAGCTTTTCACGCTTGAAAGTTGAAATATTTAACCTTTTATGAAAAATCAGGGAACAAATCTCAACGGCAATGAGCAAGTCCAATTTGAGTGGATTTAATCCCAGGAGGAGAATGGAGAAGGGATTGTGGCATGGCCATTCCCCCTGCAGGGGTAGGGGGTAAAAATTTCTCACTTTCCCTCTTTCTATCTCTTTTGTTTCTTTCTGGTGAGCACACATACCCAATGACAAAACCCTTTTTAAAAAAGTGATACATGGGAACCAGCAGTTAGCATAATGGCTATGTCGCTGGACTCCCACGTAGTTGACCGCGGTTCACGTCCTGGACCCGGTGGCTTAAAACTCATGCCGGGCGTGTGTGTGTGTGTGCCCAAGATCCCGAGAGGAGAATGGAGGAGAAGGGATTGCGGTGTGACCATCCCTCCTGAGGGGTGATTTCTCGCTTTCTGTCTCTGTGTCTCTCTCTGTCTGTCTGGCGAGCGCACGCGCCCTATAGTGAAAATCTCTCAAAAAAATAAAAAGTGATACATTTTTAAGATGTGGCCACACCGTGTTGCAGGGTACTTTCTCCCTCTCCATCTGTCTCTCCGTCTCTCTCTGGGAGTGCACACATCCTTTGGCAATTAATAAAAGATAGAGAGAATTATTTGCGCTGGTTCTGTGGTGCAGTGATGAAGGCAATACTCAAGAGAACCCGAATGCCACATGACAACCACAATTCTTTTTATTTTATTTTTTTAGTTATCTAGAGAGTACATGTGCTCACCAGAGAGAGACCGAGGGAGGAGGTGAGACAGCACCCTTGCAGGGATGGCCACACCACATCCCTCTCAGGACTTTGAGCACTCTTGCATTTGTGTCTAGCATGTTTCTTAAACCACTGGATCTGGATCTGGCCGTGTGGAATCTGCCTCCCATAACTACCAGGCCACCAGCTGGCCTGATAACTGTGATTCTAACTCCTGGTCAGGTCAGCATGAAACACATCATGTGCTTAAGATGTGATGGGCTAGAGGACCAGAGGAAGGGGATCATGGTGAGACCTGACTCTGTGGGGTGGCCCTCTTTCTCGCTGTCACATGCACATACTCCATCATGAGTAAAGAAAAGCAAAACTTATTTTTTTTTAAACAAGAGTTATTTGGGGACCAGCAGGTGGTATGGTAGTTAAGGTGCTGGACATTCCCACATGGCCGACCACAGTTCAAGTCCTGGACCTGGTGGCTTGCTTTCCCACTTTCTCTCCCTCTCTTTCTCTCTCTGGTCAAATTAAAATAAATGAATGAATAAATTAAAAATTAAAAAAAAAAGAATAAAACACACACACACACAAAAACAAAAACAAAAAACAAGACAAGAGTTATTCTAGGGTAAACATTTTCTTCCTCCATAACAGCCCCAGAATATAACGTCTGCTAGAGCTTGAGTGCTTGGTAATGGAAGCTGAATTTTCCTGGGAAAGCTGAAGAACTAAGAAAAGAAACCAAAACTATAAACCATCACCTGGTACACTATACTTACTAATCTATAGCCACTTCCACCTTGTTTTAGTTAAATTAGGTATAAAGCCCTGAAGTTTCAGTCACTTAACACAATAAAACACATATTCACGTGAAGGCCGCAGTGGTTCTGCAGAGACCTTTCCATGTGGGATTTAGAGATATGGACTTCCTTCTTCTTGGGGTTCCGCTATCCCCTTTGTCTCCCTCTGGCAGGTGGGGGATGCAGGGAAGGGAGAGCCATATGCTGTTTTGCCACTTCAGCCTGGAAGTGACACGCTTCACTTACACTCACATTCCAACGTGATGCCGGAGAGCTCAGCAACGGATGCTTTGGCTGGGAGCCGCACCCTCGCAGCAGCTGCGCACTGTGGAGGGCAACAGCTGGCCGATGTGCTTCACATCAGATTTTGACAAGGAACTGCAATAGGTCTTTTTATATCATTTCTACCTATCATTTCACAACAGGTGAAATCTTTATAGGCTTAAAAATCTAGTGATTTTAATCACAAGTTAGGATTTTTAGCACTTTATAAAATATCCTGGTGATACTTGCCCATTTGCTGTCATATTTAAAGTTTTAGCATGTGATGGGGTGGTGGTGGTGATTAAGGGTGCTGGACTCCCACATGGCCGACTGAGGTTCGAGTCCCAGACCTGGTGGCTTCTTTTCTTACTTTCTCTCTTTCTCTCTCTTTCACTCTGCCCCTTTCCGGTCAAATTAAAATAAATAAATAAATAAATAAATAAAGTAATAAAGTTAAATAAAATAATTATGTGAAAAAATAAAGTTTGTGTGTGCGTGTGTGTGTGTGTGTGTGTGTGTGTTTGTGTTGCAAGAGCTGGTTAAACAATCGTCCTTCAGCCTTATTGGGTTTTCCTAACTAATGGACATAACGGTTTTTAATGGTTGCCTTGAATGGTCACTATTCTGTTGGCTTTCCTAATAAAATCTGACTTTATGGGAATAGTACATTTGTGATGGGTTTTATGTGTTCCTCCACGGTTTGTTGAGGCAAGAGGATAAGACAGCTAGCCATTTATGCTATTGTTAAAACCAGGCAAGACTTTCTTTCTCCCCTTTGTGGTAAAGAACATAAAATTGAAACATACTACCTAGCTGGGAGACAAATCTGCTCTCGGGTGTGAGAAATTAAACAGCCAGATCACATCACTCGTAGTAAGTTAAAGTGACAGTGCATCTGATCTGCATGCACCTAGAACAATCCTGTTACGTTTATATTGCTCACTGTGCCCTTCAGCATTCTGATTAACCCTACTAATCACCCATGGCCTGCTAGAGCGGCTGAACAGACCCCCGGTTGGACGTGGGGGGGCGGGTATTTGAGGGGTGGTAACGTGAGCAGCGAAAGCAGTCATTTACAGGAGCCACTAGGTAGTTTTGTTACCCTAGCTCCTCTTCCGTGTTTTTTTTGTTGTCGTTTGTTTATTTTTGAGAGAGAGCTGTTTTGTTTTGTTTTGTTTTGTTTTGCTATAGGGAACGTGTGCTCACCAGAGAGACAGAGAGACAGGAAGTAAGAAACAACCCTCCAGGGCAGCTGGCCATGCCGCAGTCCCTTTTCCTCCATTCTCCTCTTGTGGTTTTGGGCACATGCACCGGTGCCCAACGGGATCCACCAGGTCCAGGACTTGAACCACGCTTGGCCATGTGGGAATCTAGTGCTTTAACCACTAAGTCACCTGTTGGCCCCTCTCCTTCCCAATTTTTATGGTTAAGTATTGGTAGGAAAAAAGGTAGAAATCAGGGCCAAGTGATGACTCAGTGGTAGTGCAACTGGACCCACATGGGAAAGGTCCTGAGTTTCCATCCTGGGACCTTCCTTAACACACTGGGCATGCACATGTGTGTTCATGACCTGGGCCAGTGGGGACTGGGGTGAGTCTTGACATAGGGGCGCTGTTGGTGGAGTCCATCTCTTTGTCTCTCTCTCTCCCTTTACTTCTCTGTCATTCTCTCTCATGGAAGAAATAAATGACTGAACTTAAAAAGAAAGACCAGCAGTTAGCGTAATGGCTACGTCGTTGGACTCCCATGTAGTCAACCGTGGTTCGAGTCCCGGACCCAGTGGCTTAAACTCATGCCAGGCGCATGTGCGTGCATGCCCAAGATCCCGAGAGGAGAACAGAGGAGAAAGGATTGCAGTGTGGCCATCCCCCCAGGGGGCGATTTCTCGCTTTCTGTCTCTCTGTCTCTCTTTGTCTGGTGAGCACATGCACCCTATAGCAAAAACCTCTCCAAAAAAAGAAAAAGAAAAAGAAAAAGAAAGAAATGTCATACGTGTAAATGAGGGACCCCCAGAATGTTCCTAGGAAATGCATATTATGGGGTCAGGACCAGGGCCTAGTGGTTAAGGAAACTGGATCCTCCATGGCTGACCATGGTTGAAGTCTCAGTCCTGGTGGCCGAAAAGACATGCTATGTGCACACGCATACATGCTCAAAATCCTGAAAGGATGGAGAAAGAGAGGAGACGGGACTGTGCTGTGAGCACGCCCTGACGAGAGCACTCCCTCCCCATCTCTCTCTCTCTGTGCCTCTCTCTGGTGTTTGCACGAACTCTCTGACAATTGAAAAAGAAAAAATGCATATGATGTAGAAACTATGAATGGATGCTGGTTTCTTTGCCCCAAAATGAACTCATACTTTAATGCCACTTTCCACAAACCTCTTGAAGTCACTTCTATATTTATAATGATGACATTGCTTTCTCTGTATTGCCTTTGCCATACTCTTAAAATGGTCATTTTTAAAAAGTTAATTCATTTATTCTGAGAGAGCCAGAGAGAACGAGAGAGTGAGAAGCACACCCAACAGGTGTATGTGCCAGTGTGTACAGGGAGGCCTCGGCCGGCCAGCCTGGGACTTTTCCATGTGAGTCCACCATCGCAGAGTCGCAATACTGCTCCACCACCACCGGTCTTCCTTAAGGGGTGGCAGTGGGGCTGGCTCCATAGCACAGCGATTAAGTACTACACAGAGGAAGCCAGATTCCCCGTGGCCGACCAGGGTTTGAGTCCCCGTCCCAGCCGCTGGAGAAACATGTTGGGTACACACATGTGTGCATACAATCCTGATGGGATGGAAAATTGGAGAAAAGGATCATGATGTGACCTGGCTCCATTGGGAAATATTTTTCTCTCTCTCCTTTCTTTCTGTGGCTCACACATGGGCCCTTTTGCATAAAAACGAACGAATGAATGAATGGAGAGGTGACAGTACATTAAAGCAGAATTATTTAATTTGGCTACATAATAACTTTTCCTTGTGCTTCTTTTTCACTTCTGTGTCTAATTTGTGGATTATCAACTTCGCTAGAAACCCCTAGAAATAGAGTGAAAACATGAAGCCAAGGATCAAATTGTCAATGAAAGCCAGCCACATGGACTTGCTTCCTGCTAGTGGATGTGGGTTTACTGAAGATGTAGAAGAGCCAGCAGGGTGGACCCAGAAGTGGGCTGTTCTTAAATGTCATTCACAATCATCACAGGGAAAAAGTACTCAAGTCCTTTTCCACAACTGCCTTTCAAAGAGTTGTCATTTATTCTGCCTACATTACATTGGTTTTCTTTTTGCATTACTGTTTATTTTCTTTCTAAATATTTGATTTGCTTATGGCTTTTCTGACCTGGTTCCCTCTTGTGGCTCCTTACCATGGCTTGTCTTTCAAATTCCAAAGACAAAACAGTAGCTCATATAGATCTAGTATCAGAACTGCATACAACCAACCTTCAATTCAACTTTCTCTCCATTTATGCTCTGATAAGACAGATTCTAACATGCCTTGTTCGATTAAAAAGGTGCTGCCCAAGGCCAGCATGTGGCATGGAGGTTAAGGCACTGGATTCCATGTGATCAGTTCGGTGGTTCAAGTCTTAGACCCTGTGGCTTGAAAATCACACCGGGCACATGTGTGCATCTTGAGAGGAGAATGGAGGAGAAAGGATTGCGGTGTGGCCATTCTCCTTGGGTGGTGATTTTGCATTTTCCCTCTAGTGAGTTTGCACCCTATGGCAAAGAAAAAAAGAAAAGTACTGCCCAGCAGAAGCAACCCTATGGAGAGCATGTTGGATCACAGAATGAGCCCCAGAGGGAGCCAGCACTCACTGGCTGTTCCTTCCTTTCCCTTCTCTGCTCATGGTTCTGGCCCATCCTATACTGCTCTAGGGTGAGCCTAAGTCAGCCTTGCAAAAGGATCCCTTGCTATCTTTTAATTTTGCTTTCCAGAAGACATGCATATTGCATAAGTAATATGATTTCAGTTTTTTTAGTTTTGGTAACACACTCTTCCACTTTCCCCTCCCCCCCCCGGCTCTGTAACAGGCACTGATTTACCCACACGACATATGGTATGACTACATCAAGGCCTAGATTAGACAACTTGTGTAAAATGTCCTGGAGATGTTTCCCAACCACAGACAACAAATGCCAAGTCTCTGGAACAGCTACCTTGATATGCTTTTAAGGTGTGGAGCCTTTTACAAAGTCTAGGAGAGTATTTATTTTTTTATTTTTTTGGAGAAAATAAATGCTATAGGGCATGTGCGCTCGCTGGAGAGACAGAGAGAGAGAGACAGAAAGCGAGAGAAACCCCCCCAGGGGGGATGGCCACACTGCAATCCTTTCTCCTCCATTCTCTCGGGATCTTGGGCACACACGCACACACGCCCAGCGTGAGTTTAAGCCACCGGATCCAGGACTTGAACTGTGGTCGACTACATGGGAGTCCGGCATTATAGCCATTACATTAACTGCTGGTCCCAATGTCTAGGAGAATATTAACAGGAATAATATTCTAAGAGAGCAACATGCAGATAGTTTGTAATGTAATTCTAAGAAGATTTTATCATTATTACTGTTTTAGGTTTTCGCTATAGAGTGGGTGCACTGGCTAGAGAAAGAGAGGGAAAGTGAGAAATCCACCCCCTCCCAGGGGCCATGGCCACACTACAGTCCCTTCTCTTCTGTTCTCCTCTTGGGATTTTGGGCATACATGCATACATACCTGGCCTGGTTTTCAGGGTCTTTGGGTTTAGGACTTAAACCTCATTTGGGCATGTGGGAGTCCAGCACCTTAACCACATTACCTGCTGATCCCTTACTTTCTGTTTTTAATATTATTCTTTTTTCCTACTCTTTCTAATTCCTTACCAAGACCTGGAAGATCCTGCTCGAATGTGACCTCACCTGTCTCTCCAGTCTCAGGTCAGGCCTTCTTCGACTTTCGCTCTCTCTGTTCCAATCACATTGGCTTCATTTAGTAACATGAAAAGGCCAAGCCATCTCCCACCCCAGGACCTTGACACGTGTCATTCTCTTTGCTGGAATGCAGTGGTCCTGGCCCCACTGAGCTGTATTCTCAGGCCCTTAATGGTTGGAATTAAATGCTAACTCTGCATTCTCTCTTCATCTCTCTTGCTCATGATAGAAATAAGCTTTAAATAAATAAATAGTTACCTCTTCCCAGGAGGCCTCCTTTACCATGTCAATTCTTGGTACTCTCTTCACTTCTATCTTGGTGCCTGCTTTGCTTTCTCTGTCTTGCTGTGTCTACTTGTTTACTATCCCTCTTTCCTAGAATGCAAGCTTCACAAAGACAGTGCCTTCTCTGTCTTGTTCGCTTTTATATGCCCAGCACCTCGCTTGGGGCTCATTGCAAGCCAGATGCCCATAGTTGTTGCTGTAAGATGGTTTTTGTTTCTTTTATTTTTTTTAAATTTAATTTAAATTAACTTTATTTATTTATTTTAATTTGACCACAGAGGAACAA
This sequence comes from Tupaia belangeri chinensis, assembly GCF_000334495.1. Lineage (NCBI taxonomy): Eukaryota > Metazoa > Chordata > Mammalia > Scandentia > Tupaiidae > Tupaia > Tupaia belangeri. Next base: position 1,998,077 of record NW_006159562.1, on the reverse strand, counting down.
AGTGAGAGTGAGAGTAAGAGAGAGAGAGAAAAAAAGAGAGAGAGAGAGAGAAAGTGAGAAAGCAAGTTGCCAGGTCCAGGACTTGAACTGTGGTTGACCATGTGAGAGTCAAGCACCCTTAACCACCTGCCGGCTCCTGAAAGATGGTTTTCATGGCCATCCATTATTGACCTTTTCCACAATATACTTCCGTATAGAGGTGGTTCCTTATTTACAAATTGTCTTCCAAAAGGCAATTTATGAATTATTTTTTAAATGAGAATATAGTTTATAAAAGTGACCTTTGAAAAACTGCTATTTCCAACTGAAGTCTTTAGAATCTTATGTAGTGGTCCCTAAAATTGTAATACTGGAACAGCAGGATGGCCAACGTGGTGGCACAGCAGTAAGTCACTGTCCAAGCCATGCTGGATCCACGTGGGAGATGGCGGGTGTGGTTCCCCAGTCCTTCCGCACAGGCTGGGTGCTCATGATCGTGGCTGGCTGGGAAGGATGGGGGTAAAGGGGTGGAGCTGGGGGAGAACCTGTTGAGAGTGCGCGTCATTCCTTCTCTCTCTTACTGTCAGTAAAAAAAGAAAAAATTTTCAGAAGATGGGATGCATCGTAGCACATAGCCCTGGTGGGTGTGTTCTGGCCTTAGTTATACACGTTCCTCTACCCCCAGCCAGGCTCTGTGATGGACCTACGAAGATACAACCAGGTAGAGCCCAAATCTGAACCATGTGCTCGAGTGGTATGAGCAAGTGGTGGCGATGAGCTGGATGCGAGGGAGAAAGGACAGGGAGCAGGAAGAGGCAGCACCCATGGAGGGAGCTGGGTCCAAGGTGGGAAGGGCACTCCATGTCTTAGACTTGTGGGTGTCATTGGCTTCAAGCTCTGTTGATTTTGCTTCAGTTTCTTCTCAGAGATGAGTTCCCATGTGCTTGTATTTTTTCCAAAGCTTATTGTTCTTGGAAGTTGCAGCCCAGAGTGGAGGTGGAAGCAGATGGATCAGGGCTTGCTTGAAAAGAAACATTTTCCCACGGGTTTTTTTGTTTCGTTTTGTTTTCAAGATTTTATAGGGCACATGTACTTACCAGAGAGACAGGGAGACAGAAAATGAGAAATCATCTTCCCGGAGGGATGGCCACGCCGTAATCTCTCCATTCTCCTCCTGGGATCTTAGACACACTTGCACGTGTGCCTGGTGTAAGTTTGAGCCGCTGGATCCAGGACTTGAACTGTGAGAGTACAGTGACGTAACCACTATGCCATCTGCTGGTCCCTTCCCACAGGTTTTTGACTCTGCCTGGAAGACACCAGGCTATCCCAGGAAAGGATCGTACAGGGCAAATGGCAGCCTGCCCAGGCTCCTGCCCTCAGCTTTCCTGGGAGAACCCCAGCTCCCAGTCAAGGCTCCCTCAGCCAGGGCAGCATCGGAAAACTGTCCTCCAACACCTCCTCTCTTCAGAAGTCTGGAAATGGACCAACGGGAAGACTATCACTTCCCCCTCAGCTCTACATGGAGATACTTGGGAATGAGACCCATTCCTCTACCCAGAAAGGGTCCTACTTCCTCCTTGCCGTTTTCTGTGCGTTGACTCCACACAATATTCCGCCTGTCACCCGAGCTATTTCTACCAGAGGAGCTGCGCTGTCGGCTCCCACCACAGTACACTGGGACGTTCTTCTTGCCCTTCTTACCCATTGACTGGAGGGGACCAATTTTACCACATCCTCCTGGTTCAAGTCCTTACGTGAGGTGAGACGAGGATTCCAAAAGTTTGCATGAACATGCTCATCATTTCTGGCTAGGGCCACCCTTGTTTTCCTTCCATTGACAAGGGAAAGCTGCCACTGGAAGATAGTTGAGGTGAAGGGGACGGGGTGGGCAAGGTGCTCGCTTCCCCCCTTAGTCACCATCCTCACTTCCTTCCATCTCACTGTGCAACCTGAAGCTACTGCTGCCCAGGAACAAGGCAGTTAGAGCAAGCCTCACTCGCCATGGGGCCCCACGTTGACTCCGGGTGTGAGCTATCACAGCAGAGAGACCTCAACTTGGGATTTAGTTTACTTTCTGGCTGATCTATCTTGCTGTGAAAAGTGCATACATTTCCTTTATACTCCAGAAAGAAAAAAAAAAAAATCACATCGAGTACCCATAAATGAAATACAGTAGAGTGAGAAGCACTTTGCCTGGAATTGAGGTCCTCTCTCCACTGAACTCGACAGCACACCCCAAGGGATCCCAGATGGGAAGCAGCGAGATCTCTTCCAGGTGTTGAGAATTTTGTTTTGTTCTGCCTTGTTTTCTCTATCTCAAACTAGGAAACAAACTACTAAATGGTTAAATGTGTTTGCTGGAAAATATTCCAGCGTAAGGCAACAGTTTCCAAATTCCCCGCAGAGACCGGACACCGGGGAACACTGGCTGCCAAGCCTGTTATTAAGAAGGTCACAAGATGCCATCTGTTCCTGCGTGCACTTTACTGCTCAAGCGTAACGTCAGCCAGGAGGCGGCTGCGATCGAGTCTGCCCATGAGCATGAAAGAGCACCACGGTGGGCACTACAGGGGGCTCAGTGGGCGAGCCCTGAGCCTCCTGCGTGATGTGTAATGACTCAGTCACGTTGGGAGAAGGTAGGCAGACGGTAAAGCATCGTTTTTAGGTCTGTCCTTGGAGACAGCTCAAATGTAATCCAGGCTGCCACTTTCTGGTTTTCCTAAATTTTGTTTTGTACCTGTTGTAGCCATCTATAAAATAGGATAATTAGTGTTGTCTTCTTTACTCATAGATGCGAAGTTAAGGCAGATAAATGGATGCCTTATTCTTTCATGATTTCAACTTTTAGTAAGTTTTTTTCCCCCCATAGGGCACATGCACTCACTAGAAAGACAGAGAGAGACAAAGAGAGGGAAAGTGAGAAATCACTCCCTGGGGGAATGGCCACACCACAATCCCTTCTCTCCTCTTCTGGGATTGTGGGCAGGCACACACCCCCACCAGCGTGATCTTCAAGCTACTAGGTGTGGGACTTGAACTGTGGTCAGCCTTACAGGAGTCCAGCTTCTTTACCACGATGCCACCTGCTGGACTCTAATTTATTATTATTTTTTAATTTATAGGAAAGTTGAAAGAATAGTATAAACAATACCCATCTACTCTCTCCAAGATTATTAACATTTTGCCACATCTGTTAACATTTTGTGTTATCTCAGTCTCTGTATACTGATACCTGTTTATACTTCTTAGCTGGACTATTGAAAGTAAATTAATGACATCGTACCAGTATATTCTTAAACAGTTTAATATGAATCTGTGAGTAAGAATGTTCTCCTATATAACCATAATATTGTTATCACACTCAAGAAAGTTAACATTGGGGCCAGCAGCTGGCATGCTGGTTAGGAGCACTGGGCTCCCACATGGCTGACCATGATTTGGGTCCTGGACCTGGCGGCTTGCTTTCTCACTTTCCTCTCTCTCTCTCTCTCTCTCTTGCTCTATCCCTCTCTGGTCAGATTAAATAAATACAGCTAAATAAAATAATAAAAAAAAGAAAGTTAACATTGATAAAATAATGTTTACCTGGTATGCAGACCATTGAGTGCCGCCTTCTTAAAAATCCATCAGGGAGGGACCAGCAGTTAGTGTAATGGCTATGTTGCTGGACTCCCATGTAGCTGACCGTGGTTCAAGTCCCAGATCTGGTGACTTAAACTCATGTGTGTGTGCGTGCCCAGGATGAGTATGGAGAAGGGATTAAGGCATGGCTGTCCCCCCTGGGGGGTGATTTCTTGCTTTCTGTCTGTCTCTCTGTGTCTTTCTGGCGAGCGCATTCGCCCTATAGCAAAAACCTCTCAAAAAAAAAAAAAAAGTCCATCAGGGAAGGGATTTGCTCTGTAATCCATCTCAATCGTTGACAACTCTAAGGGAGTGGATACCTTATGTTTTTGAGGGACTTTAAAAAATCTGATAAAAGCTCTGGACCTGATCTTCAGAAAATATTCATAAAATATCCACTTATGTGAGCCAACCACACATACATCGTGGGTCCTTCCATGGTGTCCACAGACTCCAGGTTAAACATGTCAATGTTTGGGGCCAGCAGATGGCATAATGGTTACATCACTGGACTCCCAAATAGTGGACTACGGTCCAAATCCTGGACCCGGCAGCTTAAGACTCACGCCAGGCATGTGTGCCCAAAATCTCAAGAGGAGAATAGAGGGAGAAGTGATTGTGGCGTTGCCATCCCTCCTGGGGGGTGATTTCTTGCTTTCTGTCTCCCTGGTGAGCTCACAAAATTTCTCTTTAAGAAAAATGTCGATGTTCAATCTCAATTCTTTTCCTTTGTGTATACAGCACTCAGAAAGGATGGAGAGCATTCTATCTTCTCCCAACATTATGTTTTATGTTCATAAAACTCTTAAGTTTCAAGAAATGCAGAGATGAGAAGGTGGGAGATTGCATTATCCCCAAACTATGAAAAGAAAACCGAATCCCAAAGAAGGCTGACAGTTGTACTATGATAGACACCCAGTAGGAGGACTAAATGATTGAAAGAGAAGACCTAGAAGAATGTTTTAAGCTTGAGCTTTTCTGATGCTGCAAGAGCCGATGCACACAAGTCTCAACTTGTTCTCTAGACAATTTACTTTTTAGAAACCTGTCGTGTTCCATCAGGTTTGGCCCCACATTTAAGGACTTCATATCTAAGGTAGAACTTGTTGGCAGTTACTAAGATAGTTTCATCAACAAAATTGCCCAATATGGTTATTATTCTAGGACTAGGAAGTGGAAGGACAGAGGTGAATCTATGCTAGCATGTCCTTAATTAAAAGGCCAGCTAAAATTGCCAAGGTCAAGTTGCACCGTGAGCTCTATTTTGTCAACTGTGAACTCGCTAAGTAAGAAACACCATTAGCTGACCATTCTCCAACATAATGTGAGCTTACTGGTGTTCTTCTCCATAAACAGACCAGGGAAAATGAGAGACTGCTGGCTCAGTTAGAAAAATGACCAAGTTTGGGGACCAGCAGTTAGCGTAATGGCTATGTTGCTGGACTCCCACATAGTCGACCGCGGTTCGAGTCCGGGACCTGGTGGCTTAAACTCACGCTGGGCACGTGTGCGTGCGTGCCCAAGATCCCGAGAGGAGAATGGAGGAGAAGGGATTGCGGCGTGGCCATCCCCCCGGGGGGTGATTTCTCACTTTCTATCTCTCTGGCGAGCGCATGTATCCTATAGCAAAAACCTCTCCAAAAAAAAAAAAAGATAAATTAAAAAAAAAAAAAGAAAAATGACCAAGTTTGACTAAAAGATGAACACACATGTATAAACATCTCATGCTGTGGTCTAGCCCAAGTTCTAATGTCTGTTTTTGTTTTCATGGGAGTTGTTTGTTCCATAATGCATAAAATGTACTTTCCATAAAACTTTAGTATTATGGAATCCTGTTTTTTTACTAATTAATGGTTTTCTAGTGTAATTGTTGGAAGGAAGCATGACTAAAAGCTAGTTAGACCTATGGGATTTATAAAAGTCTTATGGGATATTGAAAGGCTAAGAATTTACAGAAAATGAAACATCAGAGCAAATTGTGCCGGACAAACTTCTTATCCATCTGCTTTTACTGCAGTTATAGAAAAGTTTTGTTTGTTTGTTTTAGAGGTTTTTGCCGTAGGGCGCATGTGCTGGTGGAAGAGAGAGACAGAGACAGTGAGAGGGAAAATGAGAAATCATTCCCCGGGGGTGTGCATGACACAATCCCTTCTCCATTCTCCTCTCAGGATCTTGGACACACATGCACATGTGCCTGGAGTGAGTTTCAAGCTGCCAGATTTGGGACTCGAACCACAATTGGCTTATTTAGCTAAATAATTGTTCAGCTCTTTTATTCTAGCTTAAGATACCATGCGCAAAAGAAAGTTTATTAGCAGAAAATAGTACAAAGCAATGAGTATTTGCCAAAGGCTCTTTCTGTCCCTTGATTCTTCCCCAATGACCAGACTCTAACATATGCCAAGCAAGACTTTCTTTCAAATTAAAAAAAAATTAATAAAAATATACCAGAGAACTTGACATGATTTAATCATTAGGCAAATCCAAATGAAAAACAGTGAGATACCACTTTGTGTCCATTAGGATGGCTACAATTACAAAGACAGACAATAGCAAATGTCAGTGAAGATATGGCAATACTGGAAACTCCATTCACTGTTGATGGGAATATAAAATTGTATAGTCACTTTGGAAAATACCCTGGCAGTTCCTTTAATAGTTAAAACATAATTTTTAACATTGGATCCAGAAATTCTGCACCTAGGTTTTTGATCAAGAGAAATGAAAACATATGTCTACACAAACACTTGCATATGAATGTTCATGCATCATTATCCATGGTAGCCCAAACTGGAAACAACCCTAATGTCTATCAACTGGCAAATAAATTACAAAATCTGGTATATTCATACAATGGAATACAATTCAGTAATTTTTAAAAAAGGGAACAAAATACTAGAATAACTACAATGTGGATGAACCTCAAAAATGTTATGGAAAGTAAAAGAAGCTAGGTATGCAAGACTGTAGAATGTATGATTCTATTTGCATGAAAAATCCAGTTAAGGCAAATCTATAGAGAAAGAAAGGAAATTACTGGGGTTTTTTGGGCACCGGTGGTGGGAAAGGGGATCATCAGTAAATGGGAATGAGGGATCTTATTGAGGTGATGAAAATGCTCTAGAACCATATGGAGCTATGACTGTTACATAATGAGGTAAATGTACTCAAAATCATTGAACTATATATTTAAAGTGGGCCAATTCGTGGTATGTAAGTTATACCTCAATTGTATCATCTAAAAATATACCCAAGCTTCTCAAGACCGTAACTAAAATTGACAGAACTGTCTTGGTTTCCTCTGATTGAAAGAGCGTAAGCTGTGTATTACACAAGAATGTTCCAGACATAGAAATGTTTAACCCCACCCAAAAGTTCTGGAAGGCTTACGAGGAATTTAACTTCTAGTTGTGGTTTTGTGTTACCTGACTCTCCCTTTTCTGTTGACCAGATGCTAATAGGAAGCCAGTGATTTGTGTACAATTTGTCAAATTACATTTTGATCATAGCCTCATTGAGGGTTTAAAAAATTTTATCCATGGGGACCAGCAGGTGGCATAGTGGCTAAGGCGCTGGACACTCCCACATGGCCGTCCATGGTTTGAGTCCCGGACCTGGTGGCTTGCTTTCTCACTTTCTCTCTCTCTCTCTCTCTGTTTCTCTCTGGTCAAATTAAAATAAATGAATGAATAAATAAAATTAAATAATTATTTTTTTAAAAAAAAAGGAAGAAATTTTATCCTGACACTTGGTTAATCTTGGTTTTCCCTCTTCATTTACATACAGGTCTATTCCCTGTTATAACCAGGGCTTTCAAAAACTCACTTGATGTCAAGCATGAAGTGGTAAGTCTGACATTTCCTAGTGATCATTTACATGTAAAGGGCTAAGATGACCACATGCTGCATGTTATTCATAAGGAACAGAACAAATAGTGTTGGAATGACTTCGCTAATAAATTCATTCATCAGACATGTATTGTTTAGTGCATTTTATGGGTGTAGCTTTCTATTAGGTAAGGTGATACAAATATAACCAAGGTTATCATGGAGAATAACTGATAATGGTATGCTTTTATTATAGTCACCAACTTTTTCTCTTTCCCGTGCATGGCAACAGTTTTATGTAAAATATTGGCAGCTAAAAACACAAACGGCTTTTGGGAACCAGCAGTTAGCATAATGGCTATGTCGCTGGATTCCCACGAAGTCGACCGCGGTTCGTGTCCTGGACCCGGTGGCTTAAAAAACTCACGCCGGGCGCGTGTGCGTGCATGCCCAAGATCCCGAGAGGAGAATGGAGGAGAGGGGATTGCGGCGTGACCATCCCCCCTGGGGGGTGATTTCTCGCTTTCTGTCTCTATGTCTCTGTCTGTCTGGCGAGCGCACGAGCCCTACAGTGAAAATCTCTCAAAAAAAAAAAAAAAAAAACACAAACAGCTTTTCTCTGACTGTAAACTTTCAAGGAATACAGAGAAGTAGAAACAAAAGTAAAAATTATTTGAGATCTTACCCTTTTCCCAGGGATAATTACCACTTACATTTAGGTAAACTTCCTTAAAAATGTCTCCCCGTACTTACAAAGACATGCACTTAAGCTCACACGGAGTATTGATGCGTGCATACTGGACAGTGGCCACTGTAATCTGCATCTGTCACTCAGTATTTTCATGGACATCTTTTAGTGTTAATAAATGTAATTGCTGGACATTATTTCTAATAGGTAAATGGTATTACATTTGCCAGATATGTCACAATTTAAAAATATTTCGTATTACTAGGCATTTAGGTTTTTCAAATTTATAACTACTGTAAACAATGGTACGATAAAAAAGATGGAATATACATTTTTTGTAACTGTAAAATCACCTCTTGAGTATACATCCCTATAAGTAGAATTCTTGGGTCAGAAGGCATGCTTTTTAAACAAAATAATTCCTTATTTAATTTTATTTATCATTATCATTATTCTTCAATTTGTTACAGAGCATGTGTGCTCACTAGAGAGATCATGAGAGAGAGTGAGTTGGGGTGGGGGAGAGAGAGAGAACGTGAGAAAGCAACTCATGAAGTCCAGAATTCAAACCACAGTCGGTCTTGCAGAAGTCCAATGCCCCAACCACTATGCCACCTGCCGGCCCCAAGGCATGCTATTTTTATATTAGTTACTTTCCCAAAAATTGGCCTGATGTTCCAGTAGTACACGAGAGTGTCTGTTTCATATAGACTCTCTAACACTAGCTTTAAAAAAATAATCCTGTGGAGGCTGAGAGGTGGTGTGGTTGAGGGTGCTGGACTCCCACATGACTGACTATGGTTTGAGTCCTGGATCTGGAGGCCTGCTTTTTATCTCTCTCACTTTCATTCTGTCTCTCTCTTGTCAAATTAAAATAAATAAATAAATAAAAATAAATGAAAATTAAATCATTCTTTTTTAAGAATCCCAGGACCAGCATATTCATATGGTGTAATGGTTACATGGCTGGACTCCCACATGGCTGACTGCAGTTCGAGTACTGGACCTGGGCGCTTGAAACTCATGCCAGGGTGTGTGCGTCTATGCCCAAGATCCCAAGAAGAGATTGTGGCATGGTCATCCCCCTGGGGGGTGATTTTTCACTTTCTGTCTCTCTGCCTCTCTGTCTATCCAGTGAATACATGCACCCTTTAGCAAAAATCTCTCTCTTGAGGAAAAAAAAAAGAAGGCCTTGCTTGCTTCAGCTGGGAACATGCATGTCAGGTGACTCTGACCCTTTGACACTCTGTGCATGTACACAAATAACTTCAAAGTGCTGTCAGTACTGACTTTGGGGTTACACATACATTTTAGTGAGTAGGTGGATTCAGACATGGACTCAACGAATGACGAAGGCTGTATCCTTCATTTGCCTAGTTTTTAATTTAGGTGTTTAGCTGTTTTTGTTGATTTATATAAGCTATTTGCATATTAGGATTATACCTTTTTGCCTATAGTATGTTAGAAATAATTTCCTCAATTTGTTGTCCCATTTTATTGTTATTACAGTGGTTTTTGATAGCAGCATCAAAGTGCTTTTGGAGTAGGCAGGAAAAAACAACACTGGTAAAGGAATTTGGTTAGATTTTTATCATCGCAAAAGTGGTTGGTATTTATTTTTCTCTCTAGGCACACCAAATATGGGGTTGTGGTGATTTTTCTCCGACATCTCCAAATCATGGAAAATCTCGTAAGTCCCATCATAAACTACTACTTTATACCTACTTTCTGTCTTTATCTTGTTTCCTTTTTTTAAAGTTTATTTTTATTGAATTTCATTTACGAGAGAGAAACAGGGAGAGGGAGAGAGAAAGAGAAACAGATACCCCCAACCAGGTCCTCATGCCAAGATCCGCCCCAGCCTCAGCTGGCCCGGATCATGGTGACTCGCACACTCCATGAATACAGGGAGACCTTGGGATGTGAACCCAGGGCTTTGCCATGAAGATTCAGCCTTTCATTACCCCTACCCAACTGCAGTCAGCCCTGCTGTTATTTTAATCATGCTATTCACCTGAATTTTCATACTTTTCAGAGTCTGTGGTCACTTAAGGTCTTTTGTATTTCCGTACCCATATCCCTAGAAAAGTAACCCACTGCGTTACTTCACTGGATCCTCCTCACAAGAAGGAAGGTGGGATGTAGAAATAGCAGGAAGAAGAAATCCAGCAGAGACCACTCAGCAGCAGCTCTGAAAACGAGTGTACACATGAGGAGGCCATGGTAGTGGCAGGAGTGGGGCAATTCCATGTGAGGGTTTGGAAATAATGAGTAAAGAAAAGGCTTTGGAATGTTAGGACATTTCATTTATTCATACTGTGGTAGACTATTGGCTACAAGCATTTCATAGTGACTGTCTCTTCATCCTAGGCATGAGACCTAAAAAGCCAGCACTGGACATCCAGAGGAACCCCAGATCCCGGGGAAGACCCTTCCTAATGCATGTAAGAATCTTCTGCTTGTCATCAGCTGCAGATCTTCAGGGGGAAGTCAGGAGTGGGCTTCCGGGTATCTGCATGGTGGTGGGGCTGGCATGTCGATGTCTGGAGTTGGCATCAAAGTATTTCCTGAGGGACCAACAGGTGGCATGGTGGTTTGGCATGGTGGTTAAGGCACTGGACTCTCACATGGCCAGCCATGGTTTGAGTCCTGGACCTGATGCCTTGAAACTCACGTCAGGTACATGTGTGTGTGTGCTCAAAATCCTGAGAGAAGAATGGAGGAGAAGGGATTGTAACATAGCCATCCCCCCGGGGGGGCAATTTTCCACTTTCTCTCTGGCAAATGCATATATCCTATGGCAAAGAAAAAATATTAAGAAAAAAATCTTCCCTAAGTCATAGTCAAGTGACAGTAGAGCTACTTTGATAAGTGTCTTCCATAAAGCATCATAGAATTCCTGTAGATCTCTCCAGCTTTTTTTTGGAAACAAGCCTGAAGAGGGTTACAGGGATTGGAATTTCTGTGGTCCAGTCCACATTTTCATCAGTGGTATCAGTGAGTTGTTGGAGTCTGCTTCTTATTAAAAAAGGCAGTGAGTTCTCAGGTTGTCCTTCCCAGCTGGGAACCCACACTGGCTGCCCAGAGTCCAGACCTGCCCTTCTAGCATGCCTGTCCTGCTACCCGGTAGCTGTTGCCCCCATTCCCCTTGATAAGGCCCTCCTGACTAGGGGCTCTGTTCTGCATGATTGAACTTTCTCAAGACCCAGTAATTTTTAAAAAAGATGTTAAAATGGGATTTTCTCATGTCTAGCAGACTCTTAAAAAGTTCAAAGAAAGAATTAAAAACAGGTTTCTGCATGTACCTTATTGACTTTATTTATTATAAAAGTTACGACTATTTTGCCACCCTGTTACTTTTAGTAAGATTTCTCTTTGAGATGGCAAAATGGTTATGTCGCTGGATTCCCATGTAGTCGACTGCGGTTCAATTCCCAGACGCAGTGGCTTAAAACTTACACTGGGCACATGTGCATGTGTGCCCAAGATCCCAAACAGAGAATAGATGAGAGGGGATTGCAGTGTCACCATCCCCTCTGAGGGGGTGATTTCTCCGTTTCTGTCTCTCTGTCTTTCTGTGTCTCTCTGGCAAGCACACATGCCCTATAGCAAACATCTCTCTTAAAAAAAAAAAAAGATTTCTCTTTAAATTGACTTTTTTTTTTTTTTTTAACTCAGATTCACCTTAAATAAGTCTTTTTGTAATACTAGGCTTTGGTATGCTAGTTAGATACATTAGGGGAAAAAAAGAAAAAGAAAAAAACAACCACCCTTGGCCATGAAAATAAAAAGGGCTCTTCAACATTATTCAAGAACCACTAGATATATATGCTCTCACTGTGGCAGTGGTGGCCTGCGGGCCTCCATTAGTGAATCTAAGAAATTCAGCTGGTGTGACAGGATTGGCTGCCCACCTTGGCTTCCAGGCACCTAGTCTGTTTTAATGGTAGCCTTCTGGAAACAGTGCATTTCTCTTGGCTTTTTTTGCTTTAGGACGGTTAACTTTCCTGGAGAGTATCTCAAGGAAGCCATGTTGTGGCCGGCCGTGGAGGATGCTACTTGGGCGCACGTGAAGCTATGTGGTCTGTTAAAAATTATATTGTGTGGGCAGCCAGGGAGCTCCCTTCACTGCAGGGTTGGTGGCTTCTATCTAGGAAGGATAGATGAAAGCATATTTGCTAGCTGGCCTCCTGGGAGTTGCTTGGGAGAATCATTAACTAGTGTTAAATAGAGGAATCCCTCCTGCTACATGGAGCCGTAGTGGTGCTGAGCAGTCTCATGGCCAGTGTCTGCAGCTGTTCTGGGGACCAGTTGCCTTCTCTGTAAGGTGCTTACCAGATCCCCTTTGCTTCCCCTAAAGTGAATTCTCTATACTCACAGTACACTCTTCGTTATTTTTATTTAACTGCCAGACATGCATACTTACTGGAGAGAGATGGACAGAGAGAAAGGGAGAAATCACTCCCCATGGGAGATGGTCATGCCATAGTCCCTTCTTCATCTCTCATCCTTTTGGGACTTTGGGCACACATGTATCTGGCATATTGTCCAGAAATGGAAGCGACGAGGTCCAAGACTCCAACCATGCAGTCAGCCATGTGGGATTCAGCTGCCTTGACCACCATGCCAGGGGCTGGCCCACAAGGTAGTCTCTTTTAAGCCAACGATTCCCAACAAAAAAGTGACATTGCATCTCACTCTTGTTTTTATGATGTAGTAACAGACAAGAAGTACATGCACACGTACATACAGCTCACACAAGTAATATGGGATGCTTACTTGGGGAATCTTGGACCTAGTGTCTTCACCAAAAAATAAATCATGACTTTATTTATGAGACAAGGCGCATCTTAGTATTGTTAGTAGGTGCTCTATTTGGAGGAAGAACAAGCACTGAGATGTAAAAACATACAAATCTCTGCATTGGTAACAAATAGGGACTGAATGAAATTTTTTCATGAGACAGCGGGTTTGGTGCAGGTTTGGTTCCTTATTCCAGGAGTTCTTGCTTGCGTCTTTCCTGCTTATGGATCCGGCCTTCCTGACAGAGACACCTATGAAATAGGGCGGTGAAAGAGCTGGGAGAAAGCGCAGGCACCTTTCCAGCTCCTGCTCTAGCGTGATGTCTGATGTCGGCTTGGCGAGGCCACTCACTGTGGAGAGGTAACCTTTGCAGAGGAGCACGTGTTGACAGGCAGGCCATTTTTCTCCAGCTTCAGGGACAACGTGATTCTGAAAGCAAAACTGGCTCCTCCGAAGACTCAGAAGCTGATCAATACTCCTCCAGTTACGGATGGAGAGGACCGTCCTCAGCTTTCAGCTGAGCAGAACAAGACGCCCAGGCTGGAGGCCGAGGTCACGTGATAACGGCTTCACGAGGTACGAGGGGCCTGGGGAAACCTGGCCCTAGGCAGGGTGGCTTTCTTGGACACTTCCCTGGCCTTCAAACCCTTCACGCCTCGTTTTCCTTTTCAATTGGAAGAGGGGAACAAAAGTTACCATTAAAATATCCTTTAAAGTCAGCACTGGGAACCGCATTTCTCTGGAAGAACCACACACAGACACGGTGTCCTAGCCTCGACCACCTCATGGGCTCCGTCCTAGAGCCGGTCTCTCGCGCTTGGGGGCCCGGGGAGGGCGCAGGCGGTGGGAAAGAAGAAAGGCCACGCGTACTCGGCGCTGTCAGCAGGGAGGGCCGCCGCCGGGCACCGACCAGCTTCGCCG
>NW_006159562.1:1980070-1983862 GCF_000334495.1 Tupaia belangeri chinensis | reverse complement strand
ACTCCTCTCTGTCGTTGCAAGGATCTGTCTCTCTCCAGCACCCACGGCCCGCCTCCCCTCCCCACCTCGCCTACGCCGCTCCTCCTCTGCCCCCGGCCCTCCTCCCCTGTGTCCCCGCCTCTCTCCGCCCACCCCTTCTCCCTGCGCCCGGGCTGGCGGTCGCTGGGCGCGCTGAGTTGGGGAACCTGGCGCCGCAGAGCCCAGAAGCTGTGGGCTTATGAGGGCTGCGGAACAGCGCGTAGTTCTCGAAAGTGGCCGTCTCCTACCCCTTCTTCCCCGAACCCCGCTCTGCGTGACACCCACCCATTGACTCACTTTTACCAACAGCGCTTTTTTCTCCACCGTTCCTGTTAAATAGAAAAGATAGTTAAAAGTCTCACCTCCCCACCCCTCGCAAACTCGTAGTGTTAATTTTTGTCCTTCAGTCCCAGGTTGGGTTAAATACTCTCTGAGCCATCTGGTTTAATTCCCGGCAACCTTTCATATGGTTTCCATTAAGCTTGCCAAAAACCGTGCATTGAAAATGCAGCCCTGAGGCTACCCGGGAAGCCCCAGGACTTCTGCTCTGGCCACCCTAGTCAGAGACTAGCAGGCAAAGTAAGGTGAGACAGAGGCCTCTGGGTGCGTTCTTGGTCTGGTACCCCAAGATCCCGGGCTTCTGCTGTGATTTTTAGCTTTTCTAAACCCAGAAAATACTGATCTATCGTGATTACCATTCATTCGGACAACTTGTGCTTTCTCCTGCATGTAAGGCATAGCGCTAGACTTCTGTATTCTTTTTTTCAAGAGAATTTTCTAAGACTTTTAAAATATATATAACTTTATTTAATTAATTACTTTAATTTGACCAGAGAGGGACAGAGCAAGAGAGAGAAAGTGAGAAAGCAAACTGCCGGGTCTGGGACTTGAACCACGGTTGACCACGCGGGAGTCCAACCACTATGCCACCTGCCAGGCCCTAATTCTGTATTAATTCTCAAAGTCAATGTTAACACTTTCCCAGATGGGGTTACAAAAAGCCCCTGGTCGGAGAAATTCAGTTTGAAAAGCCACAGTGATGGAGTTGGGGCTACACTTTCTTCCTTGCCCAGTCCTCATTTCTCAAAGACCCCCTAAAGGTGAAACAGAACAAAACAAACAAAAACCTTTCAGCTCCTGGGGAAAATGTATTAATTCTCAAAGTCAATGTTAACACTTTCCCAGATGGGGTTACAAAAAGCCCCTGGTCGGAGAAATTCAGTTTGAAAAGCCACAGTGATGGAGTTGGGGCTACACTTTCTTCCTTGCCCAGTCCTCATTTCTCAAAGACCCCCTAAAGGTGAAACAGAACAAAACAAACAAAAACCTTTCAGCTCGTGGGGAAAAAAAAAAAACTTGCCCTCACCCAAGAAACAGGAAGTAGGCAGGTTCCCATAGAATGTGTTAAAACAGAAACGTTCCTTAGAATTTATCCAAGGTACCTCTGTCAGTTTATTGAGATGGCTCCAAAGCAGAGGGATTCAGGGAAGGCCTGAGTAACTCTAAGTACTACGGGTAATTTGGGACTGTGGGGAGGACCGGGATTCCGGTCTTGCAGGGTTAGTGGGTACAGCCTATATCCTGCCCGCATCTGCAGTTGCACCTCTGTCTTGCTCAGTCGGGCAGATTTGAAGTTAGAACCCTCTCTTCCCTCCCTGAACATAGGCTTTTCTCTCTTCTTTCTTTTGCTTTGCTGGCCTTGGTATCTCCCCACCCCCGCCCCAGCTGACCGTGTGGTTTTATTTGGGTTTTTAAAATGAAACCAGGTGCTGCATAAAACAAAAGCGAAGTAATCACAAGGAAAGACGATCCAAGGCCTCAGGAATGTGCTGAGTTTTATGACTCAGGCTGCCCTGGCAGAGAACGCGGACTGACTCGGGAGAGGTGGGTGGCACGGCACAGACCATACATGGCAGCCTGGCGTCCCCAGATAGGCCCGGTCAGGGCAGCCTGTGACTCACTGCGCGGAACCA
This sequence comes from Tupaia belangeri chinensis, assembly GCF_000334495.1. Taxonomy (NCBI): domain Eukaryota; kingdom Metazoa; phylum Chordata; class Mammalia; order Scandentia; family Tupaiidae; genus Tupaia; species Tupaia belangeri. Next base: position 1,981,871 of record NW_006159562.1, on the reverse strand, counting down.
GACTCGTGTTCGCTGTGGAACGAGACTGCCCAGAGGTCAGAGCCCCAGGAGCCTCACTTTGACTTCTCCCAGAGGGGCCGGTTCAGTCTGATAGAGCAGGGGCCACCCTAAGGGTTGGTGGGGAAGAGAGCCAGGGCAAAAGGCCATCCCGGGCTTGATGGACTTGGGTAAGGGCTTTGGTATGTTTTAGTTGAGAGACGTGTAATCAGCCTGCAGACTATGGTGTGGGAGTCCCGGCCGCAGGAGGGCCACTGTGCCTCGGAGGAGGCAAGGGTAGGAGCACCCCTGGGAGAGTGTGGGGCACTGGAGGGCCTCCTCAGGCTGCCAGTCCTAATGGAATCAGGGGTGACCAAGAGCAGGAGCGATGGAGAGACACCCAGGCACGCATCCTCACATTCTGAGAATTCTTTTCAAATGAGCACAGGAGTGGAGTGAGGTGTACATTTTTTCTGTTACTAAGAGACCAGCGGAGAGACCCAGGAGAGCTAAGAATGTCCCTGCCAGCAGAGGTGGTGGGCGGAGTCTGGACTGGGGTGACAAGGATCTGTTGGTGCTCCCTTCATTATCTGGGCCTGGGTTAACAGGCCTGATGGGGCGTCTTCTGGCTTCTGCCACCCCAGTGACAGAGAAGCCTGTCACTTTTGAAGGAGAATGAACTTGACATGCAGCAGCATCCCTGGAAAGGGACTTGTTTCGCCTTTTCTTCTTCTTACTGATTTTCTTTGCCTTTCTGTGGACCAGCCATCGAGAAGCTATGGTGACTGTCTCATAATTGCAGGAAGAGCCATGCTGAATTTTTTCATTAAAGTCTACTTTCTCGGAAAAATAAAGTCTCTTAAGGACGATGACTTCATAAATATTTATAGTGCGAATAGGCGTCGCTCTGGTTCTGCGGGAGAATGGGCTCATTCAGTTTTATTTATGACGTGAAACTCGGATGAGTGACATCCGTCATCTGGGTCGGCCCTACACTCTGTTCCACCGAAGCATGTTTATGGAGTGATTATGTCTGCAAATATTTGCTATATTTAGGCCCTCTCCTCCCCTAGCCCCCTTTAGCCCTCTTAAGTCCTCAAACTAGCAAAAAGCCAAGCTTGTGGTCTGGGGAAGATTTGAACCCTAATGACAGGGGCTTGAGCATGTGCTGTAGAAGCCTTTGGTGAGGTGGGCGGCAATTAGGGTGGGGACACTGACAGTTCCTGCGGTGTTCAAATATTGAGGTGCTTTCCTTGGGCTTGAGTCTCAGCAGGTGAGGGCTCTCAGCTGGGCGTGAGGGGTTTTGACAGGTGACGAGTGTAGATGGATGCTTATGAAAAGCTGTCCTTCCAAGGGAGCTTTCTTTAGACAGGATCTCCCAGGCCCTCAGATCTGTCATGGTGATCCCAGGGCTCCAGGACAGGACCTGGCAGGGGCTCTGTGACCTCTGGCTGGGTCAAGGTCTCTGATGTAACCTGAGTTCTTTCCCTTTCAGCCACACCTGGCCCCTGGCTGGGGGAGCAGCTGCCTCCATCAGCCGTGGAGGAGAGAGGGCCCCTCTGGCTTCTTGACTTTAGGGCAGCACGTGTCCTGACCTGGCTATGAGAGGCTAGTCCAAGGCCTACTTCATACTCAGTATTTGCCTCCAATCTGCTCAGCCACCTATTGTTTATCGTGGGAGGGGCCAGATCTTGGCATTGGGGCCTGAAGCATCGCCAGCATTTTATTTTTAGAGGCAGGAAAATGTCTGCTTTTGGCAGCTGCTCTTGCTCTTTTTTTTTTTTTTTTTTTTTTTCTTGACCCCATTGGGGGTGGGTGAAAAAAA
>NW_006159562.1:1975097-1980022 GCF_000334495.1 Tupaia belangeri chinensis | reverse complement strand
ACAATAAATCTTAGGCATGCTGTCCGCAGGCCATTGGCCACTCCGCTCCACCAGCGCGAGACTTTTGTTGTTGTTTAGTTTTGTTTTTTTAAGAGATTTTTGCTATAGGGTGCATGTACTCGCCAGAGAGATAGAGAGACAGAGAGTGAGAAATCACTCCCAAGGGGTGATTTTGGCTGGCCATGCCACAATCTCTTCTCTTCCACTCTCCTTGGGATTTGGGGCACACAGGCACATGTGCTCAGTGTTTTTTTTTTTTTTTTTTTTTTTTGTTCCTGGCACACATGAGGGATGGTGTAAAAAAGTCCAAGTGGGAGATTCCAAGCCCTAAGTTCACGGCATATGACATTGGCAACAGCGCCATGAGCCTGTCCACAGAAGCCATGGAAGAGGCTCCAATCGTTCATTAGAAGGCCAAGGCAGACAGTAGCCCTCCTGCTGTCCCCTGGTAGCCAGAGTCCTCCAGTCCTCAAACTTCACAGCCCTGGCAGCTGAGTCCCTGTCATGTGCATTGGCTGGTCTGAAATATGCCCCTATCTCCAGTCCTCTCTTTGTCCTCCAGTGATCCGTGATCTAGTCTGACTTGGTGGGGAGAGTGAGACAAAGCAGTCAGTCTACCAAATTTCACCTTCATCGAGCTCCCTCAGACCCACTGACACTGTCATTACGATGATGGAGGAAGCAGCCCATTTCCATGGCAAGAAATATGATCAGACTCAGGGATCGTTTCCAAATATTATGGGAATTTGTCCTGACGTGGTTCTCTCTTAAAACTTATTTTCTTAGCTCCTGTGATGCTGGATACTGCCGATTTATCTGAAAGCATTTTGTAAACTGTTCTGACATATTATGCCAAGGTAAAATGAGATGAAAATTAGAAGAATGAAATTGTGTATTCTACCTTCTTTCTCCCCAATCTTTGACAAAATATTATTCTCTAATTGCAAAAATAAAACATGGAAACATTTTTTTTTACTCCTCATAAGTCATTATTGCATTTCAGATTCATTTTTCTTCTTGCTGGAGCACATCCTCTGGTAGATTTTCTTTTATTCTCCTTTCCTTCTCTGTGGGTGGGTACTCCATTTTTCTGAGGGCTTGTGTTTCTAAGAATTTATTTTGATCTCCCTCTGAGTGTTCGTTTAGCTTGTAATAGTTTGAGTTTATTTTTCCTTAGCATTTCTTAGCTACTGTTTCATTAGCCTCTCTCTTGGAACTGCTGATCTTATTGTACCTTTTTGGACTGCCTTTTTCATCTTGATGTTCTGGAGTTTTATTTGGATATCACCATGTAAGTGTTTATTGATAAAGTTTCTCCTCCTTGGGACCGATAGTCTCTTTCAGTCTGAGGGCTCAGGTTTTTCTTTAGTTCTAGGACATGGGGAGAGTAAGAAGAGAGTAAAGGAACTATGTGGCCTCAGTGTTGGGAGAAATTTTAAGGGGTTAGAGAGATAGGGAGAAGAGTAAGGCTTGCAGGGATTTATTGGTAGTTAGATAAGAAAACTACCTAAAGATTTTTTTTTTTAAGAGAGATTTTTGCTACAAGATATGTGTGCTCACCAGAAAGACAGAGGGACAGAAAGAGAGAAATCACCCCTCAGGGGAGATGGTCACACCACAGTCCTTTCTCCATTTTTCTCTCAGGATTTTGGGTGCACACACATACACGCCCAGTGTGAGTTTTAAGCCATCAGGTCCAGGGGGACTTGAACCATGGTTGACTGTGTGGGAGTCCAGTGATGTGACCATTATGCCATCTGCTGGTCCCTCAAAGGAGATTTTGAGACCTTTAGATGTACACTAAAAATGTACTCCGTTTGGTGTTTTATGGAGAGAATAAGACTTGCTGTTAATTATATTTTTTCTTCAGGACTATTGTTTCTGTGGTGATGATTATGACAACCACAAGACTGCCTTTGGCTAATATGAATTATATAAGCAGTTACTTTAAATAAGCAGATATCTTCCTCTCATCCTATCTCTCTCTTCTCTCTTACCTTCTTCACCCTATCCAGGTCAAGGTTTCCTCTCCTTTTTGAGAGAGATATTTTTTGCTGTAGGGCACATGTGCTCACCAGAGAGAGAAAGTGAGAAATCACTCCCCAGGGAGGGATGGCCATGCTCCAATCCCTTCTCCTCTTGGGATCTTGGGTATGCACGCACACACGCCCAGCATGAGTTTAAGCCACTGGATCCGGGGCTCTAACCGTGGTTGACTATGTGGGAGTCCAGTGACCTAGCCATTACACCAACCACTGGTCCCGAGAGAGAGATTTTTGCTATAGAGCACATGTGCTTGTCAGAGAGACAGAAAGTAGAAATCATCCCTCAGGGGATGACCATGACACAATCCCTTCATCCTCTCAGGATTTTGAGCATGCATGCACAAGTGTCCAGCGTGAGTTTCAAGCCACTGAGTTTAGGACTTGAACCGTGGTTGACCATGTGAGAGTCCAGTACCTGGACCACTGTACCACCTGCAGGCCCCCAAAATTTATTCTTTTATGAGGTAAAAGGATTAGATACTCTAAAGACCTATCATTTCTCTGTAATTCACTTTCTTCCTGCCTTACTCATCTGTAATCTACCTACCTAGCTATTCTCTTCTATGGCTAATAGGTTTTAGAAAGCATAGACAGATAGTTTGTTCACTCATTCATTAATCTGTCGCCAGATGAGTTGTCTTTAATACATTACACATTTGGACAGAACACAGCACAGTCAACAGGCTTAGAGCAGGTTAGGAATGTTAGGACTCTTAGCTTAAGGCCTGGTGTCGGAAAGTTTAGGGAAGGCTCAAGCACACGACAATGTTCAACCAACCATAGCATCTTGGAGCAAAGGAAGACAGAAGATGCAAACAGCACCTAGTCCTGCTTCCTTTTACTTTCTTCTTGAAATGTATTCATTGAGTTGGTTTTTATTTTATCATGTGCACATACTACCTTTTAGAAAGTACTAAAAATAATTGTTAAACTTTCAAACGTGTAAGAAATATAGGAATAAAATCTAGGAGATTTGAATCACACAGGGGCCTTTTCTCTCTCTCTCTTTTTTTTGGAGAGATTTTCACTGTAGGGCGCGTGCGCTCGCCAGACAGAGAGAGACATTAGAGACAGAAAGTGAGAAATCACCCCCCAGGGAGGATGGTCACGCCACAATCCCTTCTCCTCCATTCTCTTCTTGGGATCTTGGCCATGCATGCACATGCGCCCGGCACGAGTTTTAAGCCACCAGGTCCAGAACACGAACCGCAGTCGACTACGTGGGAGTCCAGCGACATAGCCATTACGCTAACTGCTGGTTCCCCCAGGAACCTTTTCGTTCACTTTTCACTTATTTATTTTTTTTTTGAGAGATTTTTTACTATAGGGTGTGTGCACTTGCCAGAAAGAGAGAGACAGAGACAGAAAGTGAGAAATCACCCCCTGGGGGGATGACCATACCACAATCCTTTCTCCTCCATTCTCCTCTTAGGATCTTAGGTATGCATACACACTTGCCTGGCAAATTTCAAGCCTCGGTCTGGGACTCGAACCATAGTTGACTATGTGTGAGTCCAGTGACATGACCATTATGCCATCTGCTGGTCCCTCACTTTTCATATACACATTATAATGGTTGCTATGATGAGACAGGGACATGTGCAGGCTGTCATCTAAATTACACACTCTGCTGCCTGAGAAGTAACTAGAGATGGAGTTGCTGCAGTTCGACACCCCTGACCAATACTAAGCTCCTAGTTGTTAGATGCTGCTGTTCTCACCAGGGATGTGGATATCCTCTGAATAAGTAGGGATGCAGTATATCATAGTAATACAGTTTTACGTTTAATGGGACCCTTTTCAGATGATTCCAATGCATGTGATTATACTTTGGTGAGCAGTGCCTGCTGGTCTTGGTGGGGGACAAGATGGGAATGAACTCCCAAGTGCTAGAAAGACCATCGAGGTCAAGTTCTGCTGACCTCCCCAGAAGCTTCCTGTTCTAGACTGAGGAATCTCTTCCATAGATTCTCTGTATCCACCCATTGGAGGTGGTGTAGCCCAGAGGAAGGAGCTTTGGGGAAGGTTCAGTGCGGAACTGGTAGTTGGCCAACGAGAGCATCTCTGAGCAAATGCAGCCAGAAGATGGTAACAAAATATATTTGGAGTTCAGAAGTCCATGAGCATGGCGGACGGCCGCTGAACGAGGCTCCTTGGGTGCTCCAGGAAGTCAGGCCATTTCTTCAAGGGGCCATTGGCATTTCTTTGTTTCTGGAATACGGTTTCCTGCACTTCCTAGGTAACCGGTCTCTCTCCATATCCAGATAGGGAAAGGCTTCCCAGATGATAGATATCTCTTCCTTTCTGCACATTATGAGACAGTGTGGGGTTTTCAAAACCACATCTTAACAACAACAACAACAAAACAGAGCCAGGCATCTACTATACAATTTCAGGATGCATATTTTCCAATTTGGGTTAATCTAATTGATTGTGAAGCCCCACTCATCAGATTTCCTACATTTCCCTTCATCTTCTCCCTAACCTTTATTTTTAAGAATTATTTTTTTTAATTTAACTTTATTCATTGTTATTATTTTATTTTTTATTTTTTGATGTTGACCAGAGAGAGACAGAGAGAAAGAAAGTGAGAAAGCAAGCTGCCAGTTCTAGGACTCAAACCATGGTCAGCCATGTGGGAGTCTGGCCGCCTTAATCACCACACCACCAGCTGGCCCCCCTCCCTAACCTTTATGTTAAACAATTAATGGTCTATACATTCGTATTTGAATATCTTATGGAATCCAGTGCCCAAGGAAAGAATTAATTTTTAAAGAAATAATAACCACTTCTTGTTTTGGAAAATTAGATTTTCATAAGACAGCATTTGTAAAAGCAGGTCCACCTCGGCCACCCCCGGGGACCCCGCGCCGAGCCAGC
>NW_006159562.1:1970575-1974189 GCF_000334495.1 Tupaia belangeri chinensis | reverse complement strand
CATGGTAAAAAAGAAAAAAGAAAGGAGGAAGGTATGGAGGGCAACCATGGATGCCAGGGAAAAAGGGGGGGGAAGGTGGGACATAGCAGAGGGTGGGGGATGGGGAATCAGGGATGGCAAGACAAAGGGCAAGGTATGCAGGACGAAAGAATTGGAAAATTATTTGCTGAGAACATATATGTGGATGTACTTGATTGAGCCAATGCACAGTGTATTTTGGATGGAAAATTCATTTGTGTGTTGTGATGGTGTAAAGTGAATTAATAAATAAAAAAGAAACTATAAAAAAAAATAAAAAAAAAAGCAGGTCCACCTCAAGAGAACATGTGACAAGTATCTAGCAGATGTCATTACTGCAAAGTACTCCCCTCAAAACCCTTAAATTTTCACTTCCTCTGGATTTGCGCTTCAATGGAAGAGCCCGCCATGGTGACACAAACACTCTGCTTCTCCAAGTGTGATCTGTGAGGCTCTGCCAGATGGTCGCCTTCAGAATGAATGCTTGCAATATGATAATGTTTATAGTTGTATTTCTGGCATGGAATTAATAATTTTCTCATGATCTTTAATAAAAAACAGATTCTTTCATTTCTATCTCACAAAACCCAGTACCTTTCCTCCCATTCTATCTGATGAGGGTTATTTTTTTTCCTGTTGGTGAGGTGGTGGCGAGCGTGGGCAGGATAATTGAGCTGTCTGTAGTTTTTTTCTCCCCAGCCGAAGTGGTGTTCAGCCGAGAACTGGCAAGCTATTCCTCTCCTCCAAGGTCGGGTTTGCCACGCCATGCATCAGAAAGGGACAGTAAGTCAGGGTAACATGAAACCAGGACTCCAACATAAACAATCTCTGAAGCTTCAAGGTTCACTTTCTAGCTTGCGTGTTCTAGAATTTGGTGAGTAAGTCTGGGTTCTGTGGCCATATCCGTCATGCTTTTTTTTTTTTTTTTTAAACTTTTGAAGTTTCTTTCTTCTGAGAAACAAACAGAAAGACAGAGAGAAAGAAAGAGGAGAGAAACACCCCCAACAGAGTCTTCGTACCACAATCCACTCCTAGCTTCAGCCAGTGTAGACCATGGGCATATATGCACATACCTGGCATGCTCACAGAGGTTGGGGTGCAAACCCAGGATGTTTCTCATTTGGGTCTAGTTGTGTTCCCACTATGCCACCACCTGGCTCCATTATACTTTTCTTAGAGGCCTATCATATTCCCTTCTAGGCCTTCAATGACAGACTGGAATCTTTATACAGCAGAGAGGTAAGGAGTAGGGTGACTGTCCATCACTTCACTGACCTACATTTCTTTTTCTTCCTTCCTTCCTTTCCATTTCTTAGACTCCTATATTTAGAAGTGATATTAAGTCTTAACTGAGCAACCCGTCTTTGGATAATAGAAACTGGTCCTGGCGTGTAACAATGTCAGGGATGGTATGACGTGAGATTGCCTGTGCTTCAAAGGATGAGTTAGTACCAGCATGATATGGAAAGTTGGAGAGTGGCTGGATGTTATCATGCCAACAGTTTACTCTACTCCTCTTTATTTTATTTATTATTTATTTTAGAGAGTTTTTTTTGCTAGAGGGAGCATGCGCTCACCTGAGAGACAGAGAGGCAGAAAGCAAGAAATCACCCCCAGAGGGGATGGCCATGCCACTATCTTTTCTCCTCCATTCTCCTTTGGGAATTTTGGGCACACACACACACACACACGCGCGCGCGCGCGCGCACCTGGCATGAGTTTCAGGCTGCCGGGCCTGGGACTCGAACTGCGGTTGAATACACGGGAGTCCAGCAATATAACTATTATGCCATCTGTGCTTTCCAAGTTTTCATTTTTTTAAATGCTGTTAGAATGATCTTCTTTAAACTCAAGTCTGATCATGACATTCTTTATAATAGTTTTTGTTGTTGTTGTTAGCTCAGAGTAGTTTAGATAGACCGTCTCATTGACGAGGGATTTGAAGCTCTACACAAGCTGGCTTTGTTTGGTCTCATTGTAATCTTCTAGCACAACAGAATCCACCAAGCAGTTTCTCACCTTCTTGTCTTTGCTCAAGCTGTTCTCTCAATCTGGAATGCCCTCCCCACTTTTTCTGCCTACAATAATCCTACTCATACTTTAGATTACAGTTTGCATTCTACATCCTCCATAAAGTCTCCTCCCACCCGTGTTGGAATTAGTATCTCTTTATTCAATATTTCCACAGCAACTTATGTGTATTTTTTTCCTGGTGTTATACGATTATACATTTGCTTAAATATGCATTTCTTCCATTGGCTTGTCAATGCCTTAAAGCTAGGAAATGCATTTTCTTTATCTCCATTTCTTACCAGCTGCTAGCATATGACTTTCCACATATTTGTTGCTCATTAAATGATCAATGTAAAGGAGAGGGAAATATTAGTCAAGGTTTGAGTGGAAGGAAACTCTCGAGGAGGAAAGTGGATGGTAAAGTAGGCTTGAACTTGCTTTAGAATATGTTCGGCTGGGATGGAAACTAGATTGCTAAGAGCAGGTATGGAGAATAATGGAGGAAGCAATGGATTATGGACTATGGGAGGGGCCCATATGTAAACACTGGATTCTGTGACACAAAGTTATGTGTGTACATGTTATATGTTTAGTGTCTTACCATAAGCAGACAAGCCAAACTGTGCAGCCGTTCAGTAGTAAATTATCATCCTGTCCACTGAAAAACATACTTAGCCTTGGGCCAGTAGATGGCGCAGGGGTTAAGGCAATGGACTCCCATGTGGCTGACTGCAGTCGAGTCCCAGATGCAGAAACTTGAAACTCATGCGAAGAGTTTGTGCATGCATGCCCAAAATTCCGAGAGGAGAATGGAGGAGAAAGAATTGCAGTGTGACCATCACCCCTGAGAAGTGATTTCTTACTTTCTGTCTTTCTGATGAGCTCACGCACCCTATAGCAAAAATCTGTTTAAAAAAAAAAAGAAGGAAAAAAAGAGGGAAAGAAATTTAGCCTCCTTATGTAACCAAGCCACCTGCAGATGTGGCTAATGTAGTCTGATGTCACAATGGGACGGGACCTTGACTGAGAGTACAGTGATGACCCACTGCTGTGTCATTTATGTAATTGTAGCAAAGATGGGCAAAGGGGTATTTGGATTAATGGGATTTCTCTGACCCTTAATTATTTTTTGATCTATTAGACTCTTTTGTCAACCTGTTTTTATTTTCCGCAATACAAAGGGAAAGTCGAAAATATGTATTGTCTTTTAATATGAATCCTAGAATAATAAAATCAATGACCTTCTTACTGGATACTTATACACATACATATTTATTATGTTTGTATTTTTATTATGTATATACTCTATACATTCTTTCCTTCCTCATTTTTTAAATTGCCACAAGGTGCACACAGAGAGGGAGAGAGAGATTCTCCCCATTGGGCCGTGGTGATGCTGCAATCCCTTCTGCATTTCTTCATCCTGTCAGGATTTAGGACATGCAGGCACATGTACCTAGCATGTTTGTCTGTCTTCCTTCCTTCCTTTCCTTCCTTCCTTTCCTTTCCTTTCCTTTCCTTTCCTTTCCTTTCCTTTCCTTTCTTTCCTTCCTTCCTTCTTTCCTTTCCTTTCCTTTCCTTTC
>NW_006159562.1:1969290-1970532 GCF_000334495.1 Tupaia belangeri chinensis | reverse complement strand
AACAAAAAAACCAAAAACGGCGCCCTTCCCCCCCCCCCCCAGTGGCGATGGCCACCCTGCAATCCTTCTCCTCCATTTTCTTCTGGGGATTTTGGGCACACACACACACGTGCCTGGCATGAGTTTTAAGCTGCCAGGTCCAGGACTCCAGCCATGGTCGACTATATGAGAGTCCAGCAACATAACCATTATGCCACCTGCTGGTCCCACCTAGCATGTTTTTCAAGCTGCTGAGGCTGGGATTTGAACTGTGTTTGGCTATGTGGGATCTGACTTCCTTATCCCCTAGGCTATGGCGCTAGCCCCTTTCTACATTGTTTAAATATGTGTTCTATGTATCTGTGTAATCATTCTTCAGTCTGTATGTATTCCAATCTTCCATTAGTAAAAGGATGGCTAGTTGTGTATTAGAGATGGAAAAAACAGAGAAGACTCATATCCTGAATATATTTTCATTTAGCTGTTTCCCATGAGGGCAGCTACTCCCTATCTACTCCGGGTTCCTGAGGGATTTATATGCACAGAGAAAAATGCCAGGCAAATGTAATCTTTTTATTTCTAGCTGGGGTGTGGCCCAACTCATTCGTTGGCCCCGTTGATGGTAAATTGGGGCCTGTGAGAGTCTCTCGGGCCCCCTTTGCTTGGGCTGGAGGCTGGCCCTGGATGCCTGGAGATGGCTCCTCCCCCTTGACCCTGTTGGGTCTCTCCCATGGCTTTCCCAGGTAAAGAGAATTCTGTGGTGAGAGGCAGCCCATATCCCCTCAAAGAGATCCTGACATATAGACGAGAACCCCTACCTGCATCTCCTGTGGCAGCTTTCCACTCCTTAGCATCCCGGCCCAGCCCTGATCCTGGCTTGCCCAACTCCATCAGTCCTTCTCAGGAATGGGGTCTGGGGGAAGAGCTCAGAGCTAGCCCAGCAGGTTGGGTGGGCCACCAACATTGGTTAGAGGCCAACGTGAGGCTACACACACAGCGAATATAGTCATTTTATTGGACTCCTCTTGTTCCCCACCTCGCAAACTCACCCTCTTATTCCAGCCTTCATGATCAGGTGTGACTGACAGTGCCTCATCTCAGCTTCCCCAGGTAGCTCTTGCTGTCTGCCACCTCTGTGGCGGCCTGTGGAAACCTGATCGACCATTCACAGTCATGGGCAAACCTGGAAGTGCAGGGAGTTAACACCCTCTGGGTCCCCCCCCCCCCCTTTCGGAGACGCCCCCCCCCCGGGCCCCCCAGAGA
>NW_006159562.1:1961836-1968593 GCF_000334495.1 Tupaia belangeri chinensis | reverse complement strand
CCCCCCCCCCCCCCATTCTGTGACAGCTCCTCACCAGGGTCCCCAGAGGAACTGCATCCCACAGCACTGACCAGCTCACTGAAGCACCATAGGGTTTGTTTTCCCTTCTTACCCTAAGCCTCATTCTTTCTAGTCCCCCTCTTTTATTCCTGGAATTGGTCCTAAAAATAAAGGGTGGCATGTAAGTCCTTTTCTCAGGCCTTGTCTTTTTGGGGGAAGTCCAGAAAATACATAGATGGATAAAGATGGCTAGATTGATAGATGATAGAGATAGATAGATTTTTTTTTTTCTTTTAGAGATTTTTTATTTTTATTTTTATTTTGCTATAGGACACATGTGTTCACCAGAGAGAGAGAGAGAGAGAGAGAGAGAGAGAGAGAGAATGAATAATCCCTTCTCTTTCATTCTCTTCTTGGGATCTAGGACACACACGCACATGTGTCCGCGTGTTTTAAGCTGCTGGGTCTGGGACTCAAATTGCTGTCAACTACGTGGGAGTCCAGCAATGTAACCATTATGCCATCAGCTGGTCCTGGTAGATGAATATTAATAAATGATCACAATATTTGCTGTCTATAAACCTCAATCAAGCCCAGTGCATGGAGAATATTCCAACAGATATTTTGCTTTGAAGAGAGACATAAGGAGATGGGGACTTGATGGTCTTTTATAATTCACACTGAAAAGTCTAACTGGGAATTACAGTTAAGATAAAAATAAGTTAGAACATCGAGGTCAGCTGATGGAATCTCCCTGTCTAGAAATCCTTAAATTCTGAGTGATGGGAAGTGGAGGGTAGAGTTCTAGAGAAAGGTGGCAGGGCCAGACCTCTCCTTCCCATCTGGCAAAGTCCTAATTCATTCAACCAGAGTAAGTAACCATATCTTGGTAAAGTATGTTTAAACCACCCTCAAGATGACTGCAGGCAGTCCAAACACAGATCGAATCAATGACAAAAAATTTAAGACTGAGCCTAGTGTGACTTGAAAACATCAAGGTGCCATTTTTGCTATAACTTCTTTGTAAGGATTCTGCTTTGAAACCACTTCTGCTTCAAAAGGCAGGAGGAGTTTGAATTGCCTAGGAGAAATTGTGAGATCATAGCTTATTGGGGCCAGTAGTTGGCGGAGTTGGTTAAGGCACTGGACTCCCACATGGCTACCTACAGTTCAAGTCTCAGATCTGGCAGTTTGAAAAATCATACCGGTAGTGTGTAGATGTTTGCCCAAAATCCTGAGAGGAGAATGGAGAAGGGATTGCAGCATGGCCACCCACCCTGGGGTAGGGGGTGGTATTTCTTACTTTCCTTCTCTCCCTCTGCCTCTCTTTGCCAAGAGTACATGTCCTACAGCAAAAGCTCCCAAAAAAGGTAAAAAAAAAAAAATTAAAAAAATAAAATGATAGCTTATTATATGTTGTATGTTTGGATGGGAAAGGTTTTAGAGGCCCTCTAGTTCCATGTTTGTGTTTGAGATACTCAGTGGTATGTCACAATCACACCCCTAGTTTGTGTCTGAGGCTGACTTCAAACCCCAGCTAGTGTGATTCCATGGGCATGTCCCTCATGAGTGGAAAATATTATATGTAATCTCAATAGTCTTGCTAAACAGGAGAAGACCACCTGTAGGGATGGGCACAAGGGAATTAATTTTGTAGTGTGAATTGAGGTAGTGACTGCTCCAGGTCTACAATTCCATCTGTGGAAAACCTGGAATGAGTGAACTAATACTGTCTTAAAATGTACCACAAAGGAATCCCAAGGGGATCCAGCTCCCAGTCTTCCTTCTTCCTTTTGTAACTCCTAACAGTCTGAGCAAGATTTACTTCTTTTTTCTTCTCCCAGACTCTACTATAAAGACAGAATTATGAACAGGGGATCTACTACCTCAGAAAAAAAGGTCTTTTCAAAAAAATTTTATTGAGACCAGCAGTTAGTGTAATGGCTGTGTCGCTGGACTCCCACGTAGTCAACTGTGGTTTGAGTCACGGACCCAGTGGCTTAAAACTCACACAGGGCGCATGTGCGTGCGTGCCCAAAATCCTGAGAAAAGACTGGAGGAGAAGGGATTGTGGCGTGGCCATCCCCCCTGGGGGGCGATTTCTCGCTTTCTATCTCTCTGTCTCCGTCTGTCTGGCGAGCGCACAGGCCCTATAGCAAAAAACCTCTCCAAAAAAAAAAAAAATTATTGGGACCAGCAGTTGGTTTAATGGCTACTTTGCTGAACTCCCACGTAGTCAACTGTGGTTTGAGTCACGGACCCAGTGGCTTAAAACTCACACAGGGCGCATGTGCGTGCGTGCCCAAAATCCTGAGAAAAGACTGGAGGAGAAGGGATTGTGGTGTGGCCATCCCCCCAGGGGGTGATTTCTCACTTTCTGTCTCTCTGGTGAGCACATGCACCCTACAGCAAAAATCTCTCTTAAAATTTTAAGATTTATTTTATTTATGATAGTGTGTGCACACAAGGGAGAGAGAAAGCAAGAGGGAGAAGCTTCCCTGACAGGGTTGTATCCCTCCGCGATGTCCTTCCCCAGCATCCCAGCTCCTTCCAATCTTGGGCACATATGCACGTGCCCAGTGTTTTCTGGGGATCCAAACCTGCCGACAGCCACGTGGCTTTCAGCACTGCAGTTCAGTTTGCTATTGACTGTGTCACCATGTTGTGTCAAGACAGGTCTTGATGAATCAACCAAGACCAGACCTTGAACAGCAGAACAGGGTCCCTCAGTCTCTGGGTCACTACACTTTACTTAGCCCAGGACCTGCTTTCTGGGTATTTGCCTGATTAATTAATTGTAGTTATTCTCAAAATGAAACCCATTTTATGTGAGACTCTTATAATCCGAGGGCATGATTAAGAAGGCTGTCGTATCTTGAACATTCGTGATTTGTGGCTCTTTGAATAGAACTTGAACTTCCAGGGATTCTGTCTTGTGAGTTTGCTCATGGGTTCTAAGCTACCTCTTGTATTTTGGAAGCAGACAAAATAAATGAACTTTAAAACAAAATGCACTCTTGCCTGTAGTGTTAGGGAAAAAAAAATAAAAGAAACTGAACTTACTTTAACATTTTCAGTAAATACCAGTCACCCCAAAACAAAATTGGCATTTGATTCAAATGAAAGAACCTGAGACAGTCATCTAAAAAATAGCTATTAGAATAATAAAGGAGAGGGCCGACGTATGGTGTGGAGGTTGAGGCGGTGGATCCCATATGGCTGACTGCATGGACCTGGTGGCTTAAAAAACATGTCGGGTGTATGTGTGTACATGCCTAGAATCCTGAGGAAAATGAAGAAGGGACAGCAACAAGGCCATCCCCCTTCTGTGTGGGGTGCTCTTTCATGTTCTCTGTCTCTCTGGAAAGTGCATGCATCTTATAGCAATTTAAACAAAGAAAGGGGAGGGCCAGTGGATGGCATGGTGGTTGGGCACTGGACTCCCACATGGCCAACCATGGTTCAAATCCTGGACCTGGTGGCTTCCTTTCTCACTTTCCCTCTCTCTCTCGTTATCTCTCAAATTTTCCCTATAGCATATTTAAAAGTAATAATAATAAATAAATCAAATTCAATACATCTTAAAGAAAAAAATGAAGGAGAAAATAGCATCTAATTAGTGACTGGTCATTTTCAAAGGGACTTCTCTATTATTGTACTTTTAAATTTTACCTTTTTTAATGTTTGAAGTGGTTTACAATTTCTTCAAATAAGCAAAGGACATCATATTTATAAGTATGCAAGTGATGAACTAGCCAAACATCTTCTTCTAGTACATTATATATCTTTATCAACCATTACAGATTCATTGGGAGGGTCTCAAATGGATAGAACTTCTAAATGGATTTTTCAAAAACCTTGTTTTAACATAGTGTGCTTTTCATCTTTATATATTTTTTTTGTTGGGGAGAGAGCTTCTTTCTCTGGTGCCTGTCTTGAAAGGTGAACTATTATTACTTGCATGTGGATAATTATTATTTAACTCGCAAAATATATCATTTTCCCCTCATTAAAATCTCATAGTTGCCCAACTTCATTAAGATAAATGAAATGTTTTCATCTATTTTCCTCCCCTTTGGCTGTGTGTGTGTGGGGGGGTCAATAAAATGAAGTTAAGCAGGAGAGGGTTAGGCTGGTGAATACTTTTAACTGGTACTAAATAAATTCCGGCCACTGTTCTGAATGATGGATATCCTTTCAACCCTAATGGCCACTAATGATTCGCGTCTTAATAACAGTTTGCATTTATATCCGTGCTGTTCGGAACTTTCATTTTGTAACATTTATAACCAGGAGTGGACATTTCTGACATCTGATTAAAACACACTGAGAAGTTAAAAACAGACAAAGCAAGACACACAAAACCCTGAGACTAACAAGTAGTCAAGGATGGCCATGAATGGAGAAAGAAAAAGAAACAAGAGTATAGCCAACCTTTTTTTTTTTAATTAGAGTATATTATACTTTCAAACTGGATACACTAGAAATTGGCAATGCAACATAAGATGCAAAGGAATATACCAGTTACTGTCAAAATGACCCTGTACAGCCTTGTAATGCAAAAAGCTTTATACAATACAAATTTTCAGTAATGTACACAAACCTTGACAGTATGATCATCCGAACATAATATGAGGAGTTAAAAAAAAAAGGATAGAAGAATAGAAGAAAGTGCTGAGAACCCTAATTGCTTTACTATATGGAAAAATAAGCTAGCTTTCCTTGAAGAATGCATAGTGAAACAGAATCGAAGTTAGTTGGTAGGCGAACTTCTCAAAGATGTTAGTGTTTTACATGGAAAGGATATCTATGGAATTCATCCTTCCCCGAGTATCAAACTGCAAACCAAATTCAGGGGTACGTATTATCTAGTGGAGTCTGAAAAATGCTGTAGATTTTTTTCTTTATTAATAACAATAATAATATAAAAAGTCAAACAAACTCCAAACACACCTTTTCTCACTCAGAAAACTTTTATAATTTACCAGAAAGGTTGATGACTCCAAAGTGCTAAAAAAGTTGCCCAATTATATTAAGCATGACTAAGTCATTCAGGTACAAGTTCAGTGGTAAGCAGTGAAATGCATGGCATTTGGGCAGTAAACGTCGCCTCCCATCACCCCTCTGCTCTGGAACGTTTCAACCCTAGGACCTCCTATTGCACAAGTGGCATGCTGTGACACCTGTAGTCCTCACTGTCAGGGCCATCCTTTCAGGTTTTTAACCTGCTGGTGCTTACGCGTGATCCGCCTTTTCTGCCAGGCTCTGCGGCATCACCGTGGCTTGTTCTTGTCATCACTGAACTCGTAATTGTGAAAACACGTTAGTAGCCAACTGGCACATTCTCCATTATATGGGGAAAAAGACGTGACTCTAAAAAAAGCCCAACCCACCCATATCTAAGCCCAGGGATTCTTGGAGTGTATTTTCCTTAACCGTCTGTAGTGTCTTGTACTGAGATGTTGACACGGCGAGGTGGGACATTTCCCATGCGGCCAAGAGCAAAGGTCTCTGCTAGAGAATGACCGAGGGCTTGGGAGCTTCCTGCCCTGGCTAGTTTGGCCTCCCAGCTCCCATGCACAGCTCCTTAGTGTAAACGGGTTGCCAGGACTCAGGGCAGGTGCCCCATCCATAGCTGGATGATTAGTGGAGGGCAGTGTCGCTCACCTGCTAGGGCTGGGGAAGGAGGGTTAGAAAGGAGGGGACCGGTGTGGGCAGACAGTACAATCTTCTGGCTTCCTATAGAACTGTACTAATTTCCGGGGGGCTTTCAGTGATGCAGACTGACTAGAGGAAGAAAATTAGGGATGCTTTTATTTCCCTCTGGTGAAACAGATGGAAAAAAAAAAATCCCAACTCTAAGATAATACAGGATGGAAAACAGCAACCTGGTAAGAAAGTATTCCTCCTGGACACCAGTTCTTCAACAGATAAATAATATATAAACTTTTATATTCCAAATGTCCCATTTTTTATACAAAGTACATTTTTTCTTGCTCTTTCAGTCTGTTTCAAACTGGAAATTCTGTTGTCTTAAAAATACAAGCAATGAACGTATTCAGCCAAAGATGTGTTCCTTTTTTAAATCACCCATTACTTTTTAAGATGAGCCAAGGGCTATGCAACCCATCCACACCTGCTTCCTGCAATAAAGTGCTGCACATGAATTGCCATTTTAATGACCACAAAATAAGAGCTTTAAATAAGTATAAAGTTAGCCTCCTGGCAGGTTACATCTACCGGGCGTTCGCAAAATGGGATACAGAAGGACTGATTGTGCGGAGGACACCGCTCTGTCCAGAGGATCTGCATACACAGTGGAAACTTCTCAGGGGCATGAACTGAACTGTAGGACAAAACAGCACCTTTAATTGTGTCCTTACGAGTCAGAGAGGTTGTGGTTAAATTTGCAAACATACAGTCTACTCATTCCATACAAAAAGGTATGCTTTCCTTTTATTTTACTTTCTTTTTTTTTTCTTTTTTCAGATGAGAAACAAAAACTAGTGCAAGACTAAAGCACTGTGCAAAACTGCCATTTCTTTTTTTTCTTTTTTTCTTTTTTTTTTTTTTTAGTCTGAGTATTTATACCCAGAATTTATCCAAACCCCTTTTAATCTCCTTGGCTGGATTTATCAACCATAAAATTTTTCACTCATACAGTTTTTTTTTTCCTGCAAATGAATGGTAACCACTGAATTAATACATCATTTAATATATATATATATGTATATATATATATATATATACATATATA
>NW_006159562.1:1943768-1950438 GCF_000334495.1 Tupaia belangeri chinensis | reverse complement strand
ACGCCAGCTGCTCGGAGCCTAACCTGGCACTCAAGGCTCTGGCCTTCAACGGCTCCCCTTTGCGCTTTGACAAGTACCGGAACTCGGATTTTGCCCATCTCATTCCCTTGACAATGTTGTACCCCAAGAACCACTTGGAGCTCACATTCCACCCTCCCCGACCTCAGACTGCGCCTCCCAGCATCCCTTCACCCAAACACTCCTTCCTCGCCTATCTGGGACTAAGAGAAAGAGCAGGGACTGTCTGAGGGCAGCCCTGTTCTGTACCAAAAACAAAGAGACTGAGAAAAAAAAAAAAACACAAAACTTAAATACAACCCCAGCAGGTATATGTTGCTGCAAAACCTACAGACCCCGCGGGTCTGGACCACGTGTACTGTATATCTTAGTAAGGATAGAGGGTTGGCTCTGTGTGTATACCTATCGCATTGACCTGAAAGCTGCTTTATCCAATCTTCAGAGAGGTGACCTACTGCATACTTCTACCTTCAGAGGCATGCCTCCCCAGCCACCCACCACACTCGCAGCCCCTTCTCCGTACTTTCCTCCGAAAGGAATTTTGTCTTGTTCAACCCTAAAGAGAGTGTCCTTAATAGCAATCAGCACTTGTAAGCTTCGATACTGGTGCATTTGGTTTTCTGTTGGGTGAATGGGGTGTGTGGGTGATTGCGGGTTCTGAAAGAGAAAGCTGTGTGTCGTGGGCCATGGCATGTCCATTGCATGTTCTGTGTCCTGGCTTCTTTAACAGCGATGGACATGCTTTTCCCTCCTGGGTTGTTCGTCCACTACAGTCTCTCCCTGAGCACCTTCATCTTCCCTCTTTATTTTACGGCTACAGAGTGGTAGGGCCTGGTGCTCAGTCAAGGAAGGAATGGTAGATGTCTACAGTGCTGCTGGAGATTTCCGACGGAGTGCCGGAGACCTTGCACAGAGATCTCTGGTCGTGAGGATGCGAGGACTCGAGTGACAGGTCTGGAAGAAATATCTTGCAGCACTGCAGTTAACATCACAAAACCCAAGCGAGTTTTGTGTGAGTGTGTGTGTGCCCATACGTAGACAATGTGTATGGGGCATATGCACAGTGCATCATTTTTTAAGGGCAGATTTTATATATATATATATATATATGTATATATATATATATATATACATATATATATATATATATATAAAATCTGCCTTTAAAAAATGATGCACTGTGCATATGCCCCATACACATTGTCTACGTATGGGCACACACACACTCACACAAAACTCGCTTGGGTTTTGTGATGTTAACTGCAGTGCTGCAAGATATTTCTTCCAGACCTGTCACTCGAGTCCTCGCATCCTCACGACCAGAGATCTCTGTGCAAGGTCTCCGGCACTCCGTCGGAAATCTCCAGCAGCACTGTAGACATCTACCATTCCTTCCTTGACTGAGCACCAGGCCCTACCACTCTGTAGCCGTAAAATAAAGAGGGAAGATGAAGGTGCTCAGGGAGAGACTGTAGTGGACGAACAACCCAGGAGGGAAAAGCATGTCCATCGCTGTTAAAGAAGCCAGGACACAGAACATGCAATGGACATGCCATGGCCCACGACACACAGCTTTCTCTTTCAGAACCCGCAATCACCCACACACCCCATTCACCCAACAGAAAACCAAATGCACCAGTATCGAAGCTTACAAGTGCTGATTGCTATTAAGGACACTCTCTTTAGGGTTGAACAAGACAAAATTCCTTTCGGAGGAAAGTACGGAGAAGGGGCTGCGAGTGTGGTGGGTGGCTGGGGAGGCATGCCTCTGAAGGTAGAAGTATGCAGTAGGTCACCTCTCTGAAGATTGGATAAAGCAGCTTTCAGGTCAATGCGATAGGTATACACACAGAGCCAACCCTCTATCCTTACTAAGATATACAGTACACGTGGTCCAGACCCGCGGGGTCTGTAGGTTTTGCAGCAACATATACCTGCTGGGGTTGTATTTAAGTTTTGTGTTTTTTTTTTTTTCTCAGTCTCTTTGTTTTTGGTACAGAACAGGGCTGCCCTCAGACAGTCCCTGCTCTTTCTCTTAGTCCCAGATAGGCGAGGAAGGAGTGTTTGGGTGAAGGGATGCTGGGAGGCGCAGTCTGAGGTCGGGGAGGGTGGAATGTGAGCTCCAAGTGGTTCTTGGGGTACAACATTGTCAAGGGAATGAGATGGGCAAAATCCGAGTTCCGGTACTTGTCAAAGCGCAAAGGGGAGCCGTTGAAGGCCAGAGCCTTGAGTGCCAGGTTAGGCTCCGAGCAGCTGCCGTGCGCGGCCGACAGCGCCACGGTCTGCAGAGCCTGCGAGGCCGACATGACCGACAGCGGAGACAAGAGGTTCCGAGAGCTCCCAACGACTAGGAGCGGGGCCCGGGGGCCGGCCGCTTCCTTGGGGGCTGGACACAGGCCCTTCCTGTCCTCCTCGGGGAAGTCCCCGCTCTGGTGCTTCTTGACGTGGCGGCTGAAGACGAAGGGGTGGGTGGTCTTGAACAGGCACTCTTCGCAGCTGAAGGTCTGGCGTGGGGCGTGCTTCAGCTTCTTGTGCAGGTTGAGATTGTCCTTGCGCTTGCAGCTGTAGCTGCACTGGTCACAGTGGAAGGGCCGCTCCCCGGTGTGCACGCGCACGTGCTCGATGAGCTTGTTGGCGGTCTTGGACAGGTAGCCGCACTGGTCGCACTTGTAGTGGTTGCCCAGGCGGTGCTCCCGGGTGTGCGTCTCCAGCTCCAGCTGGTTGGCCTTCACCGTCTGGCAGATCCGGCACTTGTACTCCATCTTGTAGTGGGTCTTGAGGTGGCACTCCATGGCGGCGGGGCGGTTGGTGGAATAAATGCAGAATGGGCACCTGCCAGGCAAGCAACGGAGGGAGGGTCAGACAGAAAGGCCCACCACAGCGCCTGCTCCCCTCCTCACCAGCTTCCCTCTGGCCACCCTGGGACTCTGCGGCCTGGCCTGCCCAGCCCAGCCCTGCCACCTCTCAGGAGGGGAGATGGCTCTCTCTGGCTGTCACTGCTGTCAGTGCCCTGCCCATTAGCCAGGTGCTCTGACCAGGTCTGCTCGGCCTACTCTGGGTCTCCTGGCTGGTACAGCCACCGCCAGCCCTCAGGAGCAGGAGCAGAGAAAGTGCCAGGAATAAACAGGCCGGGCTCCCTTCCAGCCCCCCATAACCCCAGAGTCCTCCCCACTCCCGACCAGACACCACAGAGGTCTAGACCTCCTGACCTCCCCTCTAGATGGGAGCAACACAAAGAATCGACTTTTCATGCACCACACCAAGCACACGCAGAAAGGCTAAGAGGTTTTAAAGAACAGCTTATAGGGGAGAGCTACCTCCAGCAAACAGAGAGTCACAGGGGTCAGAGTCGTGCTTATTAAAGGGTTAGGACGAGAAGGCCTGAGTGTGTGTGTGTCTCTGTGTGTGCGCGTGTGTACAGACATATGGGTTTGTAAAGCCTACCTCCTAAAGCCCTGGTTCTTTATCAGGAAAGGCAGGGAAGTACTATGTCAGGGGGGTGGCAGGTGAAGGAAGCCCACCCAACAGCCCATCCGCTACTGAAGTGTAAGGAGGAGGGGATACAACCACTGTCTGGCACTTGAAGACTTTCCGAGTTCATTAAGCCGTGGGAATAATGGTAATCCAGCGGGGTCACCAATTCTCAGAGGGCAGGACTGGGTTTTACGTCTCATCGGCCTTCTCTACAGTGCGTGGGGGGCGCTCAGCGCTCAGGATATACTGATCCCATTGTCTGCACGGCCTCTACAGTAACCGAGGCAGATTCTGGAAGGTGGAAGTTACTCCCAGCTCCATCACCTTCTCAGGTGCTAGCTGGATGCCCGAGGACAAAGCTTGGGCCCCTCGGTGGCTCGGTTTCTCCATTCTCTGCAGTGAGGATACGCTACCACCGGTCCTCCTGGCTGACCGAGGGGCTGCGAGGAGTGACAGGGCATGCTTCTAAAAGCTGCTGAGTTTCCCATTGAGAAGTCACCAGGCCTGCATCGGTGACTTATATGATAACTGAAGCGTGTTTGTTCTCTTTCCAAAAAAGAATGCGGATGCAAAAGTGGCTGCCTCAACTCTTGCTTGGCGCCTGCGGGGCAGGGCCTAGGAGTGGACTGTCCTCGGAGGGTTTGGAGAGGTGTTCAGCAGAGCCCAACACACCCGAGTGCACCGTGCACTAACTCCTCAGCGCCAAGCTCGCCGTTAGCCTTTGAACCTCAGCTCACAGAAGAGTGCACACGAGAGAAATATAAAGCCCATTCCCAGGTCAGTGCACACACAACCCCTACGCCAAGCTGGGCCTTACCTAGAGGAGTCTGAAACTCACCACTGTCCTGAGCTACGGCAAAAGAAAAATAATAGTATAATCTTATTTGATCTGCATTATGAACAGGATATAGAGTACAAGCAGTTCCATCACAGAAAAGCAATTTAGACATCAGCAGTCTGTTTCATTTTAAGGACATTTCTGTGACCCACAGCTCAATCTTTCTTTCACTGCTCAGGCAAAGTGCTAAGGGCTTTTCCGTGCTCCCATCATTTATCTTAAAGACACGCTCTCAGGCAAATTAATTCTCTGATATGGCAAAGGAAACAAAACAAAACAAAAGACTCACTGTATAGCCAGAAGGCATTATCAATTTTTTCAAAGTATTCTTCTACTTGGTCATCCTAGAACATAAACTATTACACAGGGGACGGTTAGCACTGCATGGGAAGTCTGAACCAGCAAAGCATCAGAGTTCACTGCGCATCCTCCCCGACAGGGCTGGAGGCTTGGGACTCCACGGGTCCCCAGGAAAGGCACACTGGCAAAGCCACAGCTGGGGGAGAGGGCGAAGTGAATGGGTGTGACTGGGCTGCTGGGAGGGGCGGTCCGCACTACTCCAACCTCAGGAGGCATGGTTTGCTTTGGTTTGTTTAAGTAGAGCACACGAGTATCCACAGAGGGACCGCGGGAGCCAACCAAATCCAGTTCCCAAATAAGCCCTTGCTAGGCAGTTTCCGTCTCCTGGTTTTCTATGGAATCAACAGGTAGGTGCTGGTGCTGTTTGGGCATGTTTCTGAGGAGGGTCCTTCTGACTAGGCAGGAGCCCGGAGGCGGGGTGGGTAAGCCTGTGCGGTCTCCAACACTTGGCTCCTGCGGGCCTTTGGGCCTCGCCATCCCTCATCCATTTAGGGAATCCTGCCTCCTCTTTGGTGGGTTGTGCCCGTGATGAAAATGTTTTCAAATAAAAGGTTTTTTTTTGTTTTTTTTTTTTGTTTTTCTGTATTATGTAAAATGTAACTTTTCAAACTTTTAACTATGTTATCATTACCCCTAAAATTTAATAGTTAGGCTTGGAACTTGTGTCATTCTGGGGCTGCATATGCTTCTCTCTTTTTATTAGACCTTGTTCTGAGTACCTTGTGAGCAGAGACACTGATTTCAGAATCGCTGGGCAGATTAAATTCTAGTAGTGGTAGGACATCAATTTCCTGAAAGTGGAAATTACGTCGTATTCCTTGTGTGTCCTTTAGCACCTGTTATCAAGCCAGACACACACACAATTTGATAATAACTGATGGGTCTCGTTGGAGGCCAGAGGGCTACTTGCAAATATTGGTTAATCACGATGCTTGTTGTCTAGATCTTTGGGGAGAGGCACCAGCATGTTTGCGGGAAGACACGAAGCACGTGATCCTGCATGAAAACATTGCCTTCTGCCTATTCAAACTGCGAAGGTTTCAATTTGGGGGAGGGAGGGTGGAGTGGCTGTAATGTCTACTTATCAGATACTTGGCAAACCACCTATGAAATATAGACGGTGAATTGCAGTGATAGTGTGATAATTGATACTCGGGAACACTCTGTCCTGAGTCCTTTAAAAATCAAGACTGAACAAAACCTAGGCGGTGTAGGATGAGTCTACCCTTGCATGTTGGGTTGATCTGACATATCTTCTTTCTTGCCCTGAATCCTGGGATATTTATAACATGGATTCTCCTGCTGACATCTGTTAACTCCCTGGGGCACTGGTCTAACTCAGCTAAGAGCAGCAGAGGATCTTGACTAACTATGCATCCCAAGTTCCCCATCTCCATGGCCCCCAAAGCCTTCAGGGGAGAGGACGGGGCAGGGCAGGGGAAGGGGTGTTTAATAACAACGCAGTAAAAGGTTCTGTACTTGCTTTCCTTACTTGAGCCCACCGGTGGGGACAGTGTGGCATTTCTTATGCTCCAGCAGCTGTTCAGGGGTCTTCATGAACTTGTGGCACACGTCACACTCAAACATCCGGGTAATGAGGTGTATCTGCAGATGGCGCTCAAACATGTTCTTCGTCTTGCAGACAAAGTTGCAAAAAACGCATTCGAACCCTGAAAGGACCGAAGCTGGGTGTAGAAGTGCCAGGGGCAGAGGGGCAGGAGGGCAGGAGGGGGGCTGAGTGCCCCTTCCTCACGCCCCTCCAACCCCAGAGAGCTACACCCTTCCAAGCACTGTTCCCCACATCTCTTAAACTTAGAGCTTCGCCCTCCTTTCTACCCCTGAATCTGGATGCAATTCCAACCAAAAGAACCACAGATTTCAGGCGATGCACATATATATGCTGTTCTCTGGGCCCAATATCTGTTCCAGATATTACTCCCTTTCTAGGTTTATTCTCAAGACGGTTATCTTAGAGTGGGA
>NW_006159562.1:1941275-1943525 GCF_000334495.1 Tupaia belangeri chinensis | reverse complement strand
GAAAGAGTGGGCAGGACACATCCACCTCCTCCCTCACCTTTCTCTGGCTTTTCTTCACTGCTCAATGAGGGCTGACTCCCAGGTACAACAGAGATGACCAGCAAGTTGTTCCCACCCTTGTTTTTCTGGGAGCCATCAGAATCGTCTTTGCTGTTGGCTGAATCACTCAGAGCTGATAGTGAAGATGAAGAGGGGCTATTTGATTCGCTGGGGGTCTTCCTGTCTTCCCCTGAAAAATAAAAATAACTCAGGTCTGTTACTTAGGAGATGAAAACCCTCAGAATGACAGCAATAGTGGGAGGTTGTCTCCTGGATGTACCCTCATTCAGAGAGCATGAGTTAATGTTTCCAGCTCCCCGAGTGCACCCACTGGAACCTCAGGTCGCAGTGCACCTATGACGATGACATTCATGGTACTGGGAGCCAAGAGCCGGCATTCACTCATCTGACAAGTGTTTATTGAGGTCTTATGCTAATTAAAATAAAATGACAAGATTAGCTAAGATGTACTGAACACGTTACCGAGTTCTAGGAACTGTGTTATGTTTTAAAAGCATTATCTCATTTTATCCTCTCAAAAAATGAGACACATATATCATCACCTCCACTTTATAGATGAGGAATGGAGGCCAGAGAGGTTAACCTGGCTTTGCACACATGACTAGGAAGTGGTGGAGAAGAGGTGTGAGTTGATCTGACTCCAGCAGCCATGTTTTTCCTCAGGGCATTGGGCTCTCTCCCTCAAAGGCAGGCATAAACCAGTCAACAGAACATTAAAATCTAACATTAGGAAACCTGTTCTTCTAGGCAAGGTGGAGTATTGGGAACTAGGTTTGCCATTACTACTAAAGCAAATTTTTTAAAAAATGGACAAAATAGGCTGGACAATACTTTCCATAACTTTGGATATGAGGCAATGAAGAAAAGAGGTCCCTGAGAGGCAGGAACAAAAGAGCTGAGCCCAGTGACATCTCAACATCCTATCTTGAGAGACTCTCCAGGTGCCACTGCAGGCAGGGGGCACCATGTGAGGCCTGATGGACTCCTTGAATGGAGGAGATAGAACCAAGGGTCTGACCAGAACTGAAGGACTGAAAAGGATGAGAGTACCATAAAGGAGAAAATAGCACAGAGAAAAAATTTGGGGGACCTGCAGAGGGTCACCCTTGAGTATTTGGCAAAGTATGCATCTGAAGAAACTACCTATGCTTGGAGAGGGAAACAACAAACAAACAAACAAACAAACAAAACACCTGAAAGGCTTAGAGAATGGTGTCTGGTACTCACACAGGGCTAGAAACAATGCCTATTTCCACCAGCCAGATTGGAAAACCACACATGGCACAGGGTATTAGACAGAAACTGAAGAAGTTTTCTTAGTAGTAGATAATAATTAGAATCATATGAATCACTGTCTAGTGATCAGATCTACCTAACAAGTCATAAAAGCAAGACCCAAATATCAAGGTTTCTAAGTAATTAACTGCATCCTAGAACAAAGGTCCAGAATGCTTATAGGAATATAAAGTATACAACAGGGTAAAAATGTCTAACATCTAACCAAAGATGACCAGATATGCAAAGAAACAATCTAAAATGGGGAGAATAATCAACCAATCAAAACTGATCCAGAACCGACATTAGAATTTTCAGACAAGAATATTAAAACAGTTTGTTTGGACTGTATTTCATATGTTCAAATGTTAAAAAGATACCTGGAAGGTAGAAAGTCCAAGTGAAATGTCTACTGATGAAAACTATAATGTCTGAGATGGAAGAACACAATGATGGGATTACCAGCAGATTAGACATGACAGAAGAAAAGGTCAGTGAACCTAAAGATATAGCTATACAAACTATCCAAAAAGAAACAGAAAAAATAATCCCCCAAATAAAAAAAGCATTGGTGAACCGTGGAATGCCTCCAGGCAGTTTAATATAAGACTATTTGGAATCCCTGATAGAGTGGGAAGGGCAGAAAAAATATTTGAATTGGTCAAATTTCTTACAAAGTTGAGAAAAACCGTAAAACCACAGATCTGAGAAACTGAATGAACCCCAAGCATAAGAAACATAAGATGCCAGAGGTGGGGGCAGTGGTAATGCAGTGATCGGCATTGCTGAGGTTACATGGGAAGGTCCTGAGGTCTCCCTCTCAGTGCCTGGGCACGCCTGTGATGCTGGCTGGCTAAGGCTGGAGGTGGGACTGTGCTATAAGGACTTTGTTGGGGCGGGGGTCTGGCCCTCTCT
>NW_006159562.1:1935515-1941244 GCF_000334495.1 Tupaia belangeri chinensis | reverse complement strand
TTCCCTCTCTCATAGAAGAAGTAAATACACTAAAAAACAAACAAACAAACAAAAACCCTTAAGTCTATTCCTAGGAAAATCATAATTAAATTGCTCAAAGCCAGTGATTTGAAAAAAAAAAAAAAATTTAAAAGCACCTAAAAGGGCCAGCCCAAGGTGTGGTGGTTAAAGCAGCTGGATCCTACATGACTGAACGGTGTCAGTATCAGACCCAGCAGCTTGAAAAACCTGCTAGGTGCATGTGTGTGTGTGTACCTAAAATCCCAAGAGGAGAAATGGAGAAGGGATTCCAGTGTGAATGTCTCCTCAGGGGGTGGTTTCTTGCTTTCCCTCTCTGAATCTGTATCTCTCCAGTGAGGATATGCGCCCTCTAGCAAATTTAAAAAAAATCATAGTAAAAACAAAAGTAGTCAGAGGGGAAAAAACACTTTATGTGCAAAGAGACAAAAATAGCAATGATGGCAGATTTCTTGCTGGAAACAATGCAAGTGAGAAGACAATGGAGGAATATCTTTAAGATACTGTCTTTAAAATACAGCTGCTGGACCATAAAACTGTATATCTATAAACTGTCAACTTTAAATTTTAGACCCAGCAACAATTTATTTCAGAAATGAAGACAGTACCAGCCCCTTAGTGCAGCAGTTTAAGGGAGCAAGATTCCCACATGGCTGACCATGGTTTGAGTTCTGGGCCCAGCAGTTTTAAGAATACCCTAGGTGTGTATGTCCTAATGACACAGAGGGATAAAGGGAAAATGACTGTGAACTGACCACACCCCATTAAGGGGTGCTTTCTCTTCTTCTCTCTCTAGTGAGTGCACACACACTCTGGCGATTAGAAACAAAAACAAAAATAAAGCTGACGTTAAAGCAAAAAAGAAAGATGGGCCAACAGGTGGCGTGGCAGTTAAGGTACTGGATTCCAAATGGCTGACTCTGTGGTTGGAATCCTGGACTTGGTGGCTTGAAAGACACAATGGGCAAGTGCACATGCCTGTCCAAAGTCCTAAGAGGAGAAGAAAAGAAAGAATTTATCACCAACAGGCCTGCATTATAAGACATGTTAAAGAAGTTCTTCAGGCAGAAGGAAAATGACACAAAATGATGTAAAAATGGATCTAGACGTAAGAATGAAGAAGACTAAGAATGATAAAGTACATAGGTGAAAAATATATGATGTTTTTCCTTATTGCTTAAATATCTTTAAGAGGTTACTAAAATAACTTTGCTTAAATAAACATAGCGACAATGTATTGTTTATCACACATGTAAGTAACTACATGACAACAGTGGCTGGATGTGGTGACACTGCCAGGCTGACCCATATGGGAAGGTTCTAGTTTCTTGTCTGGAGACCTCCCTGCATACACTGGGCTCACATATGTCATAATCTGGGGCTAGCTGAGACCGGGAGTGGATCATAGTATCAAGACCCTATTGGGGGTACTCTCTCTCTCTCTCTCTCTGTCTAAATAAACAACAAAAAAAGTAAAGATATCCCATATCTTTACTCAATACCATAAAAACTGGGAGCAGGAAAATGGAAGTATGCCAATACGAGGTTTTTAAACTGTAATACCTATGAAATGGTATAATCCCTTAAAGTTGTACAGTGGCAAATTAAAGATGTACATTATAAACACCAAATAACTGGAGAGCAGACATTGTTCCTGGTTCAGGAGATCTGGTACTGTTAAGACGTCAGTTCTCCCCAAACTGATTTGCAGATCCAGTGCAACCCCATAGTTTTAGGTAAGGCTAGAAAGTTTAAGGGGTTTGCTCTTCAGTTTCCTCTAATCAGTCAAATAAGCAATCTAGTGACGGCGAATGCTAGAAACTACCTTTATTAGGAGATTTAGAAATTAGTCATATATGTAAGCAGAAAAAACCTAGAAGTAAATAAACTAAACTGTAATGGGGAGGGAGGTTACATCTAGAATGTAAAATTAACAGCACGATGTTTGCTTTCCTTTTATTCCACTTCCTTTTTCTGGAGTGACAATGTATTACTTGTCCAATCAAAACTCTAGTTTCTTTTTTTTTTAAATAATTATTTTATTTAACTTTTATTATTATCACCATTATTATTTTCCAGTTTGATCAGAGAGAGACAGAGAGAGAGGAAGTGAGAAAGCAAGCCACCAGGTCTAAGACTTGAACTGTGGTCGGCCATGTGGGAGTCCAGTGCCTTTTACCACCATGCCACTTGCTGGCCCCCAAACTCTAGATTTTTAAAAGAGAAAGAAAAAATATTTACTTGCTTACAATGTTTTCAAATCCTGTTCAGAACAGCATTTAGGGATTTAGGGTCCAGGTTGACAACTTTTTTTTTTTTTTTTTTTGCCGGGGTGAGTGTATATTTGCTGGAGAGAGTTGATGGGGGTGGGGGGGAGATGTGGAAGGTGCGGAGGGCATGGGTGAGAAAGCACCCTGTATGGGGGGGCAGTCATGTTGCAATCCCTCCAAAATCTCTCTCCTTTTGGGATTTTGGCACACACATATACCCATGCGCCCAGTGTGTTTCTAAACCATAGGGTCTGGGACTTGAACTGTATAGCCAGCCATGTAAGATCCAACTACCTGAACCACCATGCCACTGGCTGGCCTAGGCCAACAACTTTTAACTTCTGTTTATGATTTTTGAAATCTTGTTCTTTTTTTTTTTTTTTGGAGAGATTTTCGCTATAGGGCACGTGCGCTTGCCAGACAGACAGAGAGAGACACAGAGACAGAAAGCGAGAAATCACCCCTGGGGGGATGGTCACGCCACAATCCCTTCTCCTCCATTCCATTCTCCTCTCGGGATCTTGGGCACACACGCACACGTGCCCGGCATGAGTTTTTTAAGCCACCGGGTCCGGGACGCGAACCACGGTCGACTACGTGGGAGTCCAGCGACATAGCCATTACGCTAACTGCTGGTTCCCGAAATCTTGTTCTTATCAGAGCTGAACTTGGTTGCTAGGCAGACAGAATGTGGCTTTGTTATTGACCGCCAGGAGAGATGGGATATACCTGGAGAGTAACAGTCCTGCCTGGGCACAAAGAAGTCACATGAAAATGATCATTATGCCAGCCCCTTATCTAAATATTTAACCAGCTTGGTCACATTTTGTAGTCACATAGCACATTTGCAGTGGGGCTCTTTTCTGATACTGCTTTGTCAAACCCATCTCTTTTTTTTTTTGGCCATAGACCATGAGAGCTTCCCAGATAGAGACAGTGAGAGGGAAAGTGAGAAATCACCCCGTAGGGGAATGGCCATGCTGCAGTCCCTTCCCCTCCTGGGATTTTGGGCATGTACATAAACACATCTAGCATGATTTTTAAGCTTCCATATCTGAGACTCAAACTGTAGTAGGTCTGTGGGAGTCCAGCACTTTAACCACCACACCACCTGCTGGCCCATCCAACATATCTTCTCTGACCAGTTTTACCAAGAGTCTACTGCAATTGGTCTATTGCAATGATTATTTCTAAAAGATATTTAAAAATTTTAAATAGGGACCAGCAGATGGCATAATGGTTATGTCACTGTACTCCTACATGGCCTACATGGCCGACTATGGTTTGAGTCCTAGACTTGAAGGCTTGAAACTCATGCCAGGTGCCTGTGCGTGCATGCCCAAAATCCTGAGAGGAGAATGCAGAAGAAGGGATTGCGGGGTGGCCATCCCCCTGGGGAGGGGGTGATTTCTCACTTTCTTTCTCTCTGGTGAGTGTATGTGCCCTACAGCAAAAATCTCTCTTAAAAAAAAAAATTAAGGAACCAGCAGTTAGCGTAATGGCTATGTCGCTGGACTCCCACGTAGTCGACCGCGGTTCATGTCCCGGACCCGGTGGCTTAAAACTCACGCCGGGCGCGTGTGCGTGCGTGCCCAAGATCCCGAGAGGAGAATGGAGGAGAAGGGATTGCGGCGTGACCATCCCCCCTGGGGGGTGATTTCTCGCTTTCTGTCTCTATGTCTCTCTCTGTCTGTCTGCACGGCCCCTCAAGTGAAAATCTTCCAAAAAAAAAAAAAGTAAAAAAAAAAAAAAAATTAAAACAAATTCAAGTACCCTCAGACTGAAGGCACAAGGTAGATTTGCCTAAATAAGCACATTTATAAAGGTGTAAGGTGCCACGTCAGCCCCTCTGTAATGCAGCAGGGGAATACATGTGTGGCCAGCTCTTTTTCCCTAACCCAAACAGCCTCCCCTGCTGGCAGTCCTCATCTCTTCTTGCCGTATCTGTAGGAACAAGCCGGGTGCCCTTGCCAACTCAGTCCAGGGCTCACTAGGATCCAAGTGATCATTGGCCTTTGGCATCACAAAGATTATTGGTGAAGGACATTTGTACACATGGGAAACAACCTCACAGAATCCCGAGAGGACAATGGAGAAGGAATTGCAGTGTGGCCATCATCCCTGGGAAGTAAATTATCACCTTCCTTCCTTCCCTCTCTCACTGTTTCTCTCTCTGGGAGGCACACACACGCTATGGCAAAGAACTGAAAAAAGAAAAAAAAAAAAACCAACCCAAAACACCTACATATTTCAAAATTTAAAACAATACAAATTGAGAAACTGACACAATAAAAAATGACCAGTCATCTTGCCACTTCAACACAAACACCATTACATTCTGGTATAAAATAAACATCTCTATTTTAAAACCACTGCCTTTAATTGCTTAATGGTTAAGAATAGAGACTTTATATCCAGAATACCTGGGTTTGAGTCCCACCTGTAACACCCACTAGCTGCATAACCTTGGACAGGGTACTTTGTGCTTCCATGATCTTGTAAAATGGGAACAGTATCAGCACATTTGTCTCATGTGATTGTTTTAAGGATTAAGTGAGTTTTTACACGTAAAGCATTAAGAACAATGAACATGGTTAGCATTTAGAAGATATTGTTAGGGACCAGCAGGTGCATGGTGGTTAAGGTGCTGAACTCCACATGGCTAACTGTGGTTTGAGTCCCAGACTTGGCAGCTTGCTTTCTCACTTTCCCTCTCTCCTCTCTGGTGAGTGCACATGGCCTGTAGCAAATTAAAAAATAGTAATAATGAAATATAACATTAATAAATTCTTTTAAAATATTAGTGTTATTCTATTTAAAATACATCGTATTTAGAAAATATAATAATGATGAATACTTTGTATTTTTACATGCTGTTTTATATACTTGGCTCTCAAAAATGTACAGAAATATTTATGAATTAATAATTTAAAATGATAGTATTAATTCCATGGAGGGGACTTATTCGATTTTACTTAAAATATTTCCTTAAAATTATATTTTCTGTTAAAATTAATATTCTGTAGTTTAATTTTTCTTCCCATGGATGAATTCCCAGAGTGGGAATTGCTGAATCATAGAACATTCGATTTCTTTCTTTCCTATTTATTTATTTATTTATTTATTTTTAAGAAAGATTTTTGTTATAGGGTGCGTGTGCTTGCTGGAGAGACAGAGAGAGAGAAAGTGAGAAATTACCCTCCAGGGGGGATAGCCATGCCACAATCTCTTCTCCTCCATTCTCCTCTTCGGATATGGGGCATGCACACACACACACCCAGTGTGAGTTTCAAGCTGCCGGGTCCAGGACTCAAAGCGCAGTCGGTAATGTAGGAGTCCAGTGACATAACCCTTATGCCATCTGCTGGTCCCAGGATATTAGATTCTAAGTCTCTTGGTATATGTTGTCTAATGAGTTTCCAAAAAGTGTGGCCACTTTGT
>NW_006159562.1:1924493-1935463 GCF_000334495.1 Tupaia belangeri chinensis | reverse complement strand
AGGGAAACAGCAACATGAGTACTTGCCTTGTCCCAGGGACAGCAGGTAACACCATAAAATATTCTCCTGATTTAATGGGTAAAATACAAAGCCACCCTGTGTTTCCACTTGACTGCTAGTGAGGGTCTGTGGTTCATTGTGGGTTTGTTTTTACTTCTTTCTTTGTGAATTCACTGTTCCTTTCCTCATCTCCTTTGAAAATCCTTCAATTAGAAGCCTAAAGTTTTTCTTACCAGTTTATATGAATATTCTATGTAGTAAATATATTAATCTTTTGTCATTTTTATAAACCCAATTTTCAGACTATAGTTTTTGTTCCTGTTCTTTGCTATTTTTCTGTGTTTTTTTTTTTTTTCAAATAGAAGAAACTTTTATTTGTCAATGTCTTGATTTTTTTTTCCTCTGTGATTTCTTTCATCACTTAGGCTTTTATAAATTCTTCTCTGTCATTTGAAAAACATTCTATTCTCCTTTCTTTATGGTGTTTTAGGGCTGATTTGTTAACAGGGATTCTGCAAGTCATCTGGAACTAATGGTGTCTCAATGTGAGGTGAGGTATCAATGGCTGTATTTTCCAAAGAGCTACTCAGATTCCTCAACCCACTTATTTAATTTTTTTAAAAAAGTTTCTTTCTTTCTTTTGTGAGAAAGGGAGAGAGACACTGACAGGCTCTTCATACTGTGATTCACCCTCAGTCTCAGCTGGGCCAGATTAGGGGCACACACACACATCCACCTGGCGTGCTCAGGAAGGCCTCAGGACACGAACCCAGAACTTTTCTCATGTGGGTCCAGTTGCAAAACTGGCACCACAGCTGGCCCCCTCAATTTCATTTATTGTACCCTTTGAAAAGTATAGCAAAATCTGCCTTCAAGAAGACACAGTGCCAGGGGTGTATTTTCCCCTTGGTGATGTTCTCTCTAGGGAAAAGGAACTGGGGAGTGGGAGAAAAGGGGAGGGAGGGGTCACTACACACAAACACCAGGAGAGGGCAGGTCTTCAATACCCCCGGGCATCCCATTCATGTGTGTCTTGGGTAGCAGTAACCAAAGAGAGGTTGACAACGTTCTGCAGAAGGCTGGACACCATCCGCTCCGTTGATCACAGCTCATGCTGCAGATCACAAACTGACGTAGGTAACAAGACAGCACCGCAGTTACTAGGGCACTGACTAACAGGTGCCCTTTCCCAAGACGGGTAAACCAAACGAGAGAGCAAGGCTCAGAGAACTAGAGACTCTTAGGGCTGTGAGGCATCTTCTACACATTTAAAAACGGACAGACGGGGATCAACAGATGGCATAGTGATTGCGTCGCTAGACTCCCACGTAGTTGACTGCGGTTGGAGGCCCGGACCTGGCGGTTTAAAACTCATGTTGGGTGCGTGTACACGCATGCCCAAAATCCTGAGAGGGGAAAGGAGAAGAAGGGATTGCAGTGTGGCTGGGAAGGAGGTGATTTCTTTCTATCTCTTTCTTTGTCTCTCCAGTGAGCCCTATAGCAAAAATCTCTCTTAAAAAAAAAAAAAAAAAGGATAGACAGGATGGAGACCCAGAGAAATGAAATGAGTTCCTACATTTAAATGCTGTTTATGGCAACATGGGGTCTAATAAGGATCTAGGACTCAGTGTGTGCTATCCTCAGAACTGAGTAACCTCCTCCACATAGGCTGTAAGTGAGTTGACAGTCTGCTAAGGTTCATGCAAGGGACATGTGTGAGTAATATTTTTACTGAGCATGCACACACATGTGCAGATAAGCCCGCATGCATACATTTAGCCACTGAACACCTACTCCCCACTTGTGCTGTGCAAACACTATTCCAGGTGCTAGAGAAACAGCAGACTTAATTCCCAAGTATGTCTGTGAATTATTTGTTATATAGTATACATATTGCTTTGTACCATACCTTTGTAATAATATAGCTGATTAATTTACAGATTTAGATTAATATAACTTTGGGTAAATTCAAAGACTTCAAAACAGCACTAAATATATAGGAGGAAACCCTTGCGGTGAGACCATAGTTTGTTTATTTGTTTGTTTGTTTATTTATTTTATCTGCATTTATTTTATGCTGACTTTAGTCCTGTGCCCTAAGTTTTTGTTTCTTCTGGGATCTCTTTCTCTTCTGTGCAGCTTCCTTTTCCAGTTTAGGAACAATTTGCTCCTTTTCAGTGAGGATCACCTCAATGTGGCAGGGGGAGCTCATGTACAGGTTAATCCGTCCATGGGCTCTGTATGTACGACGGTGCATCATGGCTGCCTTGTCAACCTGACTGTGCTCAGTGACCAGGGAATCTACATCTAACCCCTTCAGTTCAGCATTACTCTCTGCATTTTTAAGCATGCGCAGCAAACATTCAGCACTCTTTTTAGGTCACCAACCTTGTGTCCAGCCCCTCTGTTTGGCCTGGGCATATCTACCAACTCCACCATTGTAATGACAGAATGGCACACTCTGCTTCTGTAAAGGGACATCCTTCAGATACTTGGTGGCTTTTCAGATATGCATACCCTTGATGGCCTGGGCAGTTTCACGAGTGTTCTTAAAGTGAACACGAAGATTTGAACCTCCTGATTTGCATGACTTTGTGGGGTTCTCTGGGTCAAGTGAATAGCAAACCATTTTCAAAGATCACCTCGGGCCAATTACGAGAAGAGCGACCCTAAGTTTCTGACAGGAGTGAACAAACTATAGCCCTCGGGCCTCCTGGTTTTGTAAATAAAGCTTTAGTGGCACACAGCCATACCTGCTCATTTGCATATCATCTATGATACTCCTCAGTTTCATTGGCAGAGCTGAGCAGTAGTGACAGAAACCGTGTGGCCTGAAAGCCTAGCATATTTACTATCTGACCCTTTAAAAGACGTTTGCAGGGCCCAGGCTTATAAAACAAATTTAACCTGGGGCTAGCGGTGGCACGGTGGTTAAGGCACTGGACTCCCACATGGCCGACTGCAGATCAAGTCCTGGATCCAGGGTCTTGAAACACACTGGGTGTGTGTGCATGTGTGCCCAAAATCCTGAGAGGAGAATGGAGGAAGAGCTTGGGGCTCCCTTTCCCTCTCTCTGTCTCTATCTCTCTCCAGCAAGCACATGCACCCTACGGCAAACAAACAAACAAACAAAACAAAGGTTTAGCCTTATCTAATAGCAGGCATCTACTGAATTAAAAAAGAAATGCCTTTAAGGCATTTCACTCTTGGTTCTCAGTGCTAACAAAGGAGAATGTTCTTCCCAGCTAGACAAGGAGCCTGCCCCTTCAGAGGGAATAGGCCTTCCCAACATCCACTGTGGCAGTGAGGAGGGGAGTGTGTTTGCATTGGTTAGCTGTAAATGCGGTTTCCACTGATGACAAGGAAGCCATGTTAAGTTCAGCCTCTTTCTAGCCTTTGTGGTTTGTAAGGCTTCCTTGAGGTGGTGATGGAGGGGCTGTGGGGCAGAGAAGGAGGGAGAAAGAGGAGCAGCTGGGATCAAGCAGACTTTGGGGCAAAGAACAAGAGTTAAACAGAAAAGAATATCTGAAGAGTCAGTGGAAATGGAAAAGAGGCTGGCCTTTCCCTCCATTAGCCAGGTTGAAAATGCCGAATTTAATTTGTCTACAGCATGGGCTTCCCAGCTCACCTGCTGCCCATGGTGTTAATGTGGTTACAGGCAGACAACTGACTGTAAAAATGACACCTTCTCGCTCGGCATAATGGCTCTCTGCAGACCTCCGAGTCATAGCTGCTCAATTTACTGACAAAAACAAGCTTTTATTGCTGTTGGCACCACCGAGCCAAAGTGGCCAGAGAAGCACAGAGAGATCCTTCTCGGCCATGTACACTGTCAGCACAACTGTCAGGGAAATTCCCCTTCTCCAATCCTTCCAGGGCTGAGAATGTGCGGGCTGACCCAGCACCCGGGGCTGGCAGTTAGCAACGTCAAGCACTTACTCCACCCGCCCTGCAGTGTGGGAGAGCTCCTCCTGATTCTCCCTTAATGCCCGGATGTCGGCATCACCTGTAACCACCAGTCACGGGAGTACAACTGCATGGCGAAGTCACATGTTAACCATCTGGTGGAGGAAGTTAACCAGAACAGCAAGAGGTGGCAAGGCAAGGCAATCCTGGCGAAGTCAGACCATGGCCTGGCGGGGCGCGGGTAGGGAGGAGCGGTGTGTTTCACAAGTATCTGGTTTTCTTTGCCCCTAAGCAGACACGCCATGCATCGTTATGAAACATGTCAGGGCTGCAGGTTCACGGGAGAGCAAGGAGCCGGCAGAATTGGGTGCGCAGTGCCCTGGCACAGTGTGATGGGGAGGTCACAGCTCTGCCAAGAGTGTCACCGGGCTGTCAGAGCAGCAGTGACACAGAGAGCAGGCCTGGCATTAACACTTCCCTGGGCTGAGTGTCTGCAGCCACAGCTGAGTTGCTGAGCTTGGACGGACTACGGAGCTTCTGGTAAGCCTGTCTCTCCGCCCGTACGGTGTGACGGCACCAGTTTCACCTCGGAGCCAGGAGGGTTAAAGGAGCTCCAGCACGCAGAGGCGCAAGCCTGGGGCATCATAAGAGCCTAATGACTTCCAGGTGTGGCAATGGGGACAAGGGCCAGGGCGGGGAACAAGCAGACAGCTCAGCACTCTCCACTGCACCGCACCTCGTGTCTCCAGCTCAGGGAGGTGTGAATTCATGGCTGCTGGGGAACGAAGCTCTGCTACCCTGGGCAAGTCTTCCTTTTGTGGAAGGAGATGGTGACGTCTCACAGAGCGGGGGATGCTTCTGCAGGGTGGCGGGCACCCTGGGGTGCAAGGGATGGAGGAAAAGGGTGAGAAGGTCCGACAGGGCCACTCACCTGTGTGCTTGGTGCCTATGTGAGTCTTGATCTCTGCTTCCTCCATGGTGACAAAGTCGCAGGCCGTGCAGCAGATGGAAAACATCCACTGCTCCTTGTCCACGTGGAGTGACATGTGGCTGACAAACTGGACATTGAGCTCAGTCTCAAACCCACACACGTGACAGCTATGGGAAAGGAAGGGAAGCGGGGAAGAGAGGAGAGTGATATGTCTCCTACATGGAGGCCACGCTCATATACGGAGCACACCGGGAAGACTGGAACCTTAACACACGTTTCCCTCTCCACCAAAACGCTTTTGCATTAGAATGTTCTTCTGCTATCTGGGATGCTTCCGAAGTGGTCACCGTGCCAAATGGATTAAGTGCCAGCATCATGTAACAATCCCATACATGCTGTCACGACGCTAAGTAATCATAAAGCTAATTAAAAACTACACATTTGCAGATGCCGCGCCTCCCCTCACTGACTCCTCTGGGCAAGGAGATGAGGGGCAGTGCTGCCAAGGTAGCTAGTGACGCTCGTCCACCGATAAACTCAGAGCTCGTTGCGCACCCCATGAGCCTCTGTCTGGCTCCCAAACCTTCCATCATAGTGGTGACGGCGCCACAGGTTGTCCTGTGGCATCCCAGCAAGAGGCGGCCCTATCTGAGACAAGCCCTGATGGGAGCTGCCCCTCCCTGGAGATGCACAGACAGTTTCCATCCATCTACGTGATGGGTCTTTTGGGCGAAATTCGGCGGAGAGCCTGGAACTCAGGGTTTTAGAGCGACCAAACCAAATATTAATTCATAGCTGAGTATAAAAACAAAACCAAAAATCCAGGTACCAAAGAAAAATTCAGCCGAGGGGAACTACGTGATGTTTTGGTCCTTGAATTTATTTTCCTTCTTTCTTCCCCCCTGCAATTCTTAGGATGCAGAGGCAAGGGACTCAGTTACGAAGGAAGGAGCTTCTGGGCTGCACAGACCGAGAAACCATTCGTCCCCAGAGCCCTGTCACTCTTTGGAGCTCCACCCCAGAGACCCACCTCCAAGCCCTTTTCCCTTTCAATGACTTCTACCAGGGACACCCAAGTCAGGAGAGAAGACTGTGTAACTGCCGGGTTCAGTCTAAGCCAAAAAAAAACCCAAAAACCAAAAAACAAAAAAATTCAAATGCAGGCCAGCAGATGGCTGAGAAAGGGGGCTTTGTGACAAGTGCCCTTAGCAGTCAGGCAGGGGGTGCTGAAGCAAGGGGCCCGTGTTCCATCCACAACTCACCTGTAATAATACGGGTGCTTCTTCCCGTCGCTGCCTTCGGAGGTGACGGCGCTGACGATGTCCTCGGTGTCTGTACTCACCAGCTTCACGGAATGGACGGTCAGGTGCTGGTTCAGATTTGCACGGCACTTAGCAGCATAGGGGCACAAGTGGCATTTGTATTTTCTTTCGTCTAGGGGAAAAAAGGAACAGGATAAAACCAAAACCACTCTCAAAAAATGAAATGCCGACCCCCTGCAAGAGATGAGTTCATGGCATCGAGGAAAGGTTGGTTCAAGTGTCATATCAAATGGGGACGAAGGGAACACCTTGGAATCAAGTATCGGGAAGTCTACCCAGCAGGCCACTCTTGTGTTAATACTGCAAAGAGGAACGTCTCAGGGCAAGTAGATGATCTGCTTTTTTCTGGACATCCACAGCCCCTCTTCCTATGGGGCAAGCCCTAGAGGGGATAAAAGGACACTGTATGCCTCTGTGTGTCTCTGCAAGCGTGCATTACCTACATGCCTGGTCATGGGTGAGTGTGGGCCAAGCTGGGGGATGAAACACAGCTTCATAGTACCGAGGTATAAGAAGGGCCCCATCTGGGGCCAGCAGATGGCATAATGGTTACGTCATTGGACTCCCACATGGCCAACTGCAGTTCAAGTCCTGGACCCAGAAGCTTCAAACTCAAACTGGGCACGTGTGTATGCATGCCCCAGATTCTGAGAGGAGAATGGATTGTGGTATGGCCATCCCCCTGGGGGGATGATTTCTCATTTTCTGTCTCTCTCTGGTTCTCTGGCGAGTGCACACACCCTATAGGAAAAATATCTCTTATGATTAAAAAAAAAAAAGGAGAAGAAGAAAGGCTCCATCATCTTCCCTAAGCTCCAGGCCTGGGTCAGCCAAGAAATCAAACACTAATAAAATTAAAGGGAAAAAAATGACTTTGTGAAATAATTTAATCGAAAATTTACGTTTTATTTATGTAAAATGAAAATTTTCAATTAATTTCCTAATGGAAACCCTCTCATAAAACTGACGAATGTTTCCGTAGCATTTCCAGAGTGGCATTCTGAATTCATTTGATTAATCTAGCAAATTAAAGTAAAAGGAGCGCTCTGATTTCATTTTACAGGGAAGGCAATGGCAGCAAAAGAGGGAGAGGACTTGGCCTTCTAGCCTTAATTCTTACTTGGTAACACAGGGCCTGGCGTAAAGAGAACACCTGTTTTATTTACTTTGCGGGGAAGAACGTTTTTCTATAACAAAGTGTAAGACCTCGTTATTGTTACAGGCAGGTCCCAACATCAGAAGGACTGCAGCTGGGGCTCCGTGAGGTTGGGGAGGAGCCCTCTAGTGCAGCCCCTGCTTTAGAATGTCTGCATTCATATTAATGTTATGCTTCTTCCATAAAGGGAGCTATGGTGCTTTCTATCTTTTTCTATCATTTAGACAGACTTAATCACACTGGAATTTCCTCTTCTCACAAGGCTAGAAAGAACTCTCTTGGGAAATTTTCTGGATCTGATGCCTTTATTGTGCTTCCTTCATTGTCTTTCCAAATTTCCTTTTGGTATCTGATATATTAAGTTTCCCTTCCCCTCTTGGGTTGATTTTGGTTATTTTGCTTCAATTATCCAAGTCATCTAAGTTTTCAGTATTTTTTTGGCCACAGACTATGCTTACTCCCTAAGACTTCTTTAATATCATCTGTATTGATGACTAGCCTCCCTTTTTCATTCCTAATGTTGAACATTTTTGCTTCCTTTTCCATTCTTAATCAAATAAAGGTATTTATCTATGTTGTGGCTGTCTTCTTCCTAGATGTTGTGATTCCTTAGGATGAGTGCTAAGTTCCTTTATTTCTGTCTTTCTTCTCTTCTGTTAAAGCATCTAGGGACCAGCAGATGGTGTAATGGTTACATCATTGGACTCCTACATAGTCAACTGCAGCTCAAGTCCTGGACTCAGTGGCTTGGAATTCATACTGGGTGTGTTGGTGTGTGCATGCCCAAAATCCTAAGCGAATGGAGAAGAAGGGATTGTGGCATGGCCATTCCTCCTGGGGGGGGGAGGGGAGGGTTCTCTCTCTCTGACTCTCTCTCTCTGGTGAGCACATGTGTCCTATAGCGGAAATCTCTCTTCAAAACAAAACAAAACAAAATAAAAAATCTAAGCATTTAAAATATCTAAATTTACCTCTGACTAGAGATGTGGTTGATTTTTTCCAGGTTTATATGCAAAGTGTTCTTTTCACTCCTTCTTAGCTAGCATTTTAATTTCAATTTCCTTCCATTCTCTTTGATGCAATTACATAGGGCAATTTATTAATTGTTGGTTATTTTAAATTCATTTAGTAGGCTCGAAGGACATGATCTATAAACCCTCCACTTTTTGGAACATGTTCAAGTTTTCTTTGTGCCTAAGTACATGAATAAATTTTGTCTTCATAGAGTGCTAGCAGGTGGTCTGGTGGTTAGAGGTGCTGGATTCCACATGGCTGACTGCAGTCGAGTCCCGGACCTGGCGACTTGCTTTCTCACTTTCCCTTTCTCTATCTCTGTCTCTCTTTGGTCAAATTAAAAAACAATAATAACAAAACAGAATTAAGTAAACAAATCTTAAAAAATATGAAAAGAAAAAAGATAATATTAATCTTATTAATCTTGTCAGACTAATACTGCCAATCTTTTAAAATTTTGTTTGTTGTTTCGAACCTTTTTGAACTCTTATCATTTTGTTTTTGTTTGCTATAAATAAGACATATCTAAATTGTTTTTTTGATATAGGGCACTTGGGCTTGCTGGAGAAAGACAGAGACAGACAGAGAAAGTGAGCTATCATCCCCCCCTACCCCTGGGCGGGAGTGGAGTGGCCACACTACAATCCATTCTCCTTTTGGGATTTTGGACACACATGCACATATGCCTGGCATGTTCTTCAAGCCACTGGGTCAAAGACTCGAACCATGTATTTGGCCATGTGGAATCTAGCTGCCTTAACCTACGTGTCATCTGTGGGCCCAAGACATATCTGTTCATAGATTCTAAACAAGTTTAATTTTCAATGTAAAATTAAAATATTTGATTTTATTATTTTCACCTTTGCTTTATGTTTATGAGTGACTTTACCTTCTATCTTTTTGTCTTCATCTGTTTTGGCTGTCCTGATGAAGTTATCTTTGCCCTGTGTTCACTTGGTTGCCTTCCCGTTTCTGACTCTCAGAATCCACCATATCTGTCCACTATTGTATGTGAATAGACCTAGAAACTGTTTCTCCACCCAGATGCTCCTTCCATGGCTGCTCTAATGTTGAGAAGAACCAATAAGATGAGTTGTAGCCCTCTCCCCTGCACCTTCAAGATGAGATCCCTACGTTCTTAATGGAGTTTACCTAAATGTGTTTCTCTTCTCATCAGTCCTACTTGAAACTCAATAGGTCTTTTCAACACAAATTTAAAAAGCCTCTCCAGGATCTTATTTAAATATGCCAGGTAAAATGGCTTGAAAAGGTCAGGAGAAACTTGTTCTCACCACTTCCTGTAGCAATTCTCTGAGAGAAACTCAGCTTCTTGATAACAGAGGACTTGGTGATGGAGGTGGGGGGCATGGCGGCCGAAGGTCCAACTCACCTGTGTGCAGCGAGAGATGTCGGGACAATGTCTGCTGTCGGCCAAAGACTTTCCCACACACATCACAGGGGAAAAGCTGGTCATTGAATTTCCAGGAGGGCAATCCATTTCCTGCCTCTAGCACTATCCTTTCTGTTTCTGGGTCAAAGAACAAAGCATCATGAGAAACAGACAAGACAATGGGATATGATCACATTTCATTTGAGGACTTCGACAGAGGCTTCCACTGAAGAATGTGACAAGTAATTGCAAATAAGTCCCAGGAACTGGTCTTTATGCCCTTTCCTGTGTCTAAGAAAGCCACTCTTGTGACCAGCAGGAGGTGTAGCGGTTATGTCATTGGACTCCCACATGGTTGATTACAGTTTGAGTCCCGGACCCAGTGACTTCAAAATCAGGCCGGACACGTGTGCATGCATGCCCAAGATCCAGGGAGGAGAATGGAGGAGAAAGAAAGGACTGTGGTGTGGCCATCCCCCCGGGGGGTGATTTCTCACTTTCCTTCTCATTGTGTCTGTCTCTCTGGTGAGCACACTCATTCTGTGACAAAAAACTCACACACATACACACACACACATGCCACTCTCAAAAGCTGTAGTGTGGAATGGGTTTCAATTCCAGTCTAGTCCCCAATGTTTTTCGTCTCATGATTAAAGATCAGCCCATCTAACCCTCCAGTAGGGTAACAGCACTGTGCCCTATATAAGCAGGTACTCAATAAACACCTGTCAAATGAGGGCATTTGACTTGCATGTTAAAATTCCAAAAATGTAGACTTCTGCCACAAGATAGTCAATAAAGAAGGTTAAATCCTAGATTTAGATTAGAAAAGAAGTGGTTCAATCCCTGGAAAGGAAATATGTTTCCATTGTTGTTGATGAAGGAAAGTTTTGTTTTACACTCCAGGGTTGGACAAAACCCTTAAAGAGGAACTTAGGTTAAACAGACTCAGTAATGACAACTGCGTACGACTCCACGTTAAACCCCTAAAACACGAGTGGACAGCTAGAATTTCCCCGAAGGTCTCATCGTATTTGGGAAAATGGGGAGTACCACATTGTACCTGCACCCAATCCACAGAGGTGGATGAAATGTGGATGTTAGTACATTCTTGCAACATTTGAGAAAGTTTTAATTTTCTCCTTGTTATCTATAGCATTATCTGTAGTTTTCTTTTCCTTCCTTCTTTCTTTCTTTCTTTCTTTCTTTCTTTCTTTCTTTCTTTCTTTCTTTCTTTCTTTCTTTCTTTCT
>NW_006159562.1:1901000-1923562 GCF_000334495.1 Tupaia belangeri chinensis | reverse complement strand
CACACATCACAGGGGAAAAGCTGGTCTGGTCATTGCCAGGAGGGCAATCCATTTCCTGCCTCTAGCACTATCCTTTCTGTTTCTGGGTCAAAGAACAAAGCATCATGAGAAACAGACAAGACAATGGGATATGATCACATTTCATTTGAGGACTTCGACAGAGGCTTCCACTGAAGAATGTGACAAGTAATTGCAAATAAGTCCCAGGAACTGGTCTTTATGCCCTTTCCTGTGTCTAAGAAAGCCACTCTTGTGACCAGCAGGAGGTGTAGCGGTTATGTCATTGGACTCCCACATGGTTGATTACAGTTTGAGTCCCGGACCCAGTGACTTCAAAATCAGGCCGGACACGTGTGCATGCATGCCCAAGATCCAGGGAGGAGAATGGAGGAGAAAGAAAGGACTGTGGTGTGGCCATCCCCCCGGGGGGTGATTTCTCACTTTCCTTCTCATTGTGTCTGTCTCTCTGGTGAGCACACTCATTCTGTGACAAAAAACTCACACACATACACACACACACATGCCACTCTCAAAAGCTGTAGTGTGGAATGGGTTTCAATTCCAGTCTAGTCCCCAATGTTTTTCGTCTCATGATTAAAGATCAGCCCATCTAACCCTCCAGTAGGGTAACAGCACTGTGCCCTATATAAGC
Organism: Tupaia belangeri chinensis; assembly: GCF_000334495.1. Classification (NCBI taxonomy): domain Eukaryota; kingdom Metazoa; phylum Chordata; class Mammalia; order Scandentia; family Tupaiidae; genus Tupaia; species Tupaia belangeri. The sequence continues at coordinate 1,922,910 of NW_006159562.1, read as the reverse complement.
AGGTACTCAATAAACACCTGTCAAATGAGGGCATTTGACTTGCATGTTAAAATTCCAAAAATGTAGACTTCTGCCACAAGATAGTCAATAAAGAAGGTTAAATCCTAGATTTAGATTAGAAAAGAAGTGGTTCAATCCCTGGAAAGGAAATATGTTTCCATTGTTGTTGATGAAGGAAAGTTTTGTTTTACACTCCAGGGTTGGACAAAACCCTTAAAGAGGAACTTAGGTTAAACAGACTCAGTAATGACAACTGCGTACGACTCCACGTTAAACCCCTAAAACACGAGTGGACAGCTAGAATTTCCCCGAAGGTCTCATCGTATTTGGGAAAATGGGGAGTACCACATTGTACCTGCACCCAATCCACAGAGGTGGATGAAATGTGGATGTTAGTACATTCTTGCAACATTTGAGAAAGTTTTAATTTTCTCCTTGTTATCTATAGCATTATCTGTAGTTTTCTTTTCCTTCCTTCTTTCTTTCTTTCTTTCTTTCTTTCTTTCTTTCTTTCTTTCTTTCTTTCTTTCTTTCTTTCTTTCTCTTCCTTCCTTCCTTCCTTCCTTCCTTCCTTCCTTCCTTCCTTCCTTCCTTCCTTTCTTTCTTTCTTTCTTTCTTTCTTTCTTTCTTTCTTTCTTTCTTTCTTTCTTTTTTAATTGCTAGAGGGTGTGTGCACTTGCCAGAGAGAGACAGGGGTGGAGAGGGTAGGAGGCAGGATGAAAAGCATCCTCTAATAGAGCATGGTCACATTGCAATTCCTTTCCATTTTTCTATACCGCTGGGTTTGAGGTATGCATGCACAAGTGCCTGGCATGTTTTTCAAGCTTCCAGGGCTGGGATTTGAACTGTGTTCAACCATGGGGGATCCAGCTCCTTTTACCACTAGGCTAGGGGCTCATCCCTATTTTCTATATTTCTTTTCACTGAACTGTCATGGATTATGTACGCATTCTTTCTACAGCAATGTTAGAAGACGGGACAGAGGACCAAAAAGGGGGGGGGGACTTCCAAGAGGACACTTGAATGGCCCACTAATAGGCTATTAGGTCTCATTTAAAGAACAAGACAAAGTACTGAGTATCTTTATCTCAACTATTGTGAGTAAGTACTGAATACTGAGTACAAAGTACTGAGTATCTTTATCTCAATAAACTATTGTGAATCTTCTCAAAGCATAGTACTACATTATAGAACTGGACACCTTGGGATAACTAAATGGTGGAAGGGACTTTTCATAAGATCTAAGCAGGTGAAAATGTTCGCACCACCAGACACGACAGCAGAAGAAAGAACTTTATTTCACTTGAACTTAATTTGGTTAAAATTTCCTCCCAAGCAGAGGCTTCCACTTGTATTTGGGTGAGTTCACTGATCAATTTTCATTTGAATGAAGATTGGCCAGATAGTGTCATCTAAGGAAAGAAGAAACAAATACAAATGTGTGTTCGGGAATGGGAGGAGGTGGGATGTGTGTTTGGAGAGGGGGAGGGGGGAAGGATGGCGAAATTGCAATAATGTTTGCTGTGAGGCACCTGCCTGCAATCCCCACACTGATAAAACACATTTATTGATTTTTCTGTGTTTGTTAAAACATAGCTCTTTGGGCCTCAGGGAGAAGAGCTAGCCTATTAAAGTAGGAATGTGTGACTAAAAATCCTCTAAAGGGAGAGGGGTAAAGTGGTGGGGAAAGGCAGAAGGTGAAAAGGGAGGTATAGGCCAGTTGAACTTCGAGGACAAGAACCACTCATGGACGACTGTCCTTGAGCACAAGCAGTGGGTATTTCAGCCATGCAGAGACGGGAGGGTATTTTAGTAGTTCCTTGAAGTGTGTAATCAAAATAAGGAGGATGATAGTAATAATTAGAAAGAGAGGTCAAGAGGGTACAGGGTCTTCTAATACATTTGCAGTAAGAATGAATTAATTGGGTCACATACCAAACAAAAAGACAAATTAAAAATAAAGATGTCTCTTAATAATCCTTTCAAGTATTAGTCATATACTTGAGAAGTTAAAGCATCATCGAAAGTCCAATTCCCTCCACTGGCCTTTGAAAATGAGCACTGCTGAGACGGAGCTGAGCTGAGTAGAAAGACTCTCCCACAGCTGGGGCACAGAGGGCGGCGTTACCAGGAGGGTGCCCCTTACTGGTCAGCCACAGCCCTGCGCTGGGACCCCAAGATCTGCCCAGGGACCACCCATCTCCCCACTTGATGTCTGCGTTTAGATAGCGATCCACTTGAACTTCACACACAGAAGCAAGGCAATCATAGGCCACTGCGAACCTGAGCCCAGATGTGACCTTGAATCCCAGCCAGGTGAGGCCAGGTGTGGCGGGCGGTGAGAAGAGAGCTATTACTTTGAGAGCACGAGTATGAAAGGGAAGGGCCTGCCCTGTTTCCCAAGAGCTGAAACAGGACGGACCTAGCACTCAGCAGAGGCCACGTTCTTCGGCACTTCCTGTGAGAGGTTCTACCCACATGCCACGGGACTCGAACCACCGTGGACTACATGGGAGTCCAGCGACATAGCCATTACGCCAACTGCTGGTCCCCAAACCTCACAATCTTTGTTTCATTACCCTCTCTCTGTCTTTAACATATCCAGTCACCCAAAGCTTAAGGATCTTTCTGGAAGTCCACCACCTCCACTGAGTCATCACCTCTCATCAAGATTGTTGCAAAAGCCTCCAGAACAGCTTCCCTGCTACCCGCATCTCCCCAACAGCCCCTCCTGGCCTCACGGGCTCCATAATGGCCCTCAGCACCAATCTGAGCAGGCCCTGCCTTCTGTCCCAGCCACTCCGCATGCCCAAACCCTTCCCGTGTTCCTCTTCTCCCAGCCTTAAGCTCCCTGCCTCACTTCCCACCACTCCACTGTCTGCAGAGTGAGCTGCCTGACCTTTCAGGAACAAGTTACTCCCTTTGAAACCATTGGTGCTTCCAAATCAACGATTTCTCCACCAAAAACCTCCCCACACCACCATTCCTGTGTATGACACATGCCAGCTCATTTTCAAGTCCTTCCTCAGACTTGCTAAAGCGTTCTCTGGATATCTAGAAGTGATTTCTCTTCTCTGTCCCAAAGCACTTCGTGAACAAATACTTCTGTTGTATGCGTTACCTATGATTTGTTTACTTCATTCATACACACATTTTCTTTTCTAAATTTTTTGCTACGGGGTGCATACATTTGCCAGAGATAGCGAAAGATAGAGAGGGAAAGTGAGAAATCAGCCCCCAGAGGGATGGCCACACAGGAGATTGGGCACATACACATGTGTCTAGTGTGTTTTTCAAGCTGCCAGGTCCGAGACTTGAAACCGTTAGCTGGCCATATTGGATCTAGGTGCCTTAACTTCCGTGTCACCTGGCTGGCCCCCACACATGGTTTTTATTGTTTTTTTCTTAGAGAGATTTTTGCTGTAGGACACAAGTGCTCAGTGGAAAGACAGAGAGGCATAAAGCAAGAAATCACCCAACCCCCCCCAGGTGCAATCTCTTCTCTTGGGATGCCAGGAGGTGGCATGGTGGTTAGGGCATTGGACTCCCACATGGTCAGTGGTTTGAGTTCTAGACCTGGCGATTTGTTTTCTCACTTTATCTCTCTCTGTCTCTCTGCACATGCCCTACATTTAATTATAATAAAATTAAATTATTATAAATAATAAAAGAAAAATTTCCAAAGTCACAAAAAACTTGGAATATGAGCATTATTTTATAAAGAATCATTTATTTAATTTTATTTATTACTATTATTATTAATTTGCTATGAGATATGCAGGCTTATCAGAGAGAGAGAGAGAGAGAGAAAGTGAGAAAGCAAGTCACCAGGTCCAGGACTTGAACTGTGGTTGGCCATGTGGGAGTCCAACGCCTTAACCACCACATCACCTGCTGGCCCCATGAGCATTATTTTTAAAATGTTGTTCTTTGTCTTTATTCCCATGTCCTTTAGTATTTTTTTTCATTATTTTAAGTAGCCGTGAATGTATACTTAAGATTTTCTTTATTTCTTTTAGAATAATAACCTTTTCTTTATACAGAGTCTCATAGGATTTTGTCTCCTACAAAGCATTTAATTTCTTTTTATACTCTTACATCCTGATCCCTAGGCTACCCATAATTGCTTCCATAAATTCCTACAATGGCTACCCTGGGGTATGCAATCAGATGTTTTTTCTCTCCAGTTTTCTATCTGTGTTCTTTGCCTTGAATGTCATGTCGGGTTTTCCCTACTTTTTAAACAGGTTTTTGTTTTAAATGAAGCAAGTCAGTGCAGAGGGGCAGGCACTTTCATGTCCACAGTGCAGAGGAAAACTGGCACAGATTGTAAGGAGAGACACTAAATCTCAGCAGGCCCAATGCAAGGCCCTCGGCCCTTCCCATCTATGTAAACCGATGCGCCCTAAGTGGCCAAGGTACAGTGTGACAAACCAGGCTTCTGGCCTCACTTCATTCACAGGTCCTGTGAAGATGAAACCATCAAGCATTTCTCCAAACATTTCCATGAAATAAACCGAGCTAGTGGACAGAATTTGAGGAGCGAGATCAAACTCTTCTTGGCAGGATGTTAGATCCAGCAGAGGACTCAGCTACCTTCAAACCCAACTCCCTCTTTCAGGAGGACAAAAATGAAGCACTATGTTTCAAGACCTCTCCCACTCCAGGGCACCCCACAACTTGCACAGGGTTGTATAAAGATTCCATGGTAACTAAGGTTCCATCTTGCCCCAACCTCAGTTCAGGAAGAGACCTTTCAGATCATCATGGTCAATGTTCTCTTCTTCTTCTTTTTTTTTTTTTTTAGAGGCTTTGGCCTTAGGATGCATGTTCTCACCAGAGGAAGAGACACAGAGACAGAGGGAAAGTGAGAAGTCAGGGTGGATGGCCAAGCCTCAGTTTCTTCTCCTCCATTCTCATCCCCAGATCTTGGGCATGCACACACATGTGCCCTGCATGAATTTCAAGCTACTGGGTCCAGGACTCAAACCATAGTCGGCTATGTGGGAGTCCAGTGACGTAACCACTATGCCATCTGCTGGCCCCCAATGCTCTCTCCTTATATATAAGGAAACTGAATCGGAAAGAACATTAATTAATCGCCCAGGTAATCTGCTAGTGACTCTGGGAGAGCAGAGACAGGCCTCCCCAGTCTCATTCAAGCTCCTCCAGGTTGTAAGAAATGGATGCCAAAGTCTGTCACAGACAGGAATTTCTCTTCTGTTCTGTGGCTCTGAGTTTAATATTCTTGGTTCCATGTGGGCTTGTGCAGACTTAGCAACGATTCATAGACACATGGGTTTCTTTCCATTTTTTCTGCAAAGTGTCAGCCTAGAGTATTTCCAGGCACAGAGGAGTTGGAAACTGTGGTATGTCAACAATTAGAACAAAGAACAAAAGGAGGATCCAGGGGGGGAGGTCCTAAAAGCCGATCCCCTCTGAGGTAAACTACACAAGGAGTCGTCGGGAAAGTCCTGACGCACAAGTCATACAAAAATGGGTCATGACTTTGCTGGCGACCTAACAGTCGTACTGAAGAAGTTTCCACAGGCCTTTCATTGCCATTTGGGGAGCATTTTGGGCAATAAATAAAAACAAATGAACCAACAAAAGAACAAAACCAAAACATGAAAAGAATGAGGACTCTAGTTTGTTTTCTTTCCGTTTTGACACCCTGCGGTCCCGTATTGGGTGTAGCGTTTGGCAATGCTGGTGCATTTTACTGTGAAGAAGATCCCTCTCTTCCCTCACAAAACAGTCCTCTCAAAGAACTGTCTCTCAGCCTGACTTTGGCAAGAGAAATGCTGAGAGAGAAGGCTTTATTTGGTTAAAGCTGTAAGCAAAAGATGGCCCAAAATGTGACCTCAACACATAAGTAACTGTCCAGATCGGCCAATTCTACATTGGCTGGTCACTCGGAGGAGAGGCTCTGGGGCCGCTTGGGTTTTCTCTGATGACATCTGGTATTTTGATCATTTCTTTCATCACCAAGGCTGGAGAGTTTTGAGGCATAACTCAAACTGAACTCCTGAAATCCTCTGTACTCCTGGGCAGATCCAACCTACCAGGTCGTTTTCCAAGCAGGGCAAGTAATTTTTGTGGCTAGATCTCGCCCTGCTGGCTCTCTCCTTGGCTTCCCGGGCTCGACACTGTGTCTTAGAACGAGCTTCCCACCTTCTGGGCCGCTTGTGAGGTTAAGAGTCAGCTGTGGTCTCTGCCTCTTTGGGGGTTGGTATCTTCAGTCTGTGCTCACAGTTCTTCTGTGTCCCCCCTTTCAAATAAAACTTAAGGATTGTAGGAACCAGCAGTTAGTGTAATGGCTATGTCGCTGGACTCCCACGTAGTCAACTGCGGTTCGAGTCCTGGACCAGACGGCTTAAACTCACGCCAGGCGAGTGTGCATGCATGCCCAAGATCCAGAGAGGAGAATGGAGGAGCAGGGATTGTGGTGTGGCCATCCCCTCTGGGGGGTGATTTCTCGCTTTCTGCCTCTCTCTGTCTTTCTGGCGAGCGCATGCACCCAATAAGAAAACAAAAGAAACAAACCAAAAAAAAAAACCCCCAAAAAACAAAACTAAAAACAAACCAAGAAAAACTCTCCAAAAAAAGAAAAAAACAAAACAAAACTTCCAAAAAAAGAAAAAACAAAACAAAACAAAACTCAAGGATCGTTTTATCTTAGGGGTACTTGCCAATATCTGCCCTTTTAGTATTAGATGGTTGGGAAAGTCACGACATATTTTTCTACACAAAAATGCATCGTAAGTTTCCTGACAATCCGATAGTTCTAGCTTAGAGGATCTATCCTGCAGGTCAGGGCTGTGGAGGGCAGTGGTCACAATGCTGATAGCCGGCATCGGTGACCTGCCCCAACGTTAAGTGATACCTTTATTACTAGGATCCTGCCCAAGATGAGGCCCAGAGTCTTACTCAAGCTCTTCCAGGCCATGAGAAATCGATGAGGGGCTGGGCCCTTAGCCTAGTGGTTAAGGGAGCCAGACTCCACTTGGCCGACCATGATTTGAATCCCAGCCCAGGCGGCTTGCCAGACATGTCGGGCACATGTGTCTGCTTGCCCTCAATCCCAACAGGAGGGAAAAATGGAGACGGGACTGTGGTGTGACTATGCCCCATTGGGAGTGCTTTCTTCCTCTCTGGCCGAGCACCCTCAGGCAATGAAAAAAATCACTGTCAAAGTCTACCACAAATGAGGCTTTGTGGAATTGGTTCTTAGTAAACAGCTGCTGCTTTTCCTTTTTGAGAGAGAGACTTTTGGTATAGGGCACGTGCACTCTCCAGAGAGAGACAGAGAGACAGAAGTGAGAAATCACCCCCCTGGGGAGGAGTGGATGGCCATGCTGCAATCCCTTCTTTCAGCATCTTGGGCACGTGCCCTGCGTGAGTTTCAAGCCACCAGGTCCGAGACTTGAACCACAGTCGACTACGTGGGAGTCTGGCGACACAACCATTACGCCATCTGCTGGTCCCATCTTTTTTTCTTTTTTTTTTAGTAAATAGCTGCTTCTGAAAGTTCGAGCCAGGAAAGTGGGTTGTTATTTTTTGCTTAATGCTGTGAACAACTAACCTCAAAAAACACTTATTGATCAATTACAATCTGTTAAACTAGTGAAGAATCTTCAGTGGTTCTTAACCAGGTAGTGTTCGCTCAGTAGAAGAAAACCGTACCTTGACTCCTCTGGTAACAAAATGGCTACGTCTGGGTACCCAGATTCCAGTGAGGCTGATCACAAAGGACCTGAGCACCATGGGACGGCCTTAAGCATCTAGGACAGTGACGTCTGTCACCTTGATACATCTTAGTCTTGAATAAACTGGATGTGGGACCAGCAGATGGCGTAATGGTTACGTCGCTGAACTCCTATGTTACTGACCACAGTCTGAGTCCCAGACGCGGTGGCTTAAACTCATGCCAGGTGCGCGTGTGTGCGTGCCCAAGATCCCGAGAGGAGATGGGGATTGTGATGTGATCATCCCTCTTGGGGGGGGGGGTGATTTCTCTCCTTCTGTCTCTCTGGTGAGCACACATACCCTATAGCAAAAAATGTCTCTTAAAAAAAGGAAAATTTGGATGCCTGAGTACAGCTGTAGTGGCGGCGGTGGGCGGTGGGGGGTGGTGGTGGCAGGGGGGTCACTGCTGCATGGCTGAGGCTGCACTAGAGGCTGAGGCTGGGATTTGGTTCCTGGCCCAACCAAAACAGGCTGGGTGCAGTGGTCCACACCTCTGATCCTGGCTGACCTATCGTAACCACTCTGCCGCTCTCTACCTCTTTCCTCCACTCTTTCTTACTCACTAAAACTTTTTTTGTTTGGATGTTGCTTCTACGTTTTTCCTCTGTACTTCCAAGATCAGATCCTCCATAAATGTTTATTGAACAGATAAGATAGTCACGTGATTAAGACCACAATTATTATTATTATTATTATTTTTGGAGAGAGTTTTTTGCTTATAGGGCGTGTGCGCTCGCCAGACAGAGAGAGACAGAGAGACAGAAAGCGAGAAATCACCCCCCAGGGGGGATGGTCACGCCGCAATCCCTTCTCCTCCATTTTCCTCTCGGGATCTTGGGCATGCACGCACACGTGCCCAGCGTGAGTTTTAAGCCACCGGGTCTGGGACGCGAACCATGGTCAACTATGTGGGAGTCCAGTGACATAGCCATTACGCTAACTACTGGTTCCCAAGACCACGATTATTGTACTAAGTAGCAGTTCATTTAATATTGCAGCATAGAAGCAAACTGACAACCCGGATCCAGGAGCTGTGTCCCAAGGCCTTCCTTATTTTCATGCCGGTTATACAGACCACCTCTTTTCTTTATAGTTAGGGTAGGATTTCGTCTTAGCAAATATCCTTGCAATGAGGGGCCAACAGGTGTAATGGCTAAGGCGCTGGACTCCCGCATGGCCCACTGTGGTTTGAGTCCTGGACCTGGCAACTTGAAACTCATGCAGGTGCATGTGGGTGTGCACTCAAAATCCCAAGAAGAGAATGGAGGAGAACGGACTGCAGCATGGCCATTCCCCGTGGGGGGGCGATTTCTCGCTCTCTGTCTCTCTCTGTCTCTCTGGTGAGTGCACATGCCCTATAGCAAAAATCTCTTTAAAAAAAATCTTGGAATGTCTTGATAGAGACGACATTTGTAAGTATTTGCTAGAAAAACCATCAGGCCTGGGGGTTGTGTCATTTGTTTTTTGGCTTGTGGCAGACACTGAAGATTACTTAATAGCAAACAGAACTGCATTTTTTTTTAGGGTGGCAGAGCGCCCAGTTATAAACACACACCTTCCACCTCAATTTCCACTGCTGTTCAGGGGTGGCCACGAAACAGTCTGGACAGTGAGACACGGGTGCAAGTTCCTGCCCAGACTCTGACACCCTTGTCCTCTTCCCCCTGGGAAAGATCGTCTTGCCAAAAGGCTTCTGCTTTCACTCTGGCTCTTCCTCCTTGGCCATCTAGAGGTCGAGCAGCCCTCCTTCAGCCATGAAGGTGCAAAACCACTGCCAGACAGTAGAGCAGAACGTCAGGAGGCTCGGTTCCTCAAACAGACACGCCGGCCTCACTGCCTCTTTCTGAACTTGTTGTGTGAGAAAAGCAGAAAATCCACATTCAGCTCCGTCTCTGTGGCCAAGCTGTACATAAGCCTAACAGATAAAGACTTGGAGTGTATAATAGCGTCACCCCATTTGGCAGTTTATCTCCATGACGCAAAGCAGTATCAGAGTTTGTTACACGCATGTTAAGAAGGCAGTGTACAGGGGGCCAGCAGGTGGTGTGCTGGTTAAGGTGCTGGGCTCCCACATGGCTGACCGCGTTCAAGTCGCGGGACCTGGTGGCTTACTTTCTCACTCTCCCCTCTCCACCGGCCCCAGGTGAGTGCACATGTCCTATAGAAAATTAAAGAATAATGACAATAAAAAATAAAATTACATAGCTAATTTTTTTTTTTAAAAAAAGACAATATATAATAAAATAATTGTTTGGGGATCAGCAGATGGCATAATGGCTATGTCACTGGACTCCCCTGTAGTTGACCGCAGTTCGAGCCCCAGACCCGATGGCCTAAACTCATACCAGGAGTGTGTGCGTGTGTGCCCAAGATCCCGAGAGGACAATGGAGGAAAAGGGATTGCAGCGTGGCCATCCCCCCTGGGGGGTGATTTCTCACTTTCTGCCTCTCTGTCTCTCTCTGTCTTTCTGGCGAGTGCACACGCCCTATAGCAAAAACCTCTCAAAATAAAATAAAGTAATAGTTTAAGTTGAGGGAGATTTACCATTATACCAGGCATGGCATGTGCATTTTATACATAGTTAACTTAAAAGGGCACTCTGCCTTAAATACTATTATTGCTGGTCCTTCATGTTACTAAAAAAAAAAAGTATGAAGCTCAGAATGGTTGAATTCAAGGTCACCCAGCTGGTAAGCGACAGCCTATCTCAAACCCAGTCTGTGTGACTAAAAGCCCATACTCTCAGTCACTCATGTCATAATACTATAAGATCAAAGAGAGAAATTTAACGGTTCTAATTTACTTCACCAGAGACAAATCTTCTTCTATCTGTTACAAACTCGATTTGTTCCACTTTAAATTTTTCTATATTCAACCGAAAAGAAGATATATCTGTGATCACATACATTTAAAAACGGCTTCGTTAGGGGCGAGCAAGTGGCATGACGGTTAAGGTGCTGGACTTCCACATGGTTGAGTACAGTTCGAGTCCCGGCCCAGCAGCTTGAAAAACATGCTGGGCATATGCGGCCAAAACCCTGAGAAGAAAATGGAGAAGGGATTGTGGCGTGGTCATCCCCGCAGGGCAGGGGAAGGCTGGCAGTGATATCTCACTTTCCATCTCAGGCAAGTGCACACACCCTATGGCAAAAACCTTAAAAAAGTAAAATAAAATGAAATACATTTTTTTTTTGAGAGGTTTTTTACTATAGGGTGTGTGTGCTCGCCAGACAGAGAGAGACAGACAGAAAGCGAGAAATCACCCCCCAGGAGTGATGGTCACACCGCAATCCCTTCTCCTCCATTCTCCTCTCGGGATCTTGGGCATGCACGCACACGTGCCGGGTGTGAGTTTGAAGCCACCGGGTCCGGGACATGAACCGCGGTCGACTATGTGGGAGTCCAGCGACATAGCCATTACGCTAACTGCTGGTTCCAATGAAATGCATTTTTTAAAAAAGGACATTCTTGGGGACCCCAATGTTTCCCCAAGATGTGCTTGGAAAGAGAAGAGTATAACTCATAGTCTCTGCATGATTTCCGTGGACCACCTCTTCTGTGGCCCCTTCCTAGGTCTTTACATCTGGTGAGTGGCCAATTACGTAAATTCTAATTATAAAAGTCATTTCAGGTCAGCTTTCACTTGCCCCAGAATAAGGTTCACATAGTGACCTGTTATTTCACCTTTTTTCTGTGAAGAAAAGTAGCAGGCATTCAAGTGTAGAGCTACCTGGAGACTATATGAGGGGGCATCAGCTCTTTAATTCCAAACGTTTTCTATGATTCACCACACACTGTGGGGACGTAGAGAACATCCGAAGAGAAAACAGTGTCATTATTTGAGCAAATGGGAGAATTCCCTCCATTTTTCTTTAGTGCTGAACTAGGTGCTCAATATATATTTACTGAATGAATGAAAGAATGAGTACACTAAGGAGCAGATTACCATTGTTAAAAAAAATTTAAACTTCCCGGGACCAGCAGATGGCGCAATGGGAACGCCATTCTGCGTACCCATTCCGCGAAATGGTTGGACTCCCCCGTAGTCGACAGCAGTTTGAGTTCTAGACCCAGCAGCTTGAAACTCACCCCAGGTGCATGTGCGTGCAATGCCCAAAGTCCCAAAAGGAGAATAGAGGAGAAGGGATTACAGGGTTGCCATCCCTCAAAAACCTCTCTTTAAAAAAAAAAAAATCTGGATCAGCAGATGGCATTATGGTTATGTCACTGGACTCCCATGTAGGTGACCACAGTTTGAGTCCTGGACCCAGCAGCTTAAAACTCACACTGGGTGCATGTGCATGCATGCCCCGAATCCCAAGAAGAGAATGGAGAAGGAGGGATTGCGGTGTGGCCATTCTCACCTTGGGCGAGTGTGATTTCTCACTTTCTGTCTTTCTGTCTCTTTGTGACTACAAGTGCCCTGTAGCAAAAATCTCTCTCTCAAAAAAACAAAACAAAACAAAACAAAAAAAGTTTAGCCTTTCAAAAATCGTCTGAAATCTGAGAATTCAGACTTTCTAATATATCTCATAAAATCCTGAAATTGTAATGTTCATTTATTCCTGAAAGTATATGATGTGCTATGCATCATAGCTATAAGTATTTTTTAAAATATTTAGTATGGTTCTTTTTAAAATTCAAGTCACAGACATTTCCAAATATTATTCAAGTAAGGCCTTAGGGATTCTGTGGTTCTCTTCTCTAAGATTGGAATCCACTGGCATTCTCAATTATTCTAGTCTTCTTTTCTTATGGACAAGCCTTGATCATATCAACCATTCCTTTAAAGATTTCTAAATTTCCTTAAAGCCCTTATCAGCTCCCAGACACTGTAATATTCTTGCGTGACTACATCCAGTTTCAAATTTTCAGTCTTCTTCTCTCCCTGCGCCGAACCTATTGAATTCTGTATTAATAGAAAATCTAACTATTCTGTTTTGCCTTTCTCCTGACCTTGAGTTTTAGCACAATATAAAAGGTATGTTAGTTGATGGCAGATTTAACATTTTCAAGTCAACACTAATCACAGATATATTTTCTCCTTGACTCAGAAATGCTATCTATTTGATTAAGCAGAGTTATGTTTTTATATGGTGGGAATTTCTGTGTGTTGGTTTATTTAATCATTTTTCTCCAGGCAGGGAGTCCCAGACACAGGATAGGGAAATACCTTGTGCTTTTGTCTTTTTGGGCTGCTGGAACAAAAAGATATAGACAGGGTGGCTTATGAGCACCTGAAACTTATTTCTTACTGTTCTGTAGGTAAGGACGTCCAAAGTGAAGGCAGAGCTGGTGTCTGGTGAGGCTTGTTCTTCCCAGTCACCCCCATCTCCTCATTTCTAATCTCAGATGGCAGAAGAGGCTGGGGGTCTCTTTTGAGCCTCTTTTGTAAGAGCACTAATCTTATTCCTGAGGCTCTTCTACCATAAGCTAATCACTTTCAGAGGCCCCCACCTCTTAATACGATCACTTCAAGGGTGAGAATTTCAATGTATGAATTTTGTCGGACTATAAACATTCAGATCGTAGCACCTTGTTAGCGAAGAAGCAAGAAGGGATCGCTCACATTTTCTTATGAAAGTATGTCATAATGATGGGCAGAATTGGTCATTGATCGATAATAATAAGTAACACGTGGCAAACATTTTATTTTCCAAACTAACGGGCTGTCTGTATAATAATTTCATTCTCAATAATTTGCATACCCACATACTCTCTTTTATGATGGGAATGCTGCAAATTTAGATGTAGCTGAAAGAGGAATTATATATACATCTGCATAACTAAGATTTACTTAGCACTTAATTTGTCCTGGGGCCTGTGCTAAGATTAAGCGTTTTACTTACACAATTTACGCCTCATCATAACACATTAAGATTGGTCTCAGTACTGTGGACCAGCAGTTAGCGTAATGGCTATGTCGCTGGACTCCCACGTAGTCGACCGCGGTTCGCGTCCTGGGCCCAGTGGCTTGGAACTCACGCCGGGCGTGTGTGTGTGCGTACCCAAGATCCCGAGAGGAGAATGGAGGAGAAGGGATTGCGGCGTTACCATCCCCCCGGGGGGTGATTTCTTGCTTTCTGTCTCTATGTCTCTCTCTGTCTGTCTGGCGAGCGCACGCGCCCTATAGCGAAAACCTCTCCAAAAAAAAAGATTGGTCTCAGTATTATCATCAAAGCTCGGAATGATTAGTCTGTTCTCAGTTGGTAGGAGAGATAGGATTTGAACCAAGGATCCCCAACTAGGAAGACTTGAACACTTTGCATTCTATGGCTTTCCTTACACCACACATACTTCTAGGTGTGTCCATGGGGCAGGTCATCCCTGTGTGTGAAGACTTTTATCTCTGTGTCAGAGTAGAGAAAGGTTGACAGCTCAAGATTTCTACAACCTGGTGAGCTTGGTTTGGACCTCGTGCTAAGGACACCATTGTCCTGTGTCTATTTTTTTTCTTTCCTTGGTGGCCAGTGCATTTCATGGCCTGAGACTGAAATATGACCTTATCAGCTGCCCTGAACACAAATGTCCCTCTTGAAGAATGGAATGGAATTAGAGTGTGGAAGGTGTGATGTAAATTCCATCCTGTTCCAACAAATACTGTATGACACGAGTCTGAAGAATTAGACTTGTACATGAAAGTTAGGGCTTTATCTTGACCAATACACTAGGCTGTCAGGAAGGTCATGCCATTGTTCTATGTTTTTCTATGCAAAAACGTGACATGACTTTCCTGACAACCCAGTACGTGAGTGAAAAAAGTCTACTCCACTTCCATGTAATCATTTTAGTACTGGAAAAGAGTAAGAAATGGATTTTTGGCTCACAAGCCAGAAATGAAAATATCCAACAGCCTCGGGATACTTTTGAGTAACAGATAATCCTCAATAATATAATTCCAGAGTAGTTGAGCAAAAAGGGGGGTGGAGTCAGGCATCTTCCTTCCATTTGGATATTCCTATTAAAAAGGGAAATCAAAGATATTTGAAAATATCAATGCAATATTTTGGTTGCAAATCAAGCTGTAGAAAGATAAGGTAATAACTGTGGAAAGGAGGAGGGACTACCTTAGAGGAAATATGGTATATTCTAGTGGTGTGCCCTGTATTGCTGTCTGTTTTTCTCATGCATTCCCACTTGGTCATCGTTCAAAGTATCTTTTCCTATCCTCTTTCTTTTTTATGCTGTTTTTTTTTGGAGAGGTTTTCACTATAGGGTGCATGCGCTCTCCAGACAGACAGACAGAGACATAGAGACAGAGAGACAGAAAGCGAGAAATCACCCTCCAGGGGGGATGGTCACGCCGCAATCCCTTCTCCTCCATTCTCCTCTTGGGATCTTGGGCACGCACGCACACGCGCCCAGCATGAGTTTTAAGCCTCCGGGTCCGGGACGCGAACCGTGGTCGACTACGTGGGAGTCCATCGACATAGCCATTACCCTAACTGCTGGTCCCCCTGTCCTCTTTCTTTACATTGATCTTAAATACAATTGACACATATTCCTTGATTGGATTAAAACTTTTTTAATTGCCAGAGGGTGCACGTGCTTACCAGAAAAAGACAGACAGACAGAGAAAGAAGGAGAAAGCAACCCCCAATGGGGCATGATCATGCTATCAATCTCTTCTACCCATTTCTACATCGTGCTGAGATTTTGGGCCTGGAAGCGAATGTGCCCGGCGTGTTTTCCAGCAGCAACGGCTGGGATTTAAACTGTGGTTGGCCACAGCTCCCTTTACCACTAGGCTATGGGGCTGGCTCCTTGATTAAAACTTTATGAGTTATAGGCAAACGAGAGAAAACAGGCATGGATGCATGAAGCTGTAAATTCATGTAATAACGAGATAGGCAGAGCTGAGAAGTCCTAGCCTGTCACACTGCACCATTTTCCACCCCGTAACAAAAGCCTCTAACTTGGGTAGTGAAGGTTTAGCCTTCTTCAGAGAGTTCACCTCAACAGAATCTTTTTTTTTTTTTAAAGAGTTATTTAGTATTTCTTTCTATTTTTTTTAGAGAGAGATTTTTGCTATCAGGTGCTTGCACTTACTGGAGAGAGAGAGACAGAAAGTGAGAAGTCATCCCCCCCTGGGGGGGAGAATTGCTGCCATGCTGCAATCCCTTCACCTCCAGTCTCTTCTAGGGATTTTGGGCGCACACGCACTTGTGCCTGGCATGAGTTTTAAGTCGCCAGGTCCAGGACTTGAACCGTGGTCGACTACATGGGAGTCCAGCGATGTAACCACTATACCATCTGCTGGTCCCCATGGTATTCTTATTTTTAATTTGCTATAGGGCATGAGAGAGAGAGAGAGAGAGAAAGCAAACTGCCAGGTCCAGGACTCGAACCATAGTTGGCCATGTGGGAATCCAGCACCTACCACACCACCTGCTGCCCCTCAGCAGAATCTTTGCCTTCCTTTTTGTGAACTAGAGAGAACTGGGAAGAAGGTGCACAACTCTTCCAGTTTATAGTGAATTTGAGGTGTGGATAAGCTAACTGCTTGTGTAAGGTCGTATGGTGAAATCCAGACAGGGTATGAATCAGCCTTAGCTCGACTGCCTCTTCACATCATCCCCCTACCTCCCCACATGATGAAGTTCAGGTTCTTACTCACACTATATACCAAAAGCTTTGCATAACTAATCAGTCTTCAAACCGTGCACGGTATTACGGAACATGTCCTATAGCAGAGAACAGATGTCACCATGAGAATCTTATTTTCTGCTATTTTCCAATTTTGGCATGTGCACATTTGTAACCTTAATGTTGCATGAACAAAGATTTTTTTGCATTTAATATTAATATGGGAACTCACAAATGCTCCTTCTCAACTTGGAACACGGCCATATTCTCATTTCAACAGCGTATGGGCAGCTTTTTCAATGTATGAATTTACCTCAAGGTTTTGTTGGTATCTTCTGAGCTGAAATGTGGTCACATTCTACTCTTACAGGGGATAATGTCAGGTAAAACTCCTGGAGATATTTATGTTGCTCATTAAAAAAGCACTTTCATACCCAACACCTGAAAGGGTCAACAGAAAAGCTTTTTACCTGTAAAGACCCAATTCATGGAGTTATTTCTACTGTTAGGGAAACCAGTAACATCTACAGAAGAGAACACTGAGTGACACCAAATTCCAGATCCTGGTCTGGTGGGTCCCTAGGAGCTCTCTCTAAAGAGTCTTCAAGGTCAGGTCTTTCAATTGGACAGGCACCTTTATTGGGTTTTCTGAAAAGTCATGACACATTTTTTTTGCATAGAAAACCATAGAAAAAGACATCATGACTTCCAAGCGGAAGGTTTAACCAGCATGGCAAGCTACGATACCTACGTTGGGTCTCTTAGCCACACGCGACTGCCACAGCCGGTAGCCTACCGAGAGTGTCCGGGTCTGCCTCTCCCCTCGCTGCACTGACCTAGAAAGGTATCCCTACATTACTTAGGTGCCGTGATAATAAGTCTACTCCAATCCTTTCTGCCTTAAATGACAGAACACATACCAGCTAACTCTGTAAATACATGAAGAGATCAACATGAAGTAGCTGTAATTTTCCGGAACTTTCTGGCTGTAACTGCTTATCTAGAGTAGTATCTTATCAGTAGCTCCTCAACTCAGGCTTCTATTGGGTTGCCAGGAAAAGTCACAATGCATATTTTGCATAGAAAATCACGTCATGACTTTCCCAACAACCTAATAATTGCCTTTATATTTAATTTGCCTCCAGTCAGCTAATAAATCATATCAATATATAAAAGGAGAAGTGGCTGTTGATTCTTGGCACCCCTACATGGGCCCTCACAGTTAAATGATGATGTCTCCACATTGAGATAAGAGAGCCAACAGGTGCAGCCATAAGCTCTGTGTCTCCACTGGGTCAGTCCTACAGGCTTCTGTGTCTACCCTGTGAAAACAGTGCTGATGTTGTTCTACTAAATCGGAAGATTGTTAACTATTCGATTCCACAGACCAGAAACCCTGACATTTGGAACCATGGTGAGAAGAGACTGACTTCATTTTCCCATTTCACTTATCAGCTTAAAAAGAGCCTCTTCACTTTTTCAAGTGAAAAGTTGCTTAAGAATAACTGTAGCCAAAGGCAGCATGGTGGTTAAGGTGTTGGACTCCTACGTGATCAACCATGGTTCAAGTATCAGACCTGGTGGCTTGAAACTCACACTGGGCACGGGTGGATGTGTGCCCAAAATTCTGAAAGGAGAATGGAAGAGAATGGGCTGAAGCTTGGCCACCCTCCTGGGGTGATTTCTCGCTTTCTGTCTCTCTGGCAAGCATATACGCCCTATGGCAAAAATCTAAAAAAAAAAAAAATAATAATAATAATAAATGTTCTTAAAATAAGTATTAACTCATGCACGTATGTTTTTACTTGTTTGTGCATAAAATGTCTCTGGAAGGATGCACATGGAATTGCATGGAACTGGTCACACTGGGGAGGTAGGCAGGGATGGGGGAGCACGAGACAGTGAGGGGGGAAGGGAGAGAGGGATACCTCTCAGGTGGTCACTTGCAAACTGAATCTCTCTTTTTTTAAAATACTTGTTTTCCTTTTTTCTGTGGAGGGAGAGGTTTTTGCTATGGGTTCCGTGTGCTCACCAGAAAGACAGAGAGACAGAAAGCGAGAAAGCACCCCCCCAGGGGGAGGGGATGCCCACGCCACAGTCCCTTTTTCATTCTCCTCTTGGGATCTTGGGCACACACGCACAAGCGCCTAGTGTGAGTTTAAGCCACTGGTCTTGGACTTGAACTGCGGTCTACTACATGGGAGTTCAATGACATAGCCATTATGCTAACTGCTGGTCCTATGCGAACTGAATCTCTCAGCAACTCTGAAAATCTGGTATCACCCACCTCTATTAACTCTCTTAACCCCTATGCAGGAACATGGTGACAGCGACGTAACAGCACAGCTAAGGAAGTACCAAGCACTCTGTGGAGTACCCAGCATAAAAGATATAATTTTCTTTTCCTTTTTTTTTTTTTAAAGAGAGATTTTTGCTATAGGGTACATGCACTCACTGGAGAGACAGAGAGACACAAAGCAAAAAAATCCCTCCTCAGGGGGAATGGCCAAGCCACAATCCCTTCTCCATTCTCCTCTTGGGATTTTGGGCACACATGCACATGCACACACTCACTCACACATGCACGCCCAGCTGAGTTTTAAGCCACTGGGTCTGGGACTCGAACTGCAGTCGACTACATGAGAGTCTAGCGACGTAACCATTACACCATCTGCTGGTCCCATCATTTGCTTTTCTTAACAGCCATGCAGCAGGTACTGCCTCCGTGTCACAGATACTGAAATGAACCACACACACTGAGCAGAGGTGCAGGCCCTGGGGTGTCTCCTCGGGATCATGCCAAGTCAGAGGTGCTGTGGTATGTTTTATAAAGAATTCTGGTTTCTTAGGGCCAGTGGATCTAAGCTACACAAGTCTGGGACTTGGTCTGCAAAAATGTATTAATCAGTGGAGTTCTAGTATAATCTAATATTAGATTATATCCTCAAACAAAAATTAGAGTTTGTAAACAGCCTGGTAAATATTTTGATCCAAGTGAGTCTAACTCTTGAAGAGTTTAGCACAAACAAAACATTTCAGGCTCCTGTCACAATCTGCTTCTCTGTGTTGGACAGAAGCGACTCCATAGAACGGAGCACGTGCACGCCCTGCGCTTTAAGGAAACGGCCTTTTTAGAATGCTTCACGCTGACCTTCCCGGGACTCTCTCTGCTGCTCTTACATAACAACGGCCGGAGGGCTGTCGCCCTACGAAGTCACAGCGGCTCACCTGGCCACTCACAGGAGTTGAGGAGAGGCCGGTGAAGTCTCCGAAGTCCTTCCACCCATGAAGGCTGCCTTCCCTTTTTCTTTGGGGCCTGTTCACCAATGTAAGGCTATCGATCCTCATTTGTCTACTCATTCTATGCCTTTTTATTTCCTGTATTTTTAAAATTTTTGTAAAAAAAGATAAAACAAAACCGGAGGGTCAGACGGCGGCACAGTGGTACAGTGATGCCCTGGGAGCCGATCACGTCCAGGACGTTTCTGAGTACGCGGCCACGTACATGCTCATGGTCTGAGAGGCTGCAGACTGCTGTTGGATGGCAGCATAGGGACCCTGTGAGAGTGCTGTCTCTGTCTCTTGCTCTCTCTCAGTCATAAAAGAAAGAAACTTTGAAACTAAGATTTTTTTTTTTTGAGAGGTTTTTGCTACAGGGTGCATGCGCTCACCAGAGAGACAGAGAGAGACAGAGAGACAGAAAGCGAGAAATCACCCCCAGGGGGGATGGCCACACCTCAATCCCTTCTCCTACATCCTCCTCTCTGGATCTTGGGCACACACGCACACGCGCCCGGTGTGAATTTAAACCACCGGGTTTGAGACTCAAACCACGGTCGACTACGTGGGAGTTCAGCGACATAGCCATTATGCTAACTGCTGGTCTGGAAACTAAGATTTATAAAGTATAGGGTAACAATGGAATCCTGTGTTTTTTTTTTTTTTTTTTCCCTGACATGGAGGCAGTATTACTTTAAGTCTCATTTCTGTAAGCCCCTGAATAATTTTTAAGCATTATACCATAATGTGCTGAGTTTTAAAAGGCCAAAGTGTCTGTGGTGTCGGTGGGAATCGCAGATTGTGGAAGTCCTCAGTGCAGTGCTGTCAAGCCCACACTCCCTCTGACTGCTTACAGCTGCAGCCAGCCTGGTAAATATTTTGATCCAAGTCTGTCTATATAATGTTCCTTTCCATATGATTGCATGGAATTGTTTTTCTTTATCATTTTCTGTTGGTAAAAATAATGAGTTGTTATCATGAGTCACCATCTTCTCCCTTACTGCATTTTCAGATTGAAAGGATATAGAATCATCCTTTGGAATTTTATATTGTGAGGACCAAAGGGACTCTGAGAAACTTGCTGAGAAGGAAATTAAGACGAAGGGTTGTGTGCTGGAGCGTGGTTGCCACCATGGACTTCCTGTTCACGCCAGAGCATGTTCTAACCTACAGAAAACACGCCTCGCTCCATGTGAGCAAGTACACGATTTGCATTTCTATCATTTCACATGCAGGTAAGTTACTGACTTGCTTTCAAAATGGACAGTAGTAAAAAATATGAAATGGGGGCCGGCAGGTGGTATGGTGGTTAAGGTGCTAGACTCCCACATGGCTGACCACGGTTTGAGTCCTGGACCTGGTGGTTTGCTTTCTCACTTTCCCCTCACTCTTTGGTCAAATTAAAAAATAATAAATAAATAAATAAATAAATAATAACAAATAAAATCAAATAATTCTTTAAAAAACATAAAATGATCTAGAAATGAATGTGCACGTTTTTGTTTGTATTTTCTTCTTTAAGTTTTTGCTCTTAAAACTTGCACGTGTGCCCGGTGTGATTTTGAAGCCACTGGGTCCGGTACTCAAACCATGGTTGACCATGTGGGAGTCCAGTGACTTAACCATCACACCACCTGCCCCCAAACTTGCATATTTTAAGGTCCAAACAATCCTATCACCAACCAGGATTTTCTATGTGGATGCCTGTGTGTTTGCAGCTTTAAAGGGGTCTGATTCTGTGCTCATTCATGTTTATTAAGGCTGATGAGGCAGAGTTTCAGGGAAGAAGAAAGTCGATGACATAGCACTGGGAAACCCTGTGGTAGGGAAGAGAGCCACCGGCACTCTTAGGTCTTCTGAGCTGCAATTTTCCCACAATGGGTCTTTAAGCGTCTTCACTGGAGAGGGAAGTACAGGTATCATGAGTTTAATGAACTTCACCTGGATCAAATTGGAAGTCTCTGCCATGTGTTGAGAAATAGACAAATGTGAGGCGAGGCTCTCTAAAGCGGGTGAAGCAGCTGAGACGCCAGTTGTCGGCCCTGAATCCTGACCTTGTCCACTGATGTAGCTCTGATACATGAAGCTGGGAATCCCCCAGTTCAGGAACTGCCTTGAGCCCACGCCCATTTCAAGTTAGAATGATCTTCATTTTCATATCAGATCTCACAGTTAGATCAAAGCAACAAATGTTTATAGAGATTTAAAGACCAAATGAGGCTAGCTAACAGACTTGTGTGTGCTCAGGAAGTCCAGGCTCAAATCACCCGATCGTAAATCAGCCAGCTAGCACAG
>NW_006159562.1:1900395-1900989 GCF_000334495.1 Tupaia belangeri chinensis | reverse complement strand
GAATGCCCCACAATAGCACGTTAGCTCTCGGTAGTGTCCTGTGCGTTAGGCGTGGTTCCGATGTTTTATGTATATTTTATCTTTCGTGCTCCCCCAACCCTATAAGGTAAGTAGTATTAGTATTTGCAATTTACAAATGAGGAAGTCCAGGCACAGATTGCTGGTGGCTTGTGATTAACATAACAGGCCGTTGTAGACACTGTCACAGTCCGTGAACTCCATCTGGACCAAGGCCATTTGGAATTATTAATCAGTCTTTGGGTTCCTGACTTTGAATTAACCTTAAACAAGATGTCTGAGGCAGAGACTGCTAGCCGTCCTCCAATATCCATGCTTTTCTTCTTCCTCTTACAAAGGAACCCTCAAATTCTAGCTGGGCACATGGCTGCCCAAAGAGGACAGTGTGTCAGTCTCCCTACTTGCTAGGTCTAGCCATGTGACCAAGTTCTAGACAACAGGGTTATCAGAAGTGATAGGCACATCCTCAAGGTCATACCCTTAAAAGAGGGGTTACTTTTGCCTGTGACCTTCTGCTGTTTAGGATGTGGGTGTAATAGTGGGGGCTGCCGCAGCCATATTTGACCATGAGGGAGA
>NW_006159562.1:1881341-1900202 GCF_000334495.1 Tupaia belangeri chinensis | reverse complement strand
GAATGCCCCACAATAGCACGTTAGCTCTCGGTAGTGTCCTGTGCGTTAGGCGTGGTTCCGATGTTTTATGTATATTTTATCTTTCGTGCTCCCCCAACCCTATAAGGTAAGTAGTATTAGTATTTGCAATTTACAAATGAGGAAGTCCAGGCACAGATTGCTGGTGGCTTGTGATTAACATAACAGGCCGTTGTAGACACTGTCACAGTCCGTGAACTCCATCTGGACCAAGGCCATTTGGAATTATTAATCAGTCTTTGGGTTCCTGACTTTGAATTAACCTTAAACAAGATGTCTGAGGCAGAGACTGCTAGCCGTCCTCCAATATCCATGCTTTTCTTCTTCCTCTTACAAAGGAACCCTCAAGTTCTAGCTGGGCACATGGCTGCCCAAAGAGGACAGTGTGTCAGTCTCCCTACTTGCTAGGTCTAGCCATGTGACCAAGTTCTAGACAACAGGGTTATCAGAAGTGATAGGCACATCCTCAAGGTCATACCCTTAAAAGAGGGGTTACTTTTGCCTGTGACCTTCTGCTGTTTAGGATGTGGGTGTAATAGTGGGGGCTGCAGCAGCCATATTAGACCATGAGGTAGAACTTAGTCTGTCAGGGATGGCAGAACAGATTGAAGGGGCCCAAGCACTTAGAGCCCTGCTTACACTCTGACTGCTGTGTAGGAGAGAAATAAACTTCTACCTTATTTAAACGTCTGTTATTTTGGCCTTTATAACAGACAGAGAATCTTCATCATAACTAGTACATATAATCATTTTATTTTATCACTTAAAGTATCTTCAATTAGCTCGTTTATAGGGAGTAGGACCCCTACTCTGTAATGCATATTCTGCTTCCTGAGATTTTAATGGCAATTCAAGAAGATTCGATCATGTTTGATGCTTATATTTTTAGGCCACTGTTGAATAGTGTCACAATTGCCCAGTATTTTTTATTTTTTTAAATAAAACATTAGAAGTAGAGCTATTAAATAACCAAAGTATAGCCTGGAAATTTGGAAAACTTCCAGAAATGCCTGTCTATACACAGTTAAAGCACTATCACGGAATCCATATATCTGGCCATTGGATTGTAGTTTTCGGTATGTGCACCTGCTAACATGTAATGCGAGATTTCTCAACCTTTCAGCACTATCAACATCTTCGACCAGATACTTCTGCGTGTGTGTGTGTGTGTGGGGGGCATCCTGTGCATTATGAGATGTTGATTGTTGTCCCCAGCTCCTACCTAAAGATGGCAACAGCACCAGCCCTACAGTTAAGGCATTAACAATATCACTAGACATGGCTGAATGTCCTCCGTGGGACAAAACCAGTCCCAGTGCAGAACCGTACACGGACTCTGTCTTAGGTTGTAGATTTTGAGAAAGCAGGGACTGTGATTATTTAAATTCTAGCTGAGATTCAGACAGGTAGGTCCTCAGTGCCCTTTCAATGATAGCAGTGCCCTGGTGATTACCAGGGGCAAGGAGCATGAGCTGATTCTTATTTTTTAAATTAAGAAGTTCACTGAGCTTTCAATAAGAAAATTCACAGGGTAGGACAAAAGTCACAGGCATAATTCTGAGCACATTTCACTATTAGTCCAACTTCTTCTATTCAAGGTTAAGATGGAAATAATTGCCTAAGTGAAGTAAGAAAAAAAAAATCTGCTCTGTATGAATAGGATTCTTTTATAAAAACTCTCAAGATAGCGGAGAACCTGACCCTTTCAAAATCGAGACCACTGCCCTATCAAACGTCCGGTTCTTTAAGCGTGTGTATATTGCTGGCGTTGTATTTGCAGACATTCAGAATTGTACATGTACCATAAGAGAATCTCACCTGCTGATATATTCAAATAGGTAAGCTTTTTTTTACCCACCAGTCAAGCTCTACTCTGAAACCTCCATAAGACATAGCGCTGAATTTATTCTGATGAATGGAAATCTTGCTACGTTCCATGAGATCAGCTAATTCAAAGCAAATGATCAGCTTCAAGAGAGTGGGGCAGAAGTGTCCTGGAAAAAGGTCCATCAGACCCATCACCTGTCCTGAGATGGGTCTCCAGAGCGAAGTGAGGAAAAAGCTGTCAACTTGTATTGCTTTCAGATCACTACTCTCATCCCCAGCACCTTTGGCCTAATTAATGATTGTCAGGGCGTGGGAAGCCAATCAATTTGATGTTCATTTTCATCAACATAGCAGAAGTAATGCCCCAAGGGTGGGATGGAAATTACATTATGTTTTAATTGAGAGAATTCTCTCTTTGCTGATTTCGGGAGTGGGTGGAAGCCAAGACATAGCTTCTTCTCTCTTTTAATGCATATGCTTTTAAAAGCCAAGCTGATTGCTGCCATCTATCATTTCCAGCAACCAAGAAAAAACTCCATTATTTCAAGCTGAGCATGCTACCATCCATGGGGGAGGGCCGGGTGGGGACCTGCTATGCATAGTAAGAGATCATTCTGAAAAATGGACATCAAAGGCCACGCAGTGAGGAGAGGGGGTCATTTGTTCCCGGTCTGACACGCAGAATAAGAACGAAGGCTGGACACTGTCACGGTTACCTACAGCCAAGAAGGTGCATCGCCATAGCCTGGTTTCAGACACAAAGGACCCTTAAGACTTTAATTAATGGCTTAATGCCAAAAGTCTCTTGAAAATCTCTTCTATCTTTTTCTTTCTGCTTAAGTTCACTTTACCTTTATTTTACAGTTTAGAAAAGCAATGCAGATACTGTTCTTCAATGAGATTCACTCAAATGTATAACACCATTACTTTTTCTTTTTTAGATTTATTTCATCTTTTATTTCTTCTTCTTTAATTTGATGAGAGAGAGAGAGAGAGCAAGCAGACTGCCAGGTCTGGGACTCAAACGATGGTCAGCCATGTGGGAGTCCAGCGGCCCAACCGCCATGCCACCTGCCGGCCCTACTTTCTCTTTCTACTAAGCTACAAAGCAGAATATTATCAGCCCACACTGGGGAAAAAGCTTGGTTCTTTTTGTTTCGTTTGTTTTTAGTACAGACGGCATGGCTTTAAAGGTCTGGTTCGAGAGTGATTGGATCATGTCAATAAGAAAGAGAGTTTGGATTCACAAGGTGCTTGGCACAACTGGCCTTTTCAGCTAAAACTCAAAGCAGCGGGTGCCAAGGTGGTTCTCAGGTTGGCCTGAAGGGACCTTAAGGTGGCGACTGCAGGTTCCCTTACTGCTTAGCCCGGGGATGTTCAAATTTCTGTTGGTGACACTGGCACATCATAGAATGGACTTAGTGGATTTCAACCAGTATTTTTTAAAGAGGGAAGTCAAATGAATAGATTACAAAATATCACACGTGGTACATGCATAAAGACGGTCCGCAATCTGTCTCTATCTCTGTATCTCTCTGTGTGTCTTCCTTTCTTCCCTCCCTTCCACTTATCATCCTCACCTCCCTGCTTAGCAATGAATCTATCAGTACATATTTCATATCGTCGTTTAACACATTCATGGCGGGTCTTCAAAAAGTTCATAGAAAATGCATATTTACATAAAAAATATGGGCACAGTTCTAAAACACAACAATGCGCAAGGGTGACCCACATGGAAAGATTCTGGGTTCACACCTGGAGACCTCCCTGAATACGCTGGGCAGGCGTGGCTCTGTGCTCAGGGGCGGGCTGAGGCTGGGGGTGGATGGTAATGTTGGGAACCTTTTGGGCGTGCTGTCTCTCTTGCTTTCCCACTCATGGAAGAAAATCAATCAAATAACTAAAAGTAAAACAAAACAAACCAAAACAAAAACTATGCATGGATTTCAAATTTTTTTGTACCAAGGCAATGATATATTTTGATTCTATTTTCTCCACAAATGTTCTTTTTTCTTTTTCTTTTTTTTGAGAAGTTTTTGCTATAGGGCGTGTGCGCTCACCAGAAAGACAGAGAGAGACAGAGAGATAGAAAGCGAGAAATTATCCTCCGGGGGATGGCCACACTGCAATCCCTTCTCCTCCATTCTTCTCTCGGGATCTTGGGCACGCACGCACACACGCCCGTCGTGAGCTTAAGCCTCCAGATCCAGGACTCGAATCATGGTCGACTACATGGGAGTCCAGCGACATAGCCATTACGCTAACTGCTGGTCCTTCCACAAACGTCCTAAAATCCCCTCGTATATAAACACACATACAAACAGGCTCAATTTACTCTGGGTTTTTGTCCAAAAATAGTTGAAAGCCATCAACTTAGTACATTGTCCCTCCTACTCTATTATGATGAAGTACAAGAGTACATCAAAAACTGGAAAATGGAATTAAAGTATGACTTTATTTTGGTGCAAACAAAATAAAAAACCATGCATGGTTTCTTCATAATCTGCATTTTCCATGCACTTTTAAAGACCCTTTGCATTTTAAGAGCCCAAGTCTGTAAAAAACAAAACAAAACAAGGACAAATATCATGTTGCTAATGCAGATTTAAAATTCCTTCTTTTTAGAAATCTTTAATCTCATTACACTCAGCAATTAAAAAAAAAATAGCTCACACTGGTTACCACCATCCAGAGGGTAAGAAAATCACTTCTGTGCTAGCAAACAGTGTATCAAAAATCACTCCTAGTTCTTTAGTTCCACAAATAAGGCAGTCGTGTTGAATCCAGCTGTTTGCAGAAGGATTTGGAAAGTGTCATGGGCATCCTCTGCGAGGCACAGAGCTAAGAATATCATTTTGACATTGCCAGTCACACAATCTGACCAGGGAGACATCTTCTCTGCCTTCACTCTGAGCAGAGAGAAGTTTTTCCAATTGATCAAACGATTCCTTATATAGAAATGTAAAGGACTCCCCTAAACTCTTCAGAACTTAATAGAGCCAGCAATATCAATTAGCTTGAAATGGGAAAGATTTCCCAAAAGTCTCACTGGAAGTTTATCCCAGTTCCCCAGTCAGACGAAATGACTGCAGTGCATTCACAGCGTGTTAATAAGCACCCAGGAACATCCTGATTGGGTTATTTATGCATACCCCCAAAATTCAGCTGCTCAAAATGGATGCAACTTCATTTCTTTTTTGTTAGAAACTTGTTCTAGTATACGCTTGTGCAACCCAGGGGCATGTGGAACAATCTGCTCATTTCAGTCAAGCAAGGATTTGCGTTTTTTCTAACTCTAAAATCTTCTCGGTGGAAATTTCTATTAAAAATAGCAAAGTTCTTTTTGAGATTTTTTTTTTTTTAGAGAGAAAGATTTTTTGCTATAAGGCATATGCACTTGCCAGAAAGAGACAGAGAGACAGAAAGTGAAAAGTCACCCCCCCACCTCCCCCCAGGGAGGATGGTCACATCACACAATCCCTTCTCCTCCACTCTCCTTGGGGTTTTGGGCACGCACACATACGCATCTGGCGTGAGTCTCAAGCCTCTGGGTCCAGGACTCGAACTGTAGTCGGCCGTGTGGGAGTCCAGTGACGTAAACAGTATGCTGGTTCCTCTTTTAGAGATTTTGACCAGTTTGCCCTCACATGCAAAAGGAAAGGAACATGCACACGCACATCGCAGTGAAATGAATGTACCCGATCACCTGTAAAGGTTTCTCCTCTTTCCACCCTCTCCTGCTCACCTGGGTGAATTTTGATGCCCGTGCCTTTCCCGAGGAAACTAATTGAGACTCACTCTTGGCTTGGCATTAAGTAGCCAACCTCACAGCTTGCCAGTAAGGAGCAAACTGCCCATTTTATCACTGAAAGGTAGTCTTTCTCTCCTTATCTCAGCAAACTGCCTCTGAAAGCCTTGGCTAAAGAATGCTCCAGGAACGGGTCTAGACGAGATAATTACCTACTATGTTCTGGAAATAAAAAATACCTGAAACAGACACTTAACTGAACAACGGACTTCTCTAGTGCAAGACTTGAGAGTCTATGAAGAATCTACATTTCCCCAGATAGTGTCAATAACAAAATATTTTTATAAAGTGATCCTGTTATCTGAAAATGACTGCTGTAGGTAGGGAGTATATTATTTAGCTAAAAAGTCTTGAACTTGGGGCCTTCAGTGGTTGCAGTCATCTTATTAGTAACCATCCCACCATGTCACCTAGTTACTGGCCCAGCAACTAGGCTTTTGATGATTTAGGACTTAGCAGTGTTTCTAAGTTTGGAAGGGAGGAAAATTCTTTAATAGAAAAAGTATTTCCATGGGCCCAGCAGATGGAGTAATGGTTATGTCACTGGACTCCCATGTAGTCGACCATGGTTTGAGTCCCAGATCCAGTAGCTTAAAACTTGTGCCGAGTGCGTGTACACATGTGCCCAAAATCCCCAGAGGAGAATGGAGAAGGGATTGTGGTGTGGCCATCTCCCCTGGAGGGTGATTTCTCACTTTCTGTCTCTGTCACTCTAGCAAGCGCACACACCCTATCGCAAAAATCTCTCTAAAACAAAACAAAATAAAACTATTTCCACAAATGGGACAAAGGCAAATCCCTCACTCCAAAAGATACATATTATGTACAAATACGAGCTCTCTGTCAGGATGACATGTAGACAACGGAAACTTTAGGATTCAGTTGTAAATAACGGGAGTTATTGTCTTACACAACATAATCTGGAATAACATTTAGAAAACGCCATCAGTAGTGGTTTTGGGATCGTAAATCACCTCTTCAATGGCAGTCCTGGCAAAACACAGGAACACAATAGCCTCTAGGCACATTTTGTAAGCATCTGTTAGAGTAATTTGAAGTTTCATTGGCAAATTCATAGTTTCCTGACATCACTCTTTACAAATAATGGAGCAATTCCTGTGTGAAGCTAAATTCACCTTTCTTAGGAGACCATGCTCTTTTCCTAAATAATGGAATTGTCCTCTTTTTTTTTGTTTTAAACTCTGACTTCAAGTTTTATAACTTTTTGGTCCTTTTTGTTATTAGAATGAGTTTTATAAGCTTTCTTTTTCCACAAGTATTCAGTGAAATATCTAGTAATCATTTTTAACTGATTAAGAGAAAAAACTTTCAACCAAGCATAATAAAATAAAGTATAATCTTTCTTTATAGTTTTGTAATAAGAGAAATGAAATGAGATAAACACTGGGTAACACTCCCTAGTAATTATTAATTATTAAAGGCATATGCAGATTCTATCCACTGTAAAAATATTACTCAGCAAATTAACTTTTTTGTTTCTCTTATCTCCATTCAAGGCCTCTCTGTTTCCATTAAGCCTTTCAGGGGACTTCACTTAGGCTTTAGAGATTAAATAAGAAAGAGTCAGATTAACTATTTAAAGTGGAAGTGAGATCATGTCACTTTTTTCTACTCAAAACATTCCAGCAGTTCCTGGCATACTTGCAATAAAACCAAGTCCTTGTTATTCACTAGGCGGCCCCATCAGCCTTCTCCCTGCCTTCCCCTCCAGACTCACCTCCCTTCCGGCTGTCATTGCCTGAACACCTCCCTGCCCCCTTTCCATAATAATTCTTTGTCCCAGAATAATTCTCCACACCTCCCTGGGAGTCCACTTCCCAGATCGCCCTGCCTCACACAGTCCTTGGTCCCCTACAAGTTCCTCCGTACCTGGCTTATTGTTTTCATAATGTTATCTCACACACATACACAGAGTTATGTGCCACACGTACATTTCTGCCAAAGACGACGCATATACAATGGTATTCCCATAGGACTATAATGGAGTAGGCCAGCAGGTGGCGTGGAGGTTCAGGAGTTGGATCCTACATATCCAACTCTGTGGTTTGAGTCCAGGACCCGGTAGCTTGAAAATCACGCTGGACGTGTGTGTGTGTGTGTGTGTGTGTGTGTGTGTGTGTGTGTACCTGTTCAAGATCCCAAGAGCCAAAGGGAGGAGAAGGGATTGTGATTGGCCATCCCCCCTGAGGGGTGATTTCTCACTTTCCCTCTCTCATCGCCTCTGTGTGTGTTTGTCTGCGGAGTACAACGGCTCTATGGCAAAACTACAAAAAAGAAAAAAGATTAGGATGGAACTAAAAGATCCCTAGTGACATCATCATCACTGTGGTAACATCTAACGCGACACGTTACTCACATGTTCGTGGTGATGCTGGTATAAAAAGCCTACTGCACTGCCACTCACACGAGATTGCACTTACAACTATGCACAGAACATCACACTTGACCATAAATGACTGTTACTGATAGTGTATTGACTATGCTTTTTGTTATTTTCTTAGCTAGAGGGTGGGTGTGCTTGCTAGAGGGCAGGGGCAAGTGAGAAGGCACCCCATGGGGAAGATTCATGTGGCAATCCCTTCTCCTCCATCTCTCCCTCCTTTTGGGGTCCTAGGCACACAGGCACATGCGCCCAGAGTGTTTCTAACAGCTCTGAGTCTGGAACTCGAACTGCAAGTCAGCTACGTGGGATCTAGCTTCCTTAACCACCACGCTATAGGTCGGCCCAGTGCTCGTCTTTTAAACTAAGTGTTATTACAAAAGAGTCAAAAAGTTAAAGAAGATGAAAAATTTATAAAGTATAAAAGTTACAGTGTGGTAAGTTTAACTTATTATTAAAGAAAACATTTTTAAAATGATCGCCCAGTGCCTGTAAAGTCTGCAGGCGTGTACTGCCATGTCTGGGCTGGTACCTCCACTCACACTCACACTCACTCTCACTCACTCATGGACTGATCCAGAGCAATCTCAGTCCTGCAAGCTCCACACATGTACCATTCTGCTTTCATAGTTTGGCTCTACCCTTTCCATGTTTAGATGTGTTTAGACACACACCATTGTGCTAAATTACCTGCAGGTTTCAGTACAGTAATACACTGCCCAGATCTACAGCCTGGAAGCCACCCCAATGGGCCTAGGTGTGCAGAGGCTGTACCATCCAGGTTTGTGTCAGTTCACGCTATGATGTTCGAATGACAACAATCGCCCAATAACACATAGCTCAGAACGCGTCCCCGCCCGTAAAGGATACACGACTGTATACAATACACAGGTCTGTTGTTGACCTCTGCCCGGCGGTGTACACCCAATGAGGCAGAGACTGCTTTGTTCACTGCTGTTCCTCAGGCCCTAGAGAGTACCTCTCATATAACAGCTGCTTAATAAATAGGTACTGAATGAATGAACTTTCTTTTCACCCTGTGGCACATACACCTCACAGTATTCTCACACTGCTCATCAAATACTTAATGATACTCGGATCCTTTCCTATTTCATCATATTTTACAACATCTCAGCATCCTCATACTGACGGAGGAGAATGAAAAAATGTAAGGTCAAAGAAGTAGCCACTGAGAATGTTTTTGTAATTGACCTCCTCTGTTAGGAAATTAAATGATGCAATAGAAATTAAAATGCTCCTTATGCTTCTTTTTTTTTTTTTTTTTGAGAGGATTTTGCTATAGGGTGTGTGCGCTCACCAGAAAGACAGAGAGAGACAGAGAGACAGAAAGCAAGAAATCACTCCCCACGGGGGATGGCCACACCACAATCCCTTCTCCTCCATTCTCCTCTCGGGAACTTGGGCATGCACGCACACGTGCCTGGCATGAGTTCAAGCAACCAGTCCGGGACACGAACCACAGTTGACTACATGGGAGTCCAGCGACATAGCCATTACACTAACTGCTGGTCCCTATGCTTCTTGATTTAACTACCCCAAATACCCTCTACCGGCAGCTGGCATTTTATGAATTATACCTAGGTTAATGACAGTTAGGAGACCATAGCTCTATGCAACAGCACAACAGACTGTCCCACTGAACAATGTTTTCACAATCGAGTTAAGGAAGATGGTGTGTGCAGTTCTTTTATAACTGCTGGTGCCCTAACATCAATTTAATTCACTAATTCCCCCTTAAGGTTTCAAGGAAATAACCAGGGCTAGTAGCAAAGGCGTAAGTGGTAGTGTGCCACTGTACAATACTGCAGCCACATGGGTGGCCCAGGTCCGGATCCTGGGTTGACCCAAGCAGGCCAAGTTCCTTCAATGATCCTGGCTGGCTGTACAGCTGAGCAAGGGATTGTGACGAGCTGAGATTTTCTCTTTCTCATATAAAAACCATAAATAAATAACCTTAAAAAAAAAATAAGTAACCACAGGTGGTGGGCATGGCAGTTAAGGCACTGGACTCCCATATAACTGACCCGATTCAAGTCTGTGACCTGGTGGCTTGCTTTCTCACTTTCCTTCTCTCTCTCTCTCTCATCTCTCCCTGGTGAATTCATGTGCACTATAGCAAATTAAAATAAATAAATAAATAAATAAAGTTAAATAAGTAAGTAATTAAAAAAATAAGCATCCTTCAGTGAGCTCAGTAAGTCCCCACGTTGAAGTAGTATTTAAGTGACTATGGCATTATTCATATTTCATAGGATTTTACAGGTCTTTGTTAATAACTTAGAGGATGCGTAACCTTAACATTTTTGAAACAACTTCCCAGGTTTTATTCATTGTGGCAGGAGATATTTTGGAGACCGACAAAGACCCCTTCCCCTGCGTGTGGTCACAGTAATAATTATGCTCAGGGCCTATAACTCAAAGCCTCATGAGTCTTCCCTTTTTGTTCCGTATCTTACTCCCTCTGATACATTTAAGTTTTCTTTATAAAGGTGTTTCACTCTCTTCAGAGAAAAACTAGGAAAACATAGACAAGTAGAAAAAAACCCACACATACAAAAAGCAAAACCCATAACTAGAGTTTCTATCATCATCCCAAGACAACTGCTATGAATATTTTGGTGAACTTTCATTTTACTTTTCATGTGCAAATGCCTTGCTAAAAAAAAAAAAAAAAGCATTAATTACTATGAAACGCATAAAATCCAAAGCAAGTCTTCGTATGACACCAGTGATGGTATTTTTAAAATACCACATTTTCGAGTGATAAAAGTAACAGTTGGGAGATAGAACAGAGTGCTTTAAAAATGAACATTTTTTTTTTCATAAAAATGAAAAACAATTTGACCAAAAATAGTGAAATAACTTTCACATAAAGCATGCCTACATGTCAAAAGCATTACTCTTTGTTTTTTTTTTCCCCAGTAAACGCTTTTTTTTGGCTAGTGCCTATGCAGTACATACAAAATTAGTGTACAAAAATAAAAATTGTCGGTATGAGTCACCTTGCCTTTTAAGTCATTGTGCCACAGAACAATTACCTAAAACCCAGAACCAATTAATTCTTAACTCTGTACTGTCTCCCCCCCACACACACCATACTGTCTAGACTGACCTTTTTTTGGTACCATTTTTTTTTGGGGGGGTACATCATTCTACCCTCAAGACGATCTCACCCCCAACTTAACTCTGTACTGTCTCCCCCCCACACACACCATACTGTCTAGACTGACCTTTTTTTGGTACCATTTTTTTTTGGGGGGGGGTACATCATTCTACCCTCAAGATGATCCCACCCCCAATTACCCTGTTTCTTGGCCTCCTTCCATTCCTGTAACACAGCAGATCTCCCTGATAACCTCGCCAGCCCTTTGTGCAGAACGAATCTTCCAAACAAGGTCTCTGAGCCTAATTCCATTGAAGTTCTTTAAAAAAAAGGCAACTGATCGGAGGTGACTCACTCCTGGATACTTAATGGTGGTGGGGAAACTCAGATTCTGCAGCTGGATGAGTCATTTGACTGGAAAGCCCCCAATGGGAAGAAGGTACCCTGGGGTGAAGTCACACAGGATGGGAATCCGAAGACAGCTGGCGTAGAAGGTGTCAACAACCACGGCATGCAGACAAAGTTCCTCTGACGTCCTGAGGTAGGTTCTACTTTCCAAATACTCCCTTACAAGTTATTTTCCCCTTCATTTTCATCTCTTCCAGATGAAAATACCTGCATTCACTTGCGCTGTCTCGGGTCTACATCTGGACTTTGGGGAGGGTCAGAGTTGACCTGTTTTTCCTTTATTCGTGGTAGTGTGTGTATGCACACATAAGCAAGATGGATGAGCACATTCCAGAGTCCGGCTGTTCCCCGATCTCCCTCCACTCCTCCAGACCATCAGATCTCGCGTGCCCATTGCTTCAGGCTGACCGAGCCAAGGATTTGAACTGAGGTCGCCATGTGAGAGCCAGCTTACCTTTGAGCTGTGCATCGTGGCTGCACTATGGACCCTGCCCTTAGAGAGGGTGATATCTAAATGTGTTTTTGCCGAAGCTGATCTTGTCTAGAGCCCCAGGAATAGCCTGATGATACAACCTTCCAGAGTGATCTGGTGCCAAACGTTCAGCATGAGAATATGCACGATCGTTATTTTCCTTTATTCAAAATAAGTTATTGGGACCAACAGCGTAATGGCTATGTCGCTGAACTCCCGTGTAGTTGACTGCGGTTTGCATCCTGGACCCGGTGGCTTAAAACTCACTCTGGGCATGTGTGCGTGCGTGCCCAAGATCCCGAGAGGAGAATGGAGGAGAAGGGATTGTTGCATGGCCATCCCCCTGGGGGGCGATTTCTCGCTTTCTATCTCTCTGTCTCTGTCTGTCTGGTGAGCGCACGTGCCCTATAGCAAAAACCTCTCCTCCACCCCCCCAAAAAAGTAAAATAAGTTATTGGTGTTTTCTGAGGCTAAAAATAATGCTTAATATTGAAGTGGAAGTCCATGAGATGTAAATAAAAATCACTTGAAATCGCAACTAAATGGAGGCTAAGTTAACTTTTCTGCATCCATCTTTTTCGATCTTTTTTCCTATATGCATACTCTTACTGATTATGATCTCATCGTCATGCACATTTGTTATCTGCTTTATATTCTCAAGAGCTGTATGAAAAATTCACTTACTTTGGCTTCCAGTGGGTCATCAGGAAAGTCATAATGCATTTTTTGTACAGAAGAATACATGTTCTAACTCCCCCGACGACCTAATAGTTGGGGGAGGCTCACTAAAGGGAGACGGCTTAGAATTATTGCTTTCTTGAGCAGCTCGACTATCTAAAGATTATTCACCAACCAGCCTGTGACATGGTGGTTAAGGTGGGTGGATACCACACTGTTGACCACAGGGTTTGAGTCCTGGACCTGGTGGCATGAAAAACATGCCAGGCACCTGTGTATGCATGCCCAAACTCCTGAGAGGAAAATGGAAGAGAAAGGATTGTGGCATGGCCATCCCCTTGGGGGATGCTTTCTAACTTTCCCTCTCTCATTCTCTCTCTCTCTGGTGAACATGTCCTCTGGTAAGCTCTAAAAAAAATTCATTATGTTTCTGAATACATATATGTAAGTTCTAATTCTCATTTTAAAAAAGCGATTTGAACTCTCCCACTTCTTTTTTTTTTTTGATAACAATGTAAAATTGTAAAGGTAATGCAAATTACTGAAAGAAAAATAAATAAAATGGAACATCGGATACAAACCGAAAATACAAGCATACTTCTCACTGCCCTGCTCTCCTGGTCCTCCCTTTCCTCTCACTGGTGTGATCACTGTCCACATGTATCTATGTTATGCAGCTATCTACACATACCTGTACAGGCATAGAATGTGCACATAAATCCTATTGCACTTTGTTTTTTTGTTTTATTTCAACTTGTACTGACCAGAAAGTGAGACAGAGAGAGAGGGAGAAGAAGAAAGCATCTCCTAAAGGGTTATCGTCATGCTGCCATCCCTTCTCCACTTCTCCATGTCGTTGGGATTTGCGGCACACCTGCATACATGCCCAGTGTGTTTTTCAAGCCACCAGGGCTGGGATGGGAACTGTGTGGTTGGCCATGTGGGCTCTGGCTGCCCCAACTCCCAGGCCATGGGGCCGGACCCTGCCTCTTTCTTTTTTAAACATAAATTGGATCTCGTCTGAAGCCAATTTCCACTTTTGTTCATCTAACATGTCTTGGATATCTTTTTAGATAAATTTCTATGGATCTCCTTTATTCCTTTTTAATGGTTATAGGGTTTTCCATCAAATGGTCCATGGTTTATTTCGCCAGTCTCCTACTTCTGGCCGTCTAGTTGGTTTTTAGGTCTTTATGATGCAAAGGACATTGTTATTCATATACCTTAGAGGTACTTAGTCATATCTAGTTGTAGGTAAAATTATAAAACTGGACAAGCTCACAAATAACATGGGATACTGTGTTTCTCTGGCATTTAGAAAATGTATTTCTTCTTTACTTGTTCTCTTTTTCAAAGTTTTGCTTAGGTGTGGGCCTCACTGAAGAGAGACAGAAAAAGTGACAAATCACCCCCAGAGGGGATGGCCACGCCACAAGCCTTCTCCTTCATTCTCCTCTTGGGATTTTGGGCGCACACACACACAGCCAATGTGATTTTCAGACTGCCAGGTCCGGGACTTGAACCACACAGACAGCCATGTGGGGTCCCGCTGCCCTAACATCCACACCACCTGCTGGCCCTCTTCTTTACTTTTTAAATAGTGTACTTAACATAAGTCTTGTCTTATGTAAGCCCCCAGCAGAAGAGGGGGAGGCCTCCCAGTAGAAGAAGGGGAGGAAAGGAGTGGACCAGAGAACGGAGGCACACTGGGGATATGGCAGCTACCTGCGGCCCAGGCCCCGCCTGGGTGCAGCCGCCAGCCCAGCAGGGCCTGTCTGTTACTGGTTTCTTGCAGATGTGAGGAGAAGGGTCAGAGGCCAGGGAAGGCGTGTGGCCTGGCGGCTGTAGACAATTGTTTCTCCTTTCACATGCAAGAAACAACTGGAGAAGTGTCGGAAGGCTTGTGAGACATGTTTCCCAAGCAAGAGGAAAAAACCATGTAATAATTAAAAAGAAAAAAAAAAAAAGATATTTCCATTTCATGAGCTGCCTAAATTTCATAGAGATCCAGGCCTGAATTAAAATCCATCCTACCCAAACTGTCCCATAAGTATTTATGAGAGACTCCTAGGTGACCTTTTGCCTCATTTAGATAAAAATAATAGTGTCCATCAATAAAATAATTCACATTGAAAAAGATGTTCATTTGATAATGTGCTTTAACACAGCTGTGAACTCAGAGATAGAAAAACATTTACTTGTAATAATTAAAATTTTGGGGGGGACCGACAGGTGGTGTGGTAGTTAGGGCTGCTGGATTTCCAATAGCCAACTACAGTTTGAGTCCCGGACCTGGTGGCTTGCTCTCTCACCTTCTCTCTCTTTCTTTCTCTCTCTGTCCCTCGCTGGTCAAATGTAAAAATAATTAAATAAATACAGTTAAAATAATAAAAGAAAAACATATATTTTTAATTAAGAATTATTTTACTTAGTATTATTTTGTAGAGGTTTTTGCCTTAGGATAAGTGTGTACTTGGAGAGAAAAAGGGGCAGACTGTGAGAAGGAAAGTGAGAAATCACTCCCTGGGGAGGATGACCATGCCACAATCCCTTCTCCTCCATTCTCTTCCAGGGATCTCGGGCATGCACACACATGCGTCCAGTGTGAGTTTCAGGCCACTAGGTCTGGGATTTGAATTGCGGTCAGCTATGTAGAAGTCCAGCAACATAATTGCCACAACATCTGCTGGCTGGCCTCTATTATTATTTTAAAATTTGACCAGAAAGAGAGAAAGGGAAAGTGAGAAAACAAACTACCAGGTCCAGAACTCTAACTGCAGTCAGCCACATGGGAGTCCTGCACCTTTAACTACCACGCCACCTGCTGCCCCCACCCCGCCCATGTTTTTTTTTTTTTTTTTTTGGTAGAGGTTTTTCTTTAGGTGCATGTGCTTGCCAGAGAGAGAGAGAGAGAAAGAGACAGAGACAGTGAGAGGGAAAGTGAGAAATCACCCCCAGGGGGGTGGCCCACCGCAATCCCTTCTCCATTCTCCTCTCGGGTCTTGGGTACACATGCACATGTGCTTGGTGAGTTTCAGGCCTTTGGGTCCAGGACTCAAACCACGGTTGGTCATATGGGAGTCCACGGACATAACCACCAGGCCATCTGCTGGAGCCTCGATTTTTTTTTTTTAAGAGATAATTTTTTTTGTATATAATGTGTGCACTCACCAGAGAGACAGAAAGTGAGAAATCACTCCCCAGCTAAGATATCCATGCCACAATCCCTTCTCCTCCACTCTCCTCTTGGGATTTTGGGCACGCACACTGGGCCTGAGTTTTAAGTTGGCAGGTTCAGACCCCAGCCATCTTCTGGTCTGGACCCCCAAATTTTTAATATGGTACTAATGACACAGGAATTGGGAAATTTATGATTACACATGAAAATCAGTACTGGGTTTTCACAACATTTTAAGTATGGGACTTTCACATCAAACCATTTAGGGTCTTCCACCTCTGTCTCCCACTCTCGGCCCCCAGAAATGTCCCAGAACTGCTTTGGTGGCTGGCAGCCCTACATCTGCCCTGCTTTCTCCATCGAGGTAAACCATGTGATCCTAAAGGAGACCTACTTTGCAGTAGCTGTGAGCACCCACATTAGCTAAAGAGACAGCCTACGTTTCTACAGGGCTTTACCACACATCCCCTATTTGTAAAAGGGTCATTTTAACCTTGATAAAAAACAGATCTGTATAATCAAAGTCATGCGAGGTCTCTCTTTAAACTGTTTATAACTAGTTCTTGCGTACAATGGTTTTTCAACAGTTATTTCCATCCAAGGTGAGTTGGTGCTAGCTTCTGGTGATGACAGAGTCCACCACACAGTTTACACCCAACAAGAAGCTCAAGACCGGGCCAGGAGACCGACGAGTAAATGGAGATGCTCAACAGCCAAGGACATCAAAGCAAGCAGTACCAAATGGAAGCATCAAGGGAATGATTTCTGAGAAAAGTGGCGACTACTGAAAAAGAGGTAGCCAGGGGCCAGCAGGTGTGATGGTTAAGGTTAAACTCCCACATGGCAGACTGTGGTTCGAGTCCCAGACCTGGTGGCTTGAAAATCATGCGGTGCACATGTGTGTGCATGCCTACAATCCCAGGAGGAGAATGGAGGAGAAGGGATTGCAGCATGGCCATCCCTGCCCACCCAGCTGGGGGAAGAGGAAGGTTTCTCACTGTCCTTCTCACTGTCTCTATTACTCTCCAGTGAGCGCACACGCCCTATGGCAAAAAAAAAAATCCTTAAAAGGGAGGGGGGGGTGTTAGCACATGGGCCAGAGCATGTGCACGCGCGATTGAGTGTAGGTTTATCCTGGGGATGATGGGAAGCCATCAGCTGGAGTGATATGAAGAGATCTGCCTTCTGGAAGGATGAGCGTGGGTGCAGGGCAGAGAGAAAGGATTGGAGGGGGTGCCACTGGAGACAGGGAGACCAGCCAGGTTCTGATCGAGATGGAGATGGACCCCTGCCTGAAGTTAGGGCAGCTGGGAGGATGGAACGAATTCAGCTAGGGGAGATCTAGGAGGAAGAGTCAACACAGAGCACTGGGTCACTGAGGGAAGAGGAGGAGGGGTAGCAGTGAAGGGTGGTGGGGCAGGCACTGCTCCTGAGACCCCCTCTCTGTGATGACTCCCCTCCACTACTCAGCCCTGCCCTCCTGCTGCCAGTTCCTACATTTATAGCCCCCCCGCTCTCTGGCCCCTGAAACCCTTGGCCCACTGATGCCATACCACACTGTGGGGGGACTGCCTCTTCAGGAAGCAGCTTTTTATTTATTTTTAAAAATTATATTTATTTTGGGACCAGCAGATGGTGTAATAGTTATATCACTGGACTCCCATGTAGTCAACCATGATTTGAGTCCTGGACCTGGCAGCTTAAAACTCACGCCGGGCGCATGTGCGTGCGTGCCCAAGATCCCGAGAGGAGAATGGAGGAGAAAGGACTGCGGCGGGGCCTTCCCCCTGGGGGGTGATTTCTCGCTTTCTTTTTTTTTTTGGAGAGATTTTTTACTGCAGGGCACGTGCGCTCGCCAGACAGACAGAGAGAGACATAGAGACAGAAAGCGAGAAATCACCCCCCAGGGGGGATGGTCACGCCACAATCCCTTCTCCTCCATTCTCCTCTCGGGATCTTGGGCACGCACGCACATGCGCCCGGCGTGAGTTTTAAGCCACCGGGTCCGGGACACGAACCGCGGTGGACTACGTGGGAGACCAGCGACATAGCCATTACGCTAACTGCTGGTTCCCTCGCCTTCTACCTCTCTGTCTCTCTCTGTCTCTCTGGCGAGGTCATGCACCCTATAGCAAAAATCTCTTTCTAAAAAAAGAATTCTATTTATTTTTCTATGAGTGAGAGAAACAGAGGGATACAGCACCCCGACAGTGTTCTGACACCAAGATCCACCCCCAGCC
The DNA here is from genome assembly GCF_000334495.1 of Tupaia belangeri chinensis. NCBI lineage: Eukaryota > Metazoa > Chordata > Mammalia > Scandentia > Tupaiidae > Tupaia > Tupaia belangeri. Next base: position 1,882,048 of record NW_006159562.1, on the reverse strand, counting down.
TCCGGCCAGCTCAGCACCCAGGGCGCACGTGTGCCCAGTGAACGCAGGGCGGTCTCCTGAGTTTAGTAAGAAGCCTCCCGGGAGGGACTGCGTCGCAGGGCACCCTGTGTTTGATCACGCGCCCGCCTGGCCCCGGAGCAGCTGTAACAGCCCCCTGGCTGCATAAACATCTCAGCTCTCTCCTCATAGGCGGGGCTTGCTGAAGTGCGTGGTCTACACGGGGGCAGCCTGTCTAATAATGCCCGCTTTGCTGGCTGCCTTTCTGTCCCCGGCTCGTCTCTCCATTGACTCCTGGGCGTTTGCTGGTCTCACCGCCTACAAAGCACTCCCTGCACTGTGGCCTCTGCTGCTGTGCTTCTGGGGAGAGCCAGACAAACAGCGTCCGAATGGATGGGCTGCGCCCCGCGGGTGGTGGCGCCCTCCACTAACACAGGAGGAGAGGACGGCTATAACCAACCAATTAACTGAGCGCTTCCGTTTTGGGGGGAACGGAGGTATGAGGAAAGTGGGAGGCAGGGGAAATGATACCCTCTGTTCACTTCGGGACCTGTTGGAATTTTTAAATTTATTTGCTTTTAAATTTTTTTTTGGTTTGTTTTTAATTTTTGCTATAGGGAGCATGTACTTGCCAGAGAGAGGGAGAGAGAGAGAGAGAGAGAGAGAGAGAGAGAGAGAGAGAGAGAAAAGAGAAAACACCCCGTGGTGGG